>NW_008360324.1:5135183-5142355 GCF_000622305.1 Nannospalax galili | reverse complement strand
CAAATAGATTCCATAACTTCCCAAAATGGTGTCACCAATTGGGGACCAAGTGTTCAAATACATGAGCCTATGGGAGACATTTCACATTCAAACCACTACAGAAGGGAAGAAGTAGAAAAATGTACATGTTTTTATTTTTATAGAATTTGATTCCAGTATTCATTTAATCTTACATGGGAATATGTGGTTCTTTAATTGTTAAAGATGTCCACATTATTATTATTATTATTGTTGTTATTCTATCTATCTATTTGAGACAGGGTCTCCCTACAGCCCCAGCTAGCCTAGAACTTACTATGCAGACCAGGTTGGCCTCGATCTCTGCCTGCCTCTGCCTCCAGAGTGCTGGGATTACCATGCCCAGATAGGATAACAATTTTTATTCTTTGAGCAAAGCTAACCAAGCTTTCTGGATGCCCATTCTATTAAAAGAAACTCTTTGATTACTAGTGAAACACACAGACATAAAGTTTATTTTCAAAAAATAAAAACTAAGCTGTGCTTATGACAACATTCATGTGCCTAACAGTAAGAAAAACAGTACCAGCAGGTAATAAAACACAACAGCAGGGGCTAGAGAGACAGTATTCCAGAGGACCAGAGTTCAGATCCAGCACCATGTCAGACAGCACAACCACCTGTAACTCCAGCTCCAGATCTGACACCATCCTCTGAACTCTGTGGTCACACACTCACCTCCCTCCGACACACATACACATAAAAATAAAATAAAAACAAAATTTAAAAAAACACACACAATAGCACTAAGTCATATTATGATGGCAAAGGGGAAAAAATGAGACTGTGTTTTGTAAGTTCACTACATTTAACAAAAGTCAGCTTACTTAGCAAAAATTAAGAAAAGTCCTCAGGGTGATTTCACAGAAAACAGCATTTCTTACAAAGAAATGGGATAATGACATAACACAAACCAAATATGAGACTCACTGGCTCCTTTATAATTCTCACCAACATATAAACGGCTCGATAGTAAATGCAGATGTAAGATCCCAGAGAGAGTGGACAGGGTGAGCAGAGAACTTGGTGTGTTATTGGTCCAGTCACCACTGAGAATTCAGCAACTATTTATTATGTGAGAGGATCTACTTTCTAGGTGAGTATACTATATAGTAAAACAAAACTCCATGCTCCTGTAGAGATGACAGTTAGTGAAAGTTAAAACATGGACCTTGAAGAAAACATAAGCATGGGTGACTGGTGCTTGTTATGGGAAAATCCAGTAGAAAAGGACTGCTGATAAAAACTGAATACATCTCTCTATATAGAGAGACATAGATAGAAAATGAAGATACAAAACAGCTGACATTTAAACAATGTCTAAACACACAGAAACAGAGTATTCTCATAATTCTGTTTTGCTAAAACCGCATTCAAGAAAGTTTTTTCTTCTGATAAGAACTCATTACAGTATTATATGTATGAATTAAAAATATCACTGAGGGGTTGAAGAGATGGCTCAGCAGTTAAGAGTACTGGCTGCTCTTGCAGAGGAATGGGGTCTGATTCCCAGCATGCACACGGCAGCTAACAACCCTGTTAACTCTAACTGAGGATCTGACACCCTCTTCTGGCCTCTTCAACACAATGCACTGCACAACACAGGTGCACTTACATACATATGAGGCAAAACCCTCATATACATTAAAAAATAAAAATAAATTTAAAAAAATCTTTGATGATGGCCACTACTATGATGATCTGAAGCTATTGGATCCAAATAGGCTCATTTCTACTGGGCAAGAACTTTAAAACATCAGGGAATACACATTTCAGAAACCAAAAGGAGGATGGGGAAGCTGATTATAACAAAAGAGTTATTTCTAATATAGATACTGAGGGCTTTTTAAGTAAATTTAAAGTTGGCCTCTGGGGTGTCTTCACACACTAAGTCCAGAAACTTGTCAAAATGTGATTCTGCCCAGTCAGTTGTTAAGTTCTAACTGTGCAATCAATAAATACCGCAAGAACTCAATGATCTTGGCAAACAGATCTCACTGGGGAGAGTTATACTTTGAATGAATGAATGAACGGTAGCAAAAATGCCCTGCAGACATAGACAACTACCAAAGGCAAACAAATGATTTGTTCCAGATCACTATTCTAACCACTGAAGGAAAACATTTAAGAACGTCACCATCCGGACAGTACACACAGTCGACCCCCTAAGTTCTGTCCCCCTTAAAAGAGGAAAAGGGTACTGAGGACATAGGGGGTGGGTTGAAAGGAACCAAGAGGTTCGAAAGCCAGTAACTCCAATTAGAAAGCAAACTACAAATTTCTTTAAAAAGGAAAAAGCGAAGGCGAAGAAACCACCGGAAGTAAAATAAACAATCGGGAAAAGCAAGCAATAGCGTGGAGGAAGCACCGAGCACATCCACTGCTCCAAACCGCACCGCCTGCAGCCCGCGCAACGCCCCAAACACCCGGCCCTGGGCGACGCCGGAACGCAAACCCCCCAGGCCGAGGCGAAGTCGGGGGCCGAGCTCCCGGGAATGCCTCCCGCCCCTCGCCCGGCAACCCCGCCCACTGGGCCCGCCCCGTCCCGCCCGGCTACTCACCGGATTCGCTTCCCACATAACGGTGCGAAATCGAGCGGAGAGAGCCTGGGGGAGGGGCTAGCCGCGGGGTCAGGACGGTGGGCTTTTTCCGAGGGTCCCCGGGAGCGAAGGGAGAGAAAGGCACCCTTTACGGAAGCCTTCCTTCTGCCCCCTTCCCCGTCACAAGCTGGCGTCTTTGGATCATCTAACCTCCCGACTTCCGCCCGGATGCAGCCAATCAGGAATGGTCCTGCCCACCACAGAGGCTCGCTCCGCCCCGTTGCTCCTCTCTAAACTTCCGCGGGTGACGTCGTGGGCGGGGCTTGTGGATACCTGGGTTGTAAAGACGTTTCAATCCAACCACCCTTTGGAATGAGGAGGCTTTTCACCGCTCGAGCATCCACCAACTGATCCAGCCTCCAGCCAACCTTCCTGTAGCGCCTATGTGTATCTATCAGCTTGTACTGAGTGTAGCAGTGGCCAAACGTTAGGCCTACAAATCAGAGGCATTTGGGACAAGCTTCAGAACCTGACTTTGCTGCTCTTCAAATTGGAAATGACAATAGTTCTACCTAAGGGTATATGAGCTTACTGAAAGCAAGTAGTTAACTCTTAACTGTTAACAGTTAGTGGTCAGACATCAGTGAGCTTGGAAGTGAACACTGACCTGTGAATAGCCCCCGTCCTCGTGAGCAGGAAGCAAAAAGTCATTTAGAACTGCAAAAGGGTGTGTGACATGTATAGTCTGGCAAGTACAGAGATCAATAAGTGACTAAAAAGCTCTAAGAAATTTAGACTAACCACAAGTCGGAACTCCCATTGAAGCCACTGGGTAAAGAGAGCTAAGACAGCAGGATATTCTTAAAGGCAAGGAAGTATCTACCTAGAGGAAGGAGGGGGGACCAAAACAGCTGTTATGTATCCTTCTGTAGCTTTCTATAGTGTCACAAATTTTCAAAAATAGGATCAAAGCTGGGCATGGCAGCCCACACTTTTAATCCCAGCACTCTGGAGGAAGAGGCAGGAGGAGTTCTGTGAGTTCCAGCTTGGTTGACATAGCAAGTGCCAGGCCAGCCAGGAACCTGTCTCAAAACACAAACAAAAAAATTATCAAAAAATACCCATTGATTTAGGACCTGATTTTTTTTTTTTTTGATTTAGTATAGTATGGAAATCTTTTGGACCTGGGTTCAGTTCCCAGCATCCACATAGCAGCTAACAATCTTCCATAACTCCAGTTCCAGGGGATCCAACACCTTCTTCTGGCCTTCAAAGGCATTACATGCATGTGGCACACCTACATACATGCAGGCAAAGCATATGTTTCTGAACATTCTTCTCTATTCTGTTATCTGCTTACTCCTATGCTAAACTGTAAGGAACTAAGTCCCCAATACGCAAACAGGCTTACTAAGGGTTAATAAAGATGGCATGCTTCTGTCTTCTTTTTGGTCTAAGACCAAGGCTTGTGGGCTTTCCCTCTAGCCAGCAGGGTTCTCTTTCCAGCCAGCTAGTCCAAACCAGTTTGGATAAGACTGAGACCAGACCTGGACAACTCGTCATTTGAAGCCATGAGCCTACCAGCTTTCTTTGTTTAAGTTGACCAATCCAAAATTAGGAGAGGGGAAACTCCTAAAACCCTTAAAACCCAGACTCTTTCTGAGGGATGTTGGATTTTCAGTTTCCTAATTCCCATCACCATGGAGAGCTTTATTTCTCTGTACCAGTGTGTATGGACGTGTGTTTCTCTTTTTTTTAACTATTATTTTTATTTTATGCGTATGGGTGTTTTGCTTGCATATATGTAAGTGCACCACATGTGTGCAATGCCTGTGGAGGCCAGAAGAAGGTTTTTGGATCCCCTGATACTGGAGTTAAGGACAGTTGTTAGCCACCACATGGGTGCTGGGAATCGAACCTGGGTCCTCTGGAAGAACAGCAAGTGTTCTTAGCATTGCACACCTGAGGTACACTTACATTTGTGCAAGAAAAACACCCATACACATAAAATAAAAATAATAAATAGTAAAAAGGAAACAGAGAATCGCACATCCATACACACTCGCACAGAGAAATAAAGCTCTCCGTAGTGATGGGAATTAGGAAACTGAATGAATGTATATCTTTTTGAGACAGGGTCTCCCTGTAGTCACAGCTGGCCTGGATTCTCTATGGAGACCAGGCTAGCCTTGAACTCACAGAGATCCTCCTGCCTCTGCATCCCAAGTGCTGGGGTTAAAAGGGTGCACCACCACACCTGGCAGCCCCTACATTTTTATCTTTAAATAAATTTCCTAGTTTATTGCAAGCTTTTAATTGGGAAAGGATATTACATTTTATCAATTGTTTCTTCTATTTCATTCTTATATCAGTTTTCTCTCTGGTTCATTAATATAATGAATATTAGTGAATGTCCTAATGTTCAATACATCCTCACATTCTTGAAATAAACTCTACTTTGTCATGTTGTAATATTTTTGTGGTACTTTTCAGAGTCTAGTTTATCTTTTCTTCAGCGTTAAAAGCCATGCTGGATATGGTGGCACATGTTGGAGGCATTTGGGAGTTGGAGGCAGGAGAATGGAGAATTTGAGGCCAGCCTAAGCTATATATAGAGACCATCTCAAAAAGTCAAGACATATGCCAGGTGTGGTGGTGCACACCTTCAACCCCAGCACTCAGAGGCAGAAGCAGGCAGATGTCTGTGAAATTCAGGCCAGCCTGGTCTACATAGTGAGTTCCAGGCCAGCTAGAGCTGCAGGGAGACAATGTCTCTAAATAACAACAGCAACAAGAACAAAATTTAAGGAGTGGGGATGCAGCTTAGTGGTGGAATGCTTACCTAGCATGCACAAGACCCTGCGTCCCATCACCAACACTAGGAAAAAGTGTGTATTAAAGTCTAATTGAGTCTGAAGATACAGCTCAATGGTAGAACATAGGTTTGACATGCTCACAGACACTGGGTTCAGTCCTTAGCACTGATAAAAGTAACTTGTGGTTGATGAAAATTTCCCATTGTTGCATTATTTTGTGATTGTCTTTAATAAGTTGTAATATCAGAATAATACCAGCCTCCAGAAGTAAACAGTAGCCATGTAAACAATTGTGGAATTAGTCTTCTTCCAAGGAGGAGAGGAGTTTTACGGAACAATTTTAACTAAGGAGATTAGTGCCAGGTCCTTGATCTTTTGTGAGTTGGGGGTTATATGTCTACATCTCCACCTAGAATACTTTTAGGGACATGAAAGATAAAGCTGAATGCCTGGTCTTCCTCAGAACACTGGTACCTTTGATTGGCACCCAGAGTTTCTAGGGCTGTGGCTCTGGGCCCCAAACGGTAATGCAGAGGGAACTGTTCCTGTGCTGGGAGGTGAGAAATAGGTGGCAGGCCAGCACTAGATAGAGAACTATTTGAAACTGATTGCTGCTGGGTGAGAGAGAGTATGACTTACATATGACCACTGGATGGGCTGACTAGACTCCAGTGGTCACATTTACACTGAAAGACATTTGGGTATAAACACCTGAATGAATAGGACTCTGCATGTATGGCAGAGTGCACAGGGTTTGTTGGGAGGCTGGGGGAGACATAGATGGGGGAGGGGGTCTGGATTTGAGTGGGAAATGTTGTATTAAGTTTCAAAAGTTCAATTAAAAAAAAAATTAAAAGGAGAGTCAAGCAGGGTCATTGGACCCTCACAGGAGTATCCAGCCACTCTTCCCAGCCAACAGTATGTAATTTGACCCTAATCACACACGGCCCCCTGGATTTGGGGAGGGCTAAAGTATACAATCTGGGGAAGGCTAGAAAGAGAAGGTATGACCCATGCTGGGTTAAGACTTTCCAGTGTGCGTATCATCAGGTCATACATACACCTCAGCAACCCCTCAGTTATCTGGTAAGCTCAATAAATTCATTGGTTCCCCAGTAAAACTTTAATCAAACATTGGCTTGACACTAGAACATTAAAGGGGAATAAGCATTGCTTAGCATCCCCAGGAAAAGAAGGTTCACAACAGATGGAAAACTTATTTGTTAATGCCATTATGTCTCATAATTATTTTTTA
Source organism: Nannospalax galili (assembly GCF_000622305.1). NCBI lineage: Eukaryota > Metazoa > Chordata > Mammalia > Rodentia > Spalacidae > Nannospalax > Nannospalax galili. The sequence goes on along the minus strand of NW_008360324.1, from coordinate 5,135,726 downwards.
AAAAAAGAAAATGAGAAGTTAAAAGATGTTAAAAGGATAGGGGAAATGGCCACATTTTCCAAAATAAACAGAAAAAATGAGAAAGCCTAAGCAAGTGATGAAGGTCTGTTTAGGTTTGTTATGATATATAAAGGATGAAACAAAAATAATATACACATAATCTTATAATTTCTATGGTCAATAGTTTAGTCAACTAGTTTAAGGAACAAAATATATATCTAGTCGAAGTTTATCTGAGAATATTTGGTTTTTTACCCAAGCCTTGCCTACATAGCGCATGATAATTAAAAGTACCAGACTGGCGGAACTAACCTTGTTGGATGTTTAATAGCCATAGTTTGAGGCCTATACTAATGTAGTCAGAGGGACTTAAAGGACTGTTTTTGCCCATTGCCCTCCAAGGTCGACCAAGTTCCCGGGGACTATGGAACATCTCTCAAAATGTCCTGTAACTGTGGCGAGTCACCTGTCCTCTTGTTCAGGGAGGTCATGGAGACCCCACGAGATGGACTTGAACCAGTGTCCAGTCTACAAAGAGGAGGG
>NW_008360324.1:5113627-5134809 GCF_000622305.1 Nannospalax galili | reverse complement strand
AAATGATGGATAAATTTGTTTTCTCCCCCTATCTAGAAGCCTTTGAGAGGGAATGGACACTGATTCTAACCACTCTAACAGCTGTCAAAATACCTGAAAGCAAATCCTGAATCCATCACTCTAGAACCCAACCTTGGAAGACAAAAGAAAAATGAGGAGGAACCCAGTTAGAGGGATGCTTTTGGAAGCCCTTGTCAAAAAATTCCAATGAACTCATAAGAACATTTGAAAATTTCCCTGTTCTGACTTTTTTCTAGTTCCCCGGCTAATTACTCTTGCCTTTACTTCTCCTTCACATCGCCTAGTCAGGATTCAAGGACTTTCTTTTCCCCTTAGAGATAAGAGTTATGCAATTTGGGAGTCTTTTAGATAGACCCACTGAAGGGGTACTCCAATTGCCTCACCCTGTGTCCCTGTTCAGCACGGAAGAAGCCAGCGCGGTCTGCGTCCCTATTCCCTATTGGCAATATGGGTAACCTCTTCAGAGGATGGTGTGATGAGAATAGGAAGTAGGAATTGGTTAGGCAGTTAGATAAAAAGACCCCAAAGAAAAGTAGTGAGTTTCTTAGCTAAAAGTCAAAATGTCCTTGGGCCTCTTAGCAACATACTCTGTTCCAAAGGCCAAAAATGTTGAAAGTATTTGGGAGCTTTTATCTAATCCTTAAAAGATTTTAGGGTTGCCTCTTCAGAGGGGGAAATATTAGAGTGGCCAAACGCCCCATAAAAATAAATAAATTAAAGAAGAACGAGCACATGAATTTATCAGAAAAAAAAAAGTGATAGGGAGATACTGGAGGAGTTAGAGGGAAGGGAGTGGGCGTGGATTTGATCAAAACACCTTATATGCATGTATGAAATTCTCAATAAATTATTTCTTTTTAAAAAAGAAGAATAAATAAATAGCGATTCAGACATGTTATAAAAAAAAAAAAACAGAAGGAAATTGCAGATGTTACTCATGGAAGGTGATTACTGGAAAGATTGTGTAGGACAGGGTGAGCCGCAATGACTGGGCCACCCTGGAGAACCCGTTAGAGAATGTGAAGGAGCTGTTTTCCATGAAGATGTTTTAGCAAGTCTCAGATCCACTTCATTCTTCAGCGAAGTAAGAGGTAAACAGTTATGCATCACAACACCAAATACCTAAAAGCCCAGGCAGGTCCTTACAGTGAAGCGAAAAGACTGTGGTCAGGATGGCTAAAGCCAGATGTTGGCAAGTGAGAATTCATGGCAAAAGGGAAATGGAGAGTGTACACAGTTTCGTGTGAAACTCTCCACTTCTAAAATTGTAGTGTTTATCAATATATTTTCTAATATTCTCTATTATGTTACAGCTTATTAACTATTAAGTTGTGACACGGGGACTAAATTGTTCGTTTTCCCACAGTTCCTTCCCACAGTCAGCCTTAACTCTGTGGTCCTAAATCAATAATAAGAACAATATCTGTAGCCATTTTTGGTCTCCTACATGTTACTCTGGGACATAGTGGTGTTTGAGAGTTTGTTCATCAAATCCATATCAATATTAGCTAAGGTCTTTCTCCATCCTACTGTCCTATGGGCAGTGCTGGCAGCCCCAAGCCTTCAAGGAAGGACTTTTGCTTCTCATCTGAGTGAGGCTTTCATCTCACTTTCAGAGTAACTTTTAATTTGCTAGAATTAAAATGGGAAACATCTAAGATTGCTACACAGGACTCCCCTATAGCCTTTATCCACTTTCTCCAGTATTACCATTACAGTTTTTGTTTGTTTGTTTGTTTTGTTTTTTTGTTTTGTTTTGTTTTGTTTTTTTGAGACAGGGTCTCTCTGTAGCCCCAGCTGTCCTAGAACTCACTTTGTAGACCAGGCTGGCCTTGGACTCACAGAGATCCTCCTGCCTCTGCCTCCCGAGTGCTGCGATTAAAGGCATGCACCACCAGGCCCGGCCATTATAATTTTTATTAGCACATGTTAATTGTCCTAAATAATTAGTTTCGTTGTGGCAGTTTCATACATGAGTACCACATACTTTGATCATGTTCACCCCATTACCCTGTCTCGCTCCCACCAGTTGTTTTTGTCTCAAAAGGCCACATTTGCAGTCAGAATTTGAGGTGTACAAGGAATGAATGAGGGGCAGGCTCCCATATGAGAAAGGACACAGAAAAGAGAAGGGTCTAGAGGAAGGCTCCAAAGGAGAGAGGCGGGACCAGAAGAGGGTGAGGGCGTCCTGGAGAAAGCACATTTGTGCCCACTGAATATAAAGATCCAGCCTCTGTCTGGGAAAGATCTTACGATGAGGTGGGGCCTGAGCCCGCCCTCCTGTTGAAATCTGACACGTTAACAGCCCCAGCTGGAATTAAAAGGCAAAAAGAAGCAGGTGAAACGTTTGCGGAGGCGAGGGTAAGCATTCCTGGGACGGACTTCTTAAAAAACATCAAAATGAAATCCCACAAATCTCCTTAATTACGAAACATGACAAGGAATTAAATACAACCTTTAAAAAACTGAAGTGCTAAATAACTCCCCCATACTCACTGGAGCGCTCTGTTGAAAATACCACTGATTATTAGTTTTAGCTGCTCAGGGAAATTATCTAAGTACAAAGATGGGTATCAGCATTCAGCTCACAGCAGCAGTCAACAGCAGCAGCTGAGATGTGTGGCCATCCTAATTAGAGGGTAGAGAATTCTGAAAAGACTCGGAGCTGCCACATTCCTGGCTGGGGCTTTCCTTCCAGGAATGCAACATTAAGGTTTTGGTCTTTTTTTTTTTTTTTTTTTTTTTTTAAAAAAAAAAAAAAAAGGAGGGGGACTTAATAGGAATGATTTGACCAGTGGCAACACATGAGACTTAGAAAAGTATGAGAAGCTTTGATGTAGAAAACAGAAAACAGGCAAATGCAGACCAAGAAATCGTCTTGAAAAAACAGGCAAGGAGAAGGCCAGGGAAAGAAAACCTTGGGGAGTGAAAGGGGCAGGTAGACAGTGTACAGCCTACAAGGTAGGTCTCTGTAAACCTCAAGTAGAGTGCTCCTCCAGAGCACACCCAAAGTTGTCAAGAAATTGTAGTTGATCATCTAATATATGAATTACTCTTCAATTCTTCATTTTATAAATAACCACGGAGTGAGTACCTTCCATATGTAGGACACTGTCACTCCCTCTTGTATAGATCAGAAAACAGATAAAACCCCTTCCCTTGTGGCATTTACCTGCGGGGGTCGGGGGTGGGGGTGGGGGGTCGGTGTTAGCAGGCCTTGAGGCAGGACTGAGGGGAAGCCTACAACAATAGAGCCTGATAAATAAGTACATGATAGAGTTCAGGAAAAAGAGCCTTATGAGTCCTTGGGATGGGCCTGGGAATAGGTAACATTTTGAGGAAAACTCCGAGATAAGAGAGTAAGATTAAAATGAATGGATGTCTAAGCAGAGTGTTTCAATCAAAGGAGGGTGTGGGTGCCAAGTTCCTAGTCAGAAATAATGATGTGGTAAGGGGGGGGGGAGAGAGAGAGAGAGAGAGAGAGAGAGAGATGGGGAAGAGAAGGCATGTGAGGGGTGTAACTTGTACAGAGCCTAGTTTAATTAGTCAATGCTTATATCACATTAAGTATGTACCTGATACTGTCTTAAGCCTTTTATATGTGTGCATATCTATATGTGTGTATACATGCTTTCACATATGTATGGCTGTATATTATGTAGGCAAATATCTTCTCACAGCAATTATGTGGTACAGCTGCTCTATTATACCCATTTTACTTGCAAGGAAATCAAGGCAGGGAGGTTAGCTCACTCAAGGTCAAGGAGCCTAACTTTGGTACTTGACTCCTGATGGCTACCTTATACTATTTCTCAATGTGATTTTTAAGACATTTACTTTAAAAAACATTTTATTATTTTTATTTTATGTATATAAGTGGCATATTGCCTGCATGTGTGTAAGGGCACCTGTTCTTGTGCAATGCCTGCAGAGGTCAGAAGAGGATGTTGAATTCCCCTGGAACTGGAGTTATGGACAGTTCTTAGCTGTCATGTGGGTTCTGGGAATTGAACCTGGGTCCTCTGCAAAAGCAGCCAGTGCTCTTAACTGCTGAGCCATCTCTCCAGCACAAGTCATTTACCTCTGGCACCACCCCTGACTCCTTCAGCCCAAATGAATTCAAGTATCCCCCCAGATAATGTATGCTTTTCTTCTTAAAGAAAACCTAGACCCTTCCCCTGGCCCTTTGTTCCTCCCCTAACTCTCAACCCAAGAAGTGCTCTTTTTTGTGAATGAGTCCTTGACATCTAGGACTTCTGCTAGCCAAATCCAGCACAGGTCTATGCTCAGAGATTTGGCCCAATCTCTGGGGGTGGTTGGAATGCTTGCATGAGTTAATAATGCCAACAGGTCACTTAGAGGCAGGGCAGAGCATGAGTTGAGTTTAAAACTGTTTCTGTCTTCTTTCCTCCAGTGGTACCACATTTGTAATGCTCTCCCAAGCTCGTGGATTTCAGTTCTCTTTAACCTGTTCTTTCCAAAAACCAATGAACTGAACACTGTAAGTGGATGTATTGTATGGTGAGTGCATTATACATAAATAAATCTGTAAGATTACTTTTTAAAAGATTTTTTATTTTTAATTATGCATATATATGGGGAGGGGTATGTGCACATGAGTACAGGAACCCAGGTTCCATGTGCCCTTGGAACCCAGAGGTGTCAGACTCCCCCAGCAGCTGGAGTTACAGACATAGTTGTGAACTGCCTAATATGTTTGCTGGTAATTGGACTTAGGTCCTCTGGAGGAGCAGTACATGCTTGAGCTGTTTCTCCAGCCCTGTGAGATTACTTTTTTAAAAGCTAGAATCTTCCTTTTCTCCTCCCTTTTGCCCTCCATCTGATCTCCATCTCCCTTCCCAGAGCTTTCAGGCATACAGAGCCCGGCACTGAAAGATGTTCACTATTTCCAAATCCCAGATGTGCCACCCTGAGTTACAACTGTGTAACTCAGCATTATGCCAAGAAAAAAAAAAATCCTTTGGTTTTACTTTGTTTCAGTTTCCATTTTTCTTACTAGAAAAAAAAAAAAACAAAAAAACCCAACCTAATGTGTCTTTTACATTTAAACAAACCTGCCTCTTATGATACACAAGGTAAAACAAGGTAAAAAATGCTCACTGGCCGGGCATGGTGGCCCACCCCTGTAGTCCCAGCACTTGGGAGGCAGAGGCAGGAGGATCTCTGTGAGTTCAAGGCCAGCCTGGCCTACATAGTGAGTTCTAGGACAGCTGGGGCTACAGGGAGACCCTGTGACCAAAAAAAAAAAAAAAAAAGCTCACTGGAGACTTTGAAATAGGTTTTGCATATAACTCACTGCTTTGGTTGGGAAAGAGAAGGCATGCTCCCTGCTATAGTTGGTGGAGAGAGACTGGAATGTGTTGTTAGTGGATAAAGTAATCAGGACCCTTCAGAACTTCTCGCCCTACCTAACTGCATGATATTGAGCCCCCCCCCCCCAGTTCCCCTCTGGAGCCTCCATTTCCATCTAAAACAAATAAGCTCTTGGAGCAGGTGAACATCAATGCTGCTGCCAGGTCTTGAACTTCACAGTCTGATACCATGAGATACAACCAGGTACAGCACTCAGATATAGCCACAGCAAGATGCCCAGAGGTATGCAAAAGATTCTGTCCCTGTCTTTGAGATTCCATACACTGAAGGCAACTCAAACATTCTCACACAAATGATTTACAAAGGTGTGGTGTAAATACACAAACCACCCAAAAAAGACACAGCGGGTAAGAAGGAGCTGGAATGAATGGCCAGATCTTGGCTCCAAATCAATTTGCATTGGTGTAAAGTGGCATGGCGCCTCTTCCTGTGCCAACCCCTGGGCCCTCTCAGCCAGGTCACTATGATACAGAGATAGTCCTTGTCCACCTTGTGGATGACCCCAAGTTATGAGTCAGAGTGTCAGAGCAGAGAAAGGCTCATAGAATCATCACACAAGATTTGGAATAACTTTTGAATTGAGATAGCATTATTTTTATCTGATAGATAATTGTTGACATGATTCCAAACCCTGAATAACCCTGAGTCAACAATAGAAATGCATATCATCTGGGGCTGGAGAGATGGCTCAGCGGTTAAGAGCACTGGTTGTTCTTGCATAAGACCCAGGTTCGAATCCCAGCTGGCTAACAACTGTCCATCACTCCAGTTCCAGGGGGCCCAAATCCTCTCTGGCCTTCCCAGCACCGCGTACATGTGGTACACTTGCATACACGCAGATAAAACACTCATACACATAACATAAAAATAACGTTACAAAAAACAGCTAACAAAGGAAAATCAAGCGATAAAAAAAAAGAAATGCATATCGTCTTCTTCTCAAAGCCCAATGAATCAAATACTAAATGGTTTTTTTAAAACAAGCCTGATCATTGTCTTGGGGTTAGTAGACAAAATCTGCCTGGCAACCACTCCTTACGAAGCATGCTGGGAAAAAATATGAAATTCATACCCTCTATTTCAGGGTGTTTGATGCATTTTCTGATCTTGTTCTTTTATTTCAGATCCATTCCAACCTCCTGGGGTGACTTCTGAGCACTTCTGGAGTCCAGGCCTGTGCTCTTGCCTATCTTAACATGCCAGGGCTTCTAAGAAAGGGAAGCTAAAGGAAAGAATTGCTTGTGCCTAAAACCCACCAGTTCAAGGAAGTCTTGCCTAGATGGCTTGGGGCCATTTGACACTTTATTTGGGGGAGGGTCTTCTAATCTGCATATATTCTAGGATACAGAAAGGAGTAGCCTTCCTCAGCAGATTGTCCAATTGGGCTTTTGCTTCATGGCTGGAAAATTGTTCATCTCTACCACGAGATGGCGCTAGCACACAGGTAACAATTTCTCTGATTTAGGACGCGGAGGAGGGGAGGAGGAAGAGGAAGAAGAGGAGGAGGGGGGAGGAGGAGGAAGAGGAGGAGGAGAGGAGGAGGGGAGAAGGAGGATGAAGTGGAGGAGGAGGGGGGAGGAGGAGGAGGAGTAGAAGGGAAGGGAGGAACGGAGGGAGGGAGGGAGGGAGGGAGGAAGGAAGGAAGGAAGGAAGGAAGACCAAGCCATGAACACAAATTTTCTAATAAGCCAGAGAACTCCTTTGTTTCTGAATGGGCAGGACCAGCTCTTGGTGCTTTATGCCTCCTCAATGATCAAGACGCTAATGTGAACCTAAGGGTAAAGATATTTAACAAGAACTAGAAATCCCCTAGCTCTCTACTGTCAAAAACAGAGGTCAAGAGGATTTGCTGATTACTATGATCAAAGGTGATAAACCTTGCATTCTCATTCTGATTGGGGTGTGCCTTTGCCACTTAGTGTTAACGTGGATTCAGATAGCCAAATTGTTTTAATGTGTATGGAGTTGTTGAGGGGGGGAGTATTTAATGAGCTCTTTGATGGGACAGCTCACTATATAACCACCAACCAAGCTGACATGTAAGGACAAAGCTGGTATTGGAAAATAAGTGGCCCGGCCTCAGTCTATGTCCTTATTCTCATAGGAATCTCCACATTATAAGGGGTCCCCAGTCTATTTAAACTCTCACAGTAACTTCATTTCCAGATGTGTCCAAGAGCTAGAATATTCTTTCTCAGAGCCAAAGTGTGGCTGATTTGCCACAACATACATTCTGATGACATTGCCCACAGTGACATATCTCTCACCATGTTTCTATGACTGGAGCCAAAAAATGGCTTTCTTCATGATTATATCACATACTGCTTTGGATTTGGAACCAATGGTCAACTAATACTCCCTGGTCATTGGTGTGAACAGGACCTGACAAGATCTTCCCCACCTTGTATACAAAATTCATTGTGTGTGTGTGTGTGTGTGTGTGTGTATGTTTGTGATGTGGTATGCATGTGGAGGTCAGAGGTCAATGATGGGTGTCCTCTATTGCCCTTCACTTTATATTTTTTAAAGATTTATTTATTTTGGGCTGGAGAGATGGCTTAGTTGTTAAGAGCACTAGCTGCTCTTGCAGAGGATCTGATTTCGATTCCCAGCACCCACAGGGCGGCTAACAACTAAATGTAACTCCAGTTCCAGAGGATCTGATGCCCTCTTCTGACTTCCGTGGGCATTGCATGACACAGGGGCACTTATATACATGCGAGCGATATACTCAGACACATAAATAAAATATTTTTAAAGATTTATTTATTTTTAGTATATACATGTACATATGTACACATACATGAGTGGTTTGTCTTCATGTATTGATATGCACCATGTACATGCTTGGAGCCCATAGTCTTAAGAGGATGTCAGATTCCCTGGAACTGGAGTTACAAATGGTTAGCTGCCGTGTGGGTTCTGGAAACCAAAACCAGGTCCTCTACAAGAACAGCCAGTGCTCTCAACTGCTGAGCCGTCTCTCCAGCCCCGCCATTTTAGTTTTTGAGCCCCTCTATTTTAGTTTTTGAGCCCCTCCATTTTAGTTTTTGAGACAGGGTTTCTCACGAAATCTGGACTTCACAGATTTCACTATTCTGTCTGGCCAGTGATCTCCAGAGATCCACTCACTCCACCCTGCAAGTACTGGGCTTACAGATCTGTGCCACCACATTCAGCATTTAAATGTACCAGGGATCCCAACTCAAGACCTCAGGCTTTCACAGCAAGCCCTTTACCCACTGAGTTATCTCCACAACCCATGCAATTTACTTTAGAAATGAAAATATGGGTGTTAAGCCTTATGTTGTCATGAGGTTTTAAGTTGTGGCTTGTGAAAATTACTTAGAATCAGGGCTAGAGAAATGACTTGGTGATTAGAACTGGCAGCTCTTGCAGAGGACAAGGGTTCAGTTCTCAGCACCCAAATGGCAGCTAACACCCATCCTTAACTCCAGTTCCAGAGGATCTGATGCTCCTTTCTGGCCTCTGTGGGCATTGCACATGGGTGCACCTATATACATGCAAGCAAACATTTTGTGTATGAACACATAAAATAAAAATAAATAAAAATGTTTAAAAAATGGTTGGAACCATTTAGTGCTGGCTGCCAGACATTCCTTCCCTCACAAGCCATGCCACTGATCTTGGGCAAAAAAAAATATGATTTCTTAGAGCACCAACTTCCTCATCTCTAAAACAGAGGGAGATATTATTACTACCTTCTTCATCGGGTGATACAAGTTATTTGTGTTAATTATGTAGACGAAGGGATATTTAACACAATTCAAGGTGCCCAGTGTGTGTTCGGTAAGCATTTGTTGCTGATACTAATGATCTTTTCCTCACTCACATCAACCCTCCTGCTTTGTGTTAGGAGAAAATCAGATGGACAACTCTAAGACAGCACCAAAAATATTCTCCTGGAAGAGTAAGAGGGAGCCTGCCTGTGGCCCACCACGGGTTTCCCTTTGGGCTGCTCCACACTAATCAGCACTCTGCAGGTGGAACTCCCAGCCCCGCCTTGGCTGTCCCCATGGCCATCAGCCAGATCCTGTCTTATCTCACTGCAATTATGATGGATCTTGTCAAAGGCCAACTAAAAGCAAGGAGAGTTTTGATGTCTCTTCTCTCTACCACTCTAATATCCCTATCAAAAAAGGAATAAATGAAGACATGTTTTGTTTCTGAGATTTGAGGTTGGCCCTGAGTGATCTCTGCTTTTCTAAAGACGTACAAAGAGTCTACTTAATAATCTGTTCAGTTGATGGTTTAAAAGTGGTGAAATTGTGGGTTATTTCCCCTTCGTTTCTATTATTATAATAATGTTTGTAGAGTAAATAGCTTTTTAAAATTCGGTTCTAGAATTCTGCCAGGGATAATTGTCAGGCTGACTGGCTTATAGTTTTTATAATATGCCCCTTTCCCCCTTTTGAAAATGGGGACAACTTTGTCCTCTTGTCTGTTAACAGTTCTCCATTTTCCATGCTTTTTCAAAGGTTATTGACAATGGTTCTGGGAGTTCTTTGAGCAACCTGGGACGTGATTTGTCTAAGTCTGGAGATTTGAATTGATTAAGGGGGAGTGAAAAGAACGCCACACTAGTTTCCAGCTCTGGCTTTGCCACTCACTAGCTCAGAGAGCACAGGCAGCTTTTGATGTTGTTTTAGCCCCAATTTCCCCATCTGTGAAATTAGGCTTTTGAACCAAATGAAGATGAAGGTCACGTCAAGGTCTAATGGCCTGCGCCCTGGGTCTTAAGTCATCAGATGTTTGCCTACTAACTGTTCTCACTTTCCCTGGCTTTCAATATCCTCTCAATAAAAATGTTGTCTATCTTCCTTTATGTTGAACATCTATTACTTTACATTTCTTTATTGTTTTGTACATGTATGTATGTATGCCTGTGCATGCATACACCATTGTGTACTTGTGGAAGTCAGAGGACACCTTGTGGAAGTTCTCTTTCACCATGTGGGGTCCAGGGATCAAACCCAGGTCATCAGGCTTGGTGCAAGCACTTTTATCCTCTGATAAAGAATCCGTACCTTATTGTAGCACTTGAGGACAGCATAATATAGACATCATGTTTCTGTACAACTGTATCTACTCCTCCTCCTGAGGACAAACTTCTGCACCCACTGTCATTTTTCCTGGGTGTGCATGTGCTCCACTGGATCCTTTTGCTAAGGTTACCTCCAGCCCCTCTCTCAGCCAGACCCTCCCTCTGGCCTTAGGCCTCCTGTGAGGAGTGTTTCTTAGCCATTCCAAGCCGTAGTTGCCTCTTTTTTCCAGACTACTGCATTTCTTGCACATCCTCTGATACTTCTTTGTAATAACACCTTGTGGCACTTGGGTGTGGATGTGCTGCTGAGTTTGCCTGCGATGGACCTACACGTCTTGGAATCTTCTCTCCCTGCCCTTTTGCCTTTCCGCTACTTGGAGCTGAACACTGTTCTGGGATTCTGGGATGCTCAATGAATCCTAGGGGAATATGGAGGAGCTTGGAGCCACCATTAGGGCCTTTCCCTCCAATAGAACGTATGAGTGATTGATACAAAGAAGGGCTTTTAGTATGTTATTTTTCATCCTGGGGGTCATCGAAAGGAGAGCCACTGCAAGATAAGCTAATACTAAAAAGCACTTTATTTGGAGACAAGAAAGGGATTTTAGTATATGAGGGAAAATGAATCTCAAACCAGGTCACTTTTATAGCTGAGACTCCAAATGGAGTCTGACTCACTGATACCTATCCTCACCTAACCTTCCTGTACTGCCACAGCACTCCAAACAATCCTCTCCTCCTTTTATTTTTGCAGAGCTGTGAATCAAACCCAAGCCTAGCACACAAGAAGCAAGCACTACCATTGTGCTAGATCTCTAACTTCAAAGTGGCTTAAATCTTTGGATTGAAGACCAAACTTACATTTTTATTTGGTAGGTGGTATAGTATTTCCATATGTATGTATGTATGTATGTATGTATGTATGTATTTACTTATTTATTTGAGTCAGGGTCTCATGTGTATCCCATGCTAGCCTCAAACTCAATTTATGTATCTCAAGCTGGACTGAAACTCAATTTGTAGCCAAGGACGACACTGCATGTCTGACTGACTCTCCCACCTCTATCTCTTAGGCTAGTGCTATCTGTCAGACCTGGATTTATGCAGTGCTGGGGATGTAACCTAAGGCTTCATGCATGCTGGGCATACACTCTACCACCTGAGATGCATCACCAGTCACCAGTCCCTAATTATATGTATTAATAAAGGGGACATTATTTTTCCATAACCTTTATCATATCAGGTATAACCCTCAGTGAATGTGTGAGATATAAACATATTAGTACATGGAAAGTGAGAATTTGCACTCCCTCCCCAACATTTGCAAAGCTGTATGTTGTAATAAATAATCTCTTAAAAACGTATTTATTTTAATTTTATGTGTGTGCTTTGCCTTCATATATGTAAGTGCACCTGTGCATGCAATGCCCACTGAGGGCAGAGGGGGGTGTCAGATCCCTTGGAACAGGAGTTAGGGACAGTTGTTAGCTGCCATGTATGTGCTGGGAACCAAACCTGGATCCTCTGCAAGAGCAACCAGTGCTCTTCACTACTGAGCACTGGTTCATCTGGAGCCATCACTCCAGTCCTGTAGTAAGTAATCTTAATAGAGTACTTAGGTTCACACCAATGATGTGATACTACTAGACCCAAGTGAGAAAAACAACAACAAAAAACAGGTGATAGACTTTAGCACAGTGGGTTGGGAATTGGGTGATGTAGCTGGATGGTAGAGTATTTGTATATGTGTGAGGCTCTGGGTTCAAATTCCAGAACCAGAAAAAGAAAAGAGTCTAACACAAGAAAAATAAAAATTTTCAAAAATTCAGCTCTACATAAGCTCACAAAGCCTGCCAGAACAAGTTGAGGCAGTAGAAATGGACCAGCCTGGGCTAGAGAGCCATCCCAGGGCATCAGGGATGCAGACACCTATAGAAAGATACACAGACCTTGACACAAAATGTTTACAGTCATTATCTAGGTGTGGAGGTACATACCTTTAATTCCAGCACTCAGGCAACTCTCTCTGAGTCCAAGGCCAGCCTGGTCTTGGAGTAAGTTCCAGGCCACCTGGGGCTACAGGGAGACCCTGTCTCAAACAACAAACAAACAGAAAAGTTCCCAGATAAATAAGTAGATAACACAGTGTGGCATGAGACTAGATATCAGAGTGACTTTTGTTTCCTTTGTGACCAGACTCCACTGCCTAACTGGAATGTAGGAGAAAGTGATTTATTCCTGTGAGGCATGCACTACCTAGCACTTGCACATATTCATGCTTCTTGCTATTCCAGAAACTTCCACATGCACACAAGAAGAGGCATCCCAACTGCCTTGTGGTCACTGCCACTGTCTTAGAAGTTATCTTCAACCTCCAAGAAAATGGCAGGTTGGGATTGGAGAGACAGCTCAGTGGTTAAGAGCACAGGCTGCTCTTGCAGAAGACCTGGGTTAGATTCCCAGCACTCACATGACAGATAACAACCATCTTTAACTCCAGTTCCAGGGGATCTGATGCCCTCTTCTGGCCTCCATGGGTATTGCACACATCTAATGCACTTACATGCAGGGAAATACCCATACACATTTAAAACATATTTTAAAAAGAAAATGTCAGGGACCCAAATGCCAAATGGTAAATTCTTATAAAGAAAGCTGCAAACAAACGAATAAATCAGTTCAGTTGTTTACAAAGCACTGCCTTGGTTGGGGATGATGGGTACAAATTTCCCAGGCACATGTGAGTAAAGCTGGTGCTAAGAAAGCTCCGGATGGATGGGATCACTTGGACATATTAAACATAGAATACTGGAACTTCTTACAGAAAAGCAGAAGTCATAGTGTTTGAAGCCACAGCCCAGCACGTCACCCTTGGAGCTTCATCAGACATGGGAACATACCTTCAGCTCCATCTAAGGGACAATATCCAGAGATGATGCCCTCTAGGTCTAGCTCCCCCTTTCCCACAGCAAACTATCAAGGAGTGTATTTTCTCTGAGAAATCTGATCCCCGTGAAGTCAACTCTATCCTTCACATTCCTGAACCCAGCAGGGTCATCCTGCCCTCTTCCTTCGTCTGGTTAACAGTCCCAGGTCAGCCCATTGCCTGGACCATAGCTTACTAGTAGCCCTCTCCTCCTGCTTAGTAACATGTAGCTGTATGGATGGGACTTCTTTCTCTCCCCTTCCCAACTGAGCCCCTCAGGGAGGACAACTATGAGCAACAAAGATAAAAACATCTATCTCCTTTCTAACCCTGGAAACCGAGGCTCAGGGAAGTCTATTCACTGGGAGATCGTGGTTCTGAGAGTGGGGCAGGACTTAGACACATGAGCCTAGCTCTCTTAGCCTCCGGGATGTTGCCCATCCTATCTCCACTGCAGTAGGAGGCTGAACCTCTGTTTTCCTACCTGGGTTTCCTTCCTACTCAAGTCTTCAGTGAGGCTGAGGAATTCCAGAAGTGGCCCAAGCTAAGGCATCATTAGTCTGGGAGGAAAATGGCAGGTTGGAGGACTTTCTAGAGTCTTTTTCTTGCTGGGAAGCTCCTCACCATCACAATAGTTGTGATAATTAGTGTTCTCACTTGGGTGCTGGGTATCCTCTGAAGGTCTATGTGTTAAAGACTCCATGTGACTGTATTACTGTTTTATTCACTGCTGTGACCAACGCACTTGACAGAGGCAACAAAAGGGAAGAAGAGTTTATTTTGGTTTGTGGTTTCAGAGGTTTGGGTCCACCATGGTAAGGAAGGCAGGGCAGCTGAAGTGGGCCAGTCATTGGTGACAGCTTTTCACAAGGCACAGACCAGTAAGCTCCCAGCTTGAACCTAAAGGCCATACCCTTTAGGACCTGGCCCCGGTGACCACCTCTGCTAGCTAAGCCTTGAAGGTTCCACAATGTACCCAAACAGCACCACCAGCCAGGGACCAAGTGTTCAAATACGCAAACCTGTGGGGGGCATTTCCTAGTCAAGCATAAGAGTGGGGCTATGGAGAGGTGATAGAACCTTTAAGAGAGGGGCTACAGTGGGAGGTATTTAGATCATTCTTCTTTGAGGGAGATTGTGGAACCTCCATCTCTTCCTCTGTTTTGATCCCTGGCCACAAAATGAGTAGTTTTACTCTGTCTCATGGTTCCTCCATGATGTGCCATCATAGATCCAAAGGAAAGAGCCAACCCATCACGGATTAAAAACTCTAAAACTGTGAGCCAAAACAAAAGTATTCTTTTTATGAGTTTACTACCACAGGTATCAAGATGAGCAGCCATGGTAAAAACAAAACAGAACACCAATACTCATTCAATGACATCTTACCTCATCTTCATAGCAACAAGCATTTGATGAAGCTGATTGAGAAAGAGTCCCAGGCTCTGCTGCTCCTCAGTTCTGGGACTTGGGTTAATGACTATTTCTGAGGTTCTGTTGTAAAGTCCAATGAATTTGTTGTGAAGAGTAAATCTGGCAAGCTCTCTCAAGCATGCAGTCTACTGACTGCCACATGCCAAGTGTTCAACAATATCTGTTTGATTATGTGAGAATGACTTTTTATCTAAGTGGATAGCTGATTTTTTAAAATTTTCATTTTTTAAAGTTTAAGGATTATTCAATAAATCTACAAACAAATAAATGCATATATCCTTAAAATAAAAGAAATGGCAGTTCTTTCCAGAGTCTATAATTCACAGGCATTCTGGCTCTGGAGGCTTCATGAGATCTTATCTAAGGGCATGAAAGGAATCAATAGTAGGAAAGGGACAGGGAGCTACTGCATTGTGAATTAAGGTTTGGGTTCCGAGTGTTCAAACAGGTTTTGATATGATGATTCCAAGGGGATATTTCAAAGTTCAGGGTACAAGGGTCTGTTTGTCCTCAGATCTTTCAGAGTGTAGCCCTGAAGTCACCAACACCAAAAGGAGACTCCTTAGACTCTCACATTGACTAGACGCATGTTGGCTCACATCTCAGAGAGACGTGCGCATCTAGACTTCGATGAAACTTGGAAAAGTAAATAGGACAAAGAAGGCAAACAGGATTCAATATGTCCATGCTCTGCTTCAGTGTCTCTTCCAAGCTGTGGAAGCTCTCACCCTGGCAGATGCGGGCATATGGGGATTTTAGGATGTTATGTCTCATGTTCCCATTCCCTGTTGTTCAGAGTCTTTCAAGGCATCTATTGGAAAAACAAAAGTTCTGAAGTTTCCCTCCACCTGCCACATGGAGTTTCCAACTCAAGGAAAGACTGACTAGAAGTGCAGTTTACTCTGCTACCCGAGGGTGCTTGCCCCTCATCTCTGTGATCACATCCTCTGTGATTGCCTCCTTTCTGGGATCGCATCCTCTCTGGGATCACATCCTCACTGTGATCACATCCTCTCTGAGATCCCACCCTCTCTGTGATCACATCCTCTCTGTGATCCCATCTTCTCTGGGATTGCATCCTCTCTGGGATCACATCCTCACTGTGATCACATCCTCTCTGGGATCCCACCCTCTCTGTGATCACATCCTCTCTGATCACATTCTCTCTGGGATCCCATCTTCTCTGGGATCCCATCTTCTCTGGGATTGCATCCTTTCTGGGATTGTATCCTCTCTGGGATTGTATCCTCTCTGGGATCCCATCCTCTCTGGGATTGCATCCACTCTGGGATTGTATCCTCTCTGGGATCACATCCACTCTGTGAGTGCATTGTCTCTGGGATCACATCCTCTCTGGGATCACATCCTCTCTGAGATTCCATCCTCTCTGGGATTACATTCTCTGTGATTGCATTCTCTCTGTGATTACATCCTCTCTGTGGGTTCTTTTCCTAAAAGCATCCCAGAACTCACTTAGGATCGATTATTTGTATGGTCCTTAGAGTTGCTGTATGTTCTTTCATGTCAAGAAATACAACTGCAACAGGTATGATCTTAAACCTACCTAATCTCTACTTCCTTTTATCACATCCTAAGCCCCTATGATCCTACACCTGCCCAAATTCTTCCCTTGTACCCATTCTCTTGAAAGCCAGTAATCTTCCTCTTTCCAAACTTGATAACATTTCTAAGCCTCTTTCTCCACCGGGCCTCCCTAGGCCAGTGGTTTTACTCATGGTTTTCTCCTTCAGGAAAAGTTATGTCCCGTTCTCACTCATAGGCATGGTTATCGTCATCTCTCTGTGGGAAATAAAGGGAAAGAAATCCATAAAGCAATGCCCTATTTCTGTTTTCGCCACCTCTTTTACTCCAACACAGATACATACGCACACATGCATGTACACACACATACACACATACACTTTTCTTGTAACTGACCAAAATACTTAACAGAAGCAGGATAAGGGAGGAAAGATGTATTTTTCCCCGTGGTTTCAGAGGGATGTCAGCCCATCATAGTGGGGAAAGCATGGTGGAGTGTTCAGTGGCGGTGGGAGCAGGTGTGGAGGCTTCTCCACTATATCTACCCAGGAAATAGAGGAAGCCAGCCAGAACCAGCAATGTGTGTAATCTTCAAAGACTCTAGTGACCTACTTTTTCCAGCCAGGCCCCCTTCTTCTAAAGGCCCCACAACCCTCAAAAGAGCACTCTAAGTTGGCTTCTGAGCATGCAAAATATAAGCCTATTGGAGACATTCCAGTTCAAACCATCACATTCCATCCCTCACCCCCAATGACTTATGACCATCCCATAATGCAAAATGCATTTAGTTCAATTTCAAGAGTTGCAAAAGTCTTAACAATTCCAACACTGTTAAAAAGTCCAGGGACTCTACTGAGCTGCAAGACAAGCTTTCAGCTTTGAGCCTCTGTAAAGTAAAACAGAAAGTCACATACTTTGAGCATACAGTGACAAGGTAAATATTCTCATTCCAAAAGGAGGATACCAAGGAAAGACTAGACCAAATCACAACCAAAACTCTAAAAGGAAAACATTAAATCCTGTATCTCCATGCCAGCATAGGGAGCACATGGTGGCATCATCATCTGAGCCCCAGTGGATTTGGGCAGCTCACCACAATGGCCTGACTGCCTATAGCAGGCATGGCTTCTCCCTTGGGCTGTCTTTACCCAATGATGATAGCTTTTCTTAACAGATGTCCCTGCTTCCTACAATGTCTGACATCCCGAAGACTCCATTACAACTTAGTCTTCCCCTACACAGTTTCATGCACTGGCCTCTCAAGACCTCCCTGCAACACATTTCCCAGCTTCATAGACCCTTTTCTAGAACCTTGGTACAAGCCTCCATGATTGTGCTGGCTAGTTTCTGTCAATTTGACACAAACTAGACACACTTGGGAAGAGGGAACCTTAACTGAGGAATTTCCTCTAACATGTCTAAGAGACATTTTCTTGATTGCTAATTGATGTAGGCAGTGCCATCCCGTGGCAGATGGGCCTGGGCTATATAAGAAAGGCTGAGCAAGCCAGGGGTGGAACAAGTAGTAAGCAGCATTCCTCCATGGGCTCTACTGCAGTTCCTGTCTCCAGTTCCTGCTCTGAGTTCCTGCCCTGACTTCCTTCAACAATGGACTGTGAGCTGCAAGCCAAATAAACCCTTTCCTCTCCAAGTTACTTTTGGTCAGTGTTTTATCACAGCAACAGGACCCAAACTAGGACAGTGACCTCATACCTCTTGCATTTGGCATGTCTACATGCGATGGTTTGAATGAAAGTGTTCCCCAGAGGCTCCAAGTGTTTGGACATTTTGTCCCCAGATGATGGTGCTGTTTTGGGAGGTTTTAGAAGGTGTAGCTAGCCTGGAGGAAGCACATCACTGGGGGTGGGCTTACAGAGTTCTTAAGCCTTGCCAGATCTCCAGTCATTCTCTTGCTTCCTGTGCCTATAAGATGATGTGAGAGCTTAGCTTCTGCTGCTCCTGCTCCAGCCACTTCCAGCCACCATGCCTCCCTGCCATGATGGACTGTAATTCCCTAGAACCATAAGCTCAAATAAACTCTTCCTTCTATAAATTGCTTGGTCAGTGTTTCTATCACAGCAACAGAAAAGTGACTAATACATTACAGAACCAGCACCATGTGGATGATGCCAACTGCTCCTAACTCAAGACGTAGCTGAGGGCCCCTGGATCATAGCTATAGTGACCTTTGAGTATCAAAGTGGTTGAGTCTGAAAATATAATTCTCCAGGCAGTAGTTTTCTGCCACAGTAGTCCTGGAGCCCTATCTTTTCAGGTACCGTGCTTTTAAAACAAACCCCTTTCTTTCAAATGGGTTTGCATTTTTATAACTGTGAGTCCTCAGTGGGTGGGGTCTGATCATCAAGGAACCTTTCCTACTGTCCTAACGCAAATTCTGCCATTTGTCTTTAGTGGTGCCCTTCTCTTTAACAAGCATAGCCTCTCTGTCTATGCTCGCTTTGACCTAGGCAACTTTTAAAGTGTTTATGCCCCTTTTCTGGTCAAACTGCACATTTTTTCACATCTTTCTGCTCCACTTTTTGCTCCTGATTCTACTATAAGTCTAGCTAAAAGCAGCCAGCAACAACCATGCCACAATCTGACTTTTATGCTGTCTTGAAATTATTTTGGCTAAACAATTCAGTCCATTATTTTTTAACTCAGCCTCTTTCAAATTTTCAAACCAAACAGTCAAAATACATTCCAATTCTTTACCAGAATGTGATGATATAAATTGTCTCCAGTTCCACTCTTTTTTCTTTCTTTTTTTTAAATTTATGTTTTTTGAGACAGGGTCTCCCTGTAGCCCCAGCTTGCATGGAACTCACTATGTAGACCAAGCCAGCTGGCCTCAAACTCACAGAACTCCACTTGCCTCTGCCTCCGGAGTGCTGAGATTAAAGGCGTGTGCCATGACACCCAGCTCCATTCTTTTTTCTTTATTTTATGTGTATGAGTGTTGTGCCTGCATGTATGTAAGTGTACCATGTGTGTGCAATGCCCATGGAAGCCAGAAGAGGATGTCAGATCCCCTGGCGGTTCCATTCTTGATGGAGTCCTTGTCCCATCTGAAACCTCAGGAACAGTCTTTGCTGTTCACTTTTATTGGCACCTCAGTCTTCTGAAGTCCCAGTAGATTCACTTAGGAAGTTCTGATTACAGCATTCTGGGGCTTGCCTGGCCTTCATCTCCAAACTCTTTACTGAAGTGGAAGCTCCATGTTAGTAGGGATGTCTATCTGTTCGTATATGAATTCTCATTGCCAAAATCACTTAAATTACCTAAATTACCATTGCCCAGTTGCCTGTGAAGTAGGCATAGAATAAAAATGAATCCAACAAGTCACAGAAAAAGCAACTGAATGGTTTTCTCCTTTCCCAAAGATTTCCAGACTCCTGTACCTTCATTCTGAGGCCTCATATTGCACTTACCTCCTCAGAAGCCTATTACTGCAAAGCTCTGTGCACTGCTGTCCCTGTTGTCCCAGAACTCACTCTGAGAAGTCTTAAGGTCTCAAATGATGTTCTTGTTAGAGTCTGTGGTTTGAGAAGACAGTGAAGAAAGAAAGGCTTCATCTGAGAGTGGAGGGCCAAGGATGACTGAGTAAAATCAAGCCCAGTCCTTTCCAGTCCTCTCAAATTTCTGGGCAGCCATTTTCAGGGGAATAATAAAGCTGATTTGAGTGTGTGTCAGGGGTGGGGGTGGGGGTTGTCTTTGTTCTCCATCCCCCTTGAGCCTTTTTATTTTTTATAAGGCAGAAGCGTTTCTCTTGGAAATCAGGAAAAGCAATGAGACACACATGTGATGTTAGTGCTCCAAACTCAAATATAGCTATCAAGACCAAGCAGAAGACTGCTAGAAATTAGAGTGAGCTTGCTCTCTGTTTAAAGGAATGGGCATGACTTGATTTGGCCAATGGTTCCTATGGAGAAAAATATAGGTCCTGGATTTGTTTTAAGAAAAAGGTAGAAATTGAGAATTTGATGTTGTTAGGGTTCCAAATAGCAGCAGCTCCCCCCCTCCCCAACAGGGACCTACAGACTTTGGAGCCTGGAAAAGGGAACTTAGCTGATAAGCACCTTGACCTTTGAGGTCAAGAAGAACAAACTCTGCTGAGAAGCAGCCTGCCTTTCCTCTGACCTCCAAAGATAAGATAAGCAGATTTCCTCTTATCTTAAGAGGGAAAAAGTAAACACTTCCAGACCCTAATCCTACCTGCTTCCCCCTCCCTGATTTCTCCCCCAAACATTCCCCCCTTCCACACCCTAAAGCCCCCATATATAAAGTCCCAGCTCACAACCCATGGGCGGACATCTTTCTCTTCCCCGAGGGAGGTGCCCCATGCGAAATAAATCTGTATCCTGCTGAGAATTTCATCTGTGCCTCGGTGTGTCCTCCATCCGCGCCACTCGCTCCCACCCGCTCTCTCCTCCAAACCTATCAGATGGTGCCAAAACCCAGCTCTTACTTCAAGGGACCTCGCACGTAAAACTTTCGGACTCGCTTGTCGTTACTGACCGCTGCGAACACCACTGATTCGGCATTGAGGTATACTTCCACCCTCTATCTCTTTCCCCTCTCCCGTTCCTTTCAGCTCTCTCTCCCTCTCTCTCTCCCTCTCTCCCCTTTCCCCTTCACTACTCTCTGCCAGTTCTCTTTTCATCTCCTTCCCAATCAAATTCAGTCACTCCCGGACCTCACTCACGGCCACTGGACAACACTGGTTTCTGCGACCGTTGAACTGCCCGGCACAGTTACTGTGTCTGTCCACGCCCACCTGGGAGTCAGACCTGCCTCCCC
>NW_008360324.1:5112623-5113243 GCF_000622305.1 Nannospalax galili | reverse complement strand
TCGCCCTCTCGCTCTCCCCCCCCCCTCCCTCCTCCCCCTCATTAACTGGCTACTCTGTGCTTCCTCTACGCCTCTCCATTCTTCTCCATTCCCGGCCCATCTCGGCCTCCAGGCCCACTACCTTGTTTCCTTCTACTTTGGCTCCTGCTGGCTGGTCACTCACCACATTGCAGAACCTCTCCTAACTCGTTTTTGCTCGCTCAAAATCACACCGGTATGTGGGAGGTTCCGCCCTGCCTCTACAGGACGCTGTGGTCACTGGTGGGGACACACACAACTCGTATTTCCCCCCCGCCCAGCGATTGCAGGACGCTGCCCTGGGGTTCAGGAATTTCACTTGAATCACCAATAGAAAAAAAGGACGCTTTTCTTTTGTTGCCTGATTCTTCTCGTTCTCGTTTTTACGTGACCTAAGCCAAACCTTGCTTTTCCTGCTTTCTCTCTCTCTCTCACTCTTTCTCTTTCTCTCTCTCTCTCTCTCTCTCTGACTCCACCTCTGTCCCCTCAGGGCAAAAAGATTCTCTTTGTTCCCCTACCCACCAGCTGAGGTCTTTAACTCTCCTTTCACTTTCCACCCAATCCGTTGCTATGGGAACCAAACACTCAAAACCTCAGGGTCT
>NW_008360324.1:5108075-5109151 GCF_000622305.1 Nannospalax galili | reverse complement strand
AAACTCTGCTGAGAAGCAGCCTGCCTTTCCTCTGACCTCCAAATATAAGATAAGCAGATTCTACCTGATAACCAGAGATTTTAGAAGCTGTTTTTCTCTTATCTTAAGAGGGAAAAAGTAAACACTTCCACACCCTAATCCTACCTGCTTCCCCCTCCCTGATTTCTCCCCCAAATTCCCCCCTTCCACACCCTAAAGCCCCCATATATAAAGTCCCAGCTCACAACCCATGGGTGGACATCTTCCTCTTCCCAGAGGGAAAGGTGCCCCATGCGAAATAAATCTGTATCCTGCTGAGAATTTCATCTGTGCCTCGGTGCCTCCTCCATCCGCGCTGCTCACTCCCACTCGCTCTCTCCTCCAAACCTATCAGATGTAAAATCTGAAGTTTTAAAATTCTTAGTTTATACCACATGGTCCATATCTCAGGGTTGAGTGGTCCTATGTTTACCTATAACCCTTATTGTAGGAAAGAGAATGTAGTAGTCACTTTTCTGTTGCTGTGATAGAAACATTGACCCAAGCAATTTAGAGCAGGAAGAGTTTATTTAAGCTTATGGTCCCAGGGGAATTACAATCTGTCATGGCAGGGAGGCATGGTGGCCGGAGGTGGCTGGAGGTGGCTGGAGCAGGAGAAGCAGAAGCTAAGCTCTCATATCATCACACAGGCACAGGAAGCAAGAGAGTGACTGGAGATCGGGCAAGGCTTAAGAACTCTGTAAGCCCACCTCCAGTGACGTGCTTCCTCCAGGATAGCCACACCTTCTAAAACCTCCCAGAACAGCACCATCATCTGGGGACAAAATGTCCAAATACTTGGAGCCTATGGGGGACATTTTCATTCAAATCACCACATTCTACCACCTGGCCCCCCATAGGCTCATGATCATATAAAATGCAAAATGCATTTGGTCCGACTTTAAAAGTCCCCATAGTCATGTCTCAATACTATTCAAAAGTCCACAGTCCAAAGTGGACTCAGGTAAATATGTTAACTGTAAGCCTCTATAAAATCAAAAGACAAGTTACATACTTCCAACATACAGTGGAGCCGAATACACATTTCGATTCCATAA
>NW_008360324.1:5094405-5107607 GCF_000622305.1 Nannospalax galili | reverse complement strand
GACCCCCCTGCTGAATGCTACATGGACTCAGCAGCTCTCTGACACCACAGAGGAAAAACTGATGACCTCTTCACTCTTGCATCTTTCACGCCTCTACAGCCAGCACTAGGTGAATGACAAAGCCATGTTTGACTGAAAGTTGGTGATGGACTCCAGCCTGCTTTATCCATTTTAGAAGCTTTTCTCTTCAGTGGTCTCTGCAGCATTTTCCTTTCACAAGTTGGAGGCTTAACTGGGTGTGGTCTTGCCCTGGAGGCACTCTCTTTGTTGTTTAAGTTTGAATCTCTAGGCCCCTCCTTAATCACTTTACTCTCTCCTTATCAATGGGATCCTCTCCATTACCTGCCATGGCTCCAACATTAATCTTCCTAGTGCTTTTTCAATCCATCCTGTACATTCTGTATTTCTTTCTGCCCCATTTGCTCTCTTTCACTGTAGATCTGCATAATATTCACCATTAACAGCCATGCCACCATTTCTACATTAGGCTGTCTTGAAATTTCTTCCACCAAAGAAATTAGTCCATTACTTTTCAAGTTAGCCTTAGGCAAGCCTTTTGGTCTAGGACAGACTCCAGCCAGACTGGATTAAAGTGATTAAGGAGGGGCCTAGAGTTTCAAACTTAAACAGCTGAGAGAGTGCCTCCAGGGCAAGACCACACCCAGTTAAGCCTCCAACTTGTGAAAGGAAAATGCCACAGGGGCCACTGAAGAGAAAAACTTCTAAAATGGATAAAGCAGGCTGGAGTCCATCCCAAACCTGCAGTCGAACTTGGCATTGTCACTCACCTGGTGCTGGCTTTGGAGGCACAAAAATGGAAGAGTGAAGGGGTCATCAATTCTTCCTCCAAGGTTTCAGAGAGCCTCAGAGGCCAGGTAGCATGTAGCAGGGGGGCTTCTGCCTAGAGAAGGCCCTGCTAGGCCATTGTGTGAAGCTGTGAAGGTGAAGCCTGGTTGGCAATGGAGACCCCAAGAAGTTCGTGATGCCAGAGCTCGTAGGCATCTGCCAAGACCTGCACACAGGGAGTGGTACCAGCACAAGAGAGAGATGTGTATTTCACGCAGCAAAGCTAGAGGCTGAGCCATCAAAGCCTTTTGAAAGAAAAGCCCCAGAAGTTGGACATGGAGCTACCGGATTTGGTGTTTGTCCTGCTGGTTTTCTGTCTTGTTTTGGTCTGATAGTTCCTTACTATGCTTCTATTCCTGCCTTTTGGAATGGGAATGTGTATTCGGTTCCACTGTATGTTGGGAGTATATAATTTGTCTTTTGATTTTACTGCTTCTATTCCTCCCTTTTGGAATGGTAATGCATATTTCCACTGTATGTTGGGAGCATGTAATTTGTCTTTAGATTTGACAAGGGCTTAGAGTTAAAATATTTCTATGAGTCTCAGAAGAGACTTTGGACTGTGGACTTTTGAATACTATTAACACTGCCAATGACTATGAGGACTTTTAAAGTTGGACTAAATCCAGTTTGCATTTTATAAGGTTATGAGCATATGGGGGCTAGGGGTGGAATGTGGTGGTATGAATGAAAATGTCCCCCATAGGCTCCAAGTATTTGGATATTTTGTCCCCAGATGATGGCGCTGTTTTGGGGGTTTTAGAAGGTGTGGCTATCCTGGAGGAAGCATGTCACTGGGGGTGGGTTTAGAGAGTTCTTAAGCCTTGCCAGATCTCCAGTTGTTCTCTTGCTTCCTGTGCCCGTGTGATGATTTGAGAGCTTAGCTTCTGCTGCTCCTGTTCCAGCTACCTCCAGCCACCATGCCTCCCTGCCATGACGGACTGTAATTCCCCTGAACCGTAAGCTTAAATAAACCCTTCCTGCTCTAAATTGCTCGGGTCAGTCTTTCTATCACAGCAACAGAAAAGTGACTACTACTGAGGATGAACAGTCCAATTGCATTGCCTGTTTGACTCTTGGCTCTATGTACTGGACTATGAACGGGGGTATTGCAAGTTACTTATCCGATGTTTCATTCCTTCCCATCTCTAAATCATAACAGAGCTTCTAGGATTGATTGAAGATAAGCTATAACAGTATAGCTGGGACTCAATCTTCAGCAACCTTCTTCCTCTAATCTCTGCCCTCTCCCCTCTTTCTTGATGAACTAGAAAGAACCCTTCCTCCACATTCTTATTTAAAGCAAATTAAGCAACATGTTCTAAAAGCTCACACAGCATTAATTTTTCTAGGGAAATTTAGCATAATCAGCCTATAAAGCACAGTATTCGGTCAGTTGCTCATCAGATCCTGTCTAACACGGTGTTACAAAGCAAACCCAAAGAATTTCTTGCTGGTGTTTTACTGCTGTGTCTGCGAAGGGATAAGAACATAGCAGATATATTAAAGCAACATTCTTCCCAAAATTAAACTCCGGCAACATAGTCTCTAGCAGTCCTGACCAGGAAGTGAAGGAAAGACCCTGAACCAGCAGAGGAAGCCCTCCAGTGCTCTCAGGTTTTCAAAGAACCTTTACAAAATGGAAGGAGGATGCACATAACTGAAGAGGAAAAGGCCAGTGTCCCAGGTCTATAGCCATAGCATTTGCAAAGCTGGGGCTCAGAATGAGCTGAGACTTGCAAAAAATGCCCAGGAACAGCAAAAAGAGCTTTGTGCAAGCGTATTGGGAGCAGCCAGAAGAGGGAAGAGCCGGTACTTGGGGCAGGTGTTGTAATGCTAGCAGATGACAGATGGACAGCAGAGTTACCCAAGTCCTCCTTAGCTTCCATCATCTGTCTCCAAGAAGAATCTTCAAAGAGGAAAGGATAGTATAAACAAGGTGAAGAGGGTGTGAAGCCTCTCATAATAAGCTCAGGTATAAGGCAGATTCCATCCCTGAAGCCATTGTCAGTCATTTTTCAAGATTCATGCTAAAGGATTAGTGATGGGCAACTGTCGGAGTTGTCAAAAGGGGGGAATGGGTAGGTTTGGGAAACTTTGCACTGTTGAGCTTAACTTTTACCCACAGCAAACTCTAACCTGCATGATTAAAAAGTTAGATTGTAATCATTTTAAAAAGGAAGTGGTGATCTCAAGAAGCCAGTGCTGGCTATGTAGAAGAAACCACACTGCACTATGGTCATTTCATATTTTCTCTTTTGAAAGATATCCAAAACTCACAAGATCGTTCCAAGGGGCAGTGAATCTCTCAGCAAGGCTGTGAACAAAATATTTCACAAGCTGGATCTCTAGGGACAGAGAGATCCAGCCGGGTGAAGGTCTGGCTGGACTATATTCAGGAAGACAAAAGATGCAGCTGTGTCAAGGCAGCAAAGTATAGAAAAGATGCCACTGGCCCTTGTTGGGCCCAATGCCATGAAAAGTATGCCGGTATATGTGTGGACTGACACAAAATAAAGACATGACATGTGACGGAGACAGGATGTGGCTCCACCAACAGGAAGCCAAGAGAAACATGGTGGAATGGAATGGAGGAAAATTAACATTATTCATTTGGTTAAAAAGAAAAAACAAAAAAGCTCCCTTATTCAAAACATTGAAGATGGAGATAATATGAAAAAGCCTTAAGAATTTTAGTTAAGAAAAATTTCACTGTGACCAAAGAAACAATTTCTGGCTTGGATACAAAACTAACATTGGGGTTGGAGGTCTACAGCTCAAAGGTGGGGAGGTGGCCTAGCATATGCAAGGCCCTGGGTTTGATTCCCTAACACTGCAAAATAAATAGTAAATAACGAACCCATGAATTACTCCCCAAAGTCATCATATATTCTTTGAAAACAGTTTTGACTAGTTACACATAATACACATAATATGAATGTTTTATTTGAATTGCCTTAAACATTTACACTGCTTCCCTTTAGAAGTGGAGGTGGGAAAGGAGCACGTGATTTTAAAGAGGATACTCACAAAATAATAAGCAATCCTAAAACTACACTAGGTTAGTGAAGACTCCCAGAAGTCATGTCCAGAAAGGGGAGATTAAAAAACCCAAGAAGTGGGATTAGACAGATGACTCCGCAGTTAAAAGCACCGGCTGCTCTTGCAGAAGACTGGGGTTTGGTTCTCAAAACCTATATGGTGGCTAACAACTGTCTCTATCTTCAGTTCCAGGGGAATCCAACACCTTCTGACCTCTGGGGGCATTGCATGACATGGGTGCATTTACAAACATGCAGGCAATACACTCATACACATAAAATAAAAATAATAAAATGTTTTTTAAAAGAATCCTGGAGATCCAGCAGACCACCAGAGTGCCTGTTCCGGCCTCCCTCTGGCATAGGGGCTGAGAACTCCAGGGACCACCTGAGAGCACGTGGATCCTGGCCCCACATGGTGGTGAGCTTCCCCAAATCGAGCTGTACCCAACCTCCTAACTGGGACTACATGAAGCCCCTCCCAAGGCCCCGGGCAGATCTTTGCTTTTTGCTAAGAGTTACACAATTTGGGAGTCTCTTAGATAGACCCACTGAAGGGGTACTCCAATTGCCTCACCCTGTGTCCCTGTTCAGCATGGAAGAAGCCAGAGTGGTCTGCATCCTGATTCCCTATGGATAATTTGGGTAACCTCTTCAGAGGATGGAGTGATAAGAATAGAAGGAATTGGCTAGGCAGTTAGGGTAAAAAGACTCCAAAGTGGGGCTGGAGAGACGGCTCAGTGGTTGGGAACACTGGTTGTTCTTGCAGAAGACCCGGGTTCGAATCCCAGCACCCACATGGCAGCTAACAACCGCCTGTAACTCCAGTCGCAGGGGATCTGACAGCCTCTTCTGTCCTCACGGGCATTGCACGACATGGGTGCACTTACCTAGATGCAGGCAATATACTCATACACATAAAATTAAAACAATAAATTTTTTTTTTTTAAAAAAAGACTCCAAAGAAAAGTAGCCAGTTTCTTGGCTAAAAGTCAAAATGTCTTTGGGCCTCTTAGCAACATACTCTGTTCCAAAGGCCAAAAATGTGTAAAGTATTTGGGAGCTCTTATCTAATCCCCGAAAGATTTTAGGGTTATATCTTTAGGGGGGAATGTTAGAGTAGCAAAAAGCCCCATTTAAAAGAAATGAAAGAAAGAAAGAAGGAAGGAAGGAAAGAAAAAAGAATCAGTCAAAGGAGCTTCTACTAGGTTCAAGGTCAGGGCAGGGAAAAGCAGGACATCCCCCAAGACTACTCTCTGAAGGTATTTAGATTTCAAATGTACACTTGCAGACTTGAAGTCACTCAAGAGGGTGACAGAATGAAAGGACCTAAGAAGATGGGTTTAAAAAAAAAAAAAAAAAAAAAGAATCCCGAAAAGGTTGATCCCAGAGAAGGACCCTGACAGCTGTCCTCCAGTTCTGGTAAAGCTGTCAACTCAGAAAGGGAGAGAGTTTTTTTGTGTGACTCCACCAGATTAAACTTGTGTTATGCTCAGCAGGTAAAAGTACTTGCTGTTCAAGCATGACTACCTTAGTCTGAACCTTGGCATCCCTATAAAATGCCACGTGAAATGCCAGATGCAATCCTAGTGCTCCTATAGGGAGGAGGGAGGTGGAGACAGACGAATCACCCAGAAAGTCTAGGCCAGCTAGCCTAGAGTATAACGGGTAACACAAGAGAGACCCTGCCACAATCATGTGGGAACAGATTCCTGAAAGCTGTCCTTTCGCCACACACACACCACTGATTAATTAATTAAAAAGAAACTTGAGTTCCAAAGCACTGAGTAAAGAGAAGAAGCCGGGTCTTCTAACTCAGGCTTCTAAGTACCTGCTACGATGGCTGCTGCTCCATCCTCCGTGGGCTCCTTGTCTTTCTGTGAATCCCCTGGCACAGAGTCTTTGTCCTTTTCACTTGGTGCATTCAGAGTCTCTTCAGATAGGTTCTTAAGCCCTTGAAGGCAGGATTAGCTGTTATTTTGCTCTTGTATCCTATCTCCTGTGACCCAGTGATCTCTATAAAAAGGCAAATCTGATCCTGCCAGGCCCTTGCTTTAAATTCCTTGTGGCTTCCTATCCCTCCCACAGTGACTTTTAACCCAGTTGAACGGGAACTGGGGAAAAGATATTGGTGCCCATTTCTGAATCTTGAATTTAAGCAGCCAAATCTATTTATTAGTTGAAGGGAAAATTAAAGTAATTGTTTCATAAAGTTCCTTCTTGGTAGGGATCCATAGGCAATACTTGAACTCCCAGCTTTTCTGGAGAGCTATTTATTTATTTATTTATTTATTTATTTATTTATTTATTATTTATTTATTTGAGTACTTTTTGCCTGTGTGTAAGTGCACCTGTGCATACAGTGCCCACAGAGGCCAGAAGAGGGAGTCAGACCCTCTGGAACTGGAGTTAAAGATGGTTGTTAGCCCACATGTGGGTGCTGGGAACCAAACCTGGGTCCTCTGAAAGAGCAGCCAGTGTTTTGACCACTGAGCCATCTCACCAACCCTGAGAGCACATTATTTTGAAGTTGGGAAAAAGTACATGAGATTTTTGTTCTTATCAAAGGAGTCATGGGCTTTGGTGTTGTGCTTGTTTGAGAAACACTGGCCTAAGGAGTAAAACAATGCCACCTCTGTCATAGGCCAACTTTTCATATCGTGTGGACGTATGCCTAGATTCCAAAACCCTACCATCATGGATTTCCAATATGTTTCATCTCTGTCAAGTGCCTTTCATTCCCCCCGCCAATAAAATTGCCTTAGCTATTCTTGGCCCTTTGTTCTTTTATGTTAATTTTACTGTGCTTTTCCTCCTTGAAAAATAAATGTCACTGAACTTTGATGAGAGTAAGACTTGATCTATAGATTAAAATTTGGGGAGAGCTGGTAATCTGATGACATTGAGTCCTTCCGGCACTTATTTGCAGGGTCTCATGATTGTTCAGTCCACTTTGCCCCATTTCTCATTGACAGAAAGCGCTCCTCTCTGTACAGACTGAAGGTTTGTGGTACCTCTCCATCCTTCCTTGCTGACAAACTTGATCTTGGGTAGGGGACACACAGTAAAGTTTTGTGGAAAAGGATTTCTTTCAAATGGATCCATGAAAGAACAGATCCATGTAAAGAGGGCTCTACGCAAAGACCTGCCTATTGGAAGAACAGAACTGATGATGAAAAAAAAAAAAAAACCTTGCTGGTGATGACTGAGAAGAAAGTTGGAGAGAACCTGAATGTCTGATGGTATATTTGAGTTGCCTAAACAATCAGCCCTGGTCCAGCCAACCTTAGACTTCTTGCTATATAAAGTTTTTCACATTTATTAATTTATTATCTATTTATTTATTATTTATTATTTATTTATTTATTTATTTATTTATTTATTTATTTATTTATATTTATTAGAGCCTGTGCTGGATAGCTTTAGTGTTGACTTGACACACCTGGGTTGAGGGAACCTCAATTGGGGAACTGTCTCCATTGAACTGGCCTGTGGCCATGTCTGTGGGGCATCTTCTTGATTACTGAGTGATGTGGGAGGGCCCAGCCCACTGTGGGTGGTGCCACCCCTGGGCAGGTGGGCCTGTGTTGTATAAGAAAGCAGGCTGAGCAGGGGCCAGGAGAGCAAGTCAGTAAGCAGTGATCCTCTATGGCCTGTGCTCCAGCTCCTGCTCCAAGTTCCTGCCGAGTTCCTATCTTGGGCTCCCTGATGAACTGTGACCTGGGAGATGTAAGACAAATAAACCCTTTCCTACCCAAGTTGGTATTGGTCAGAATGTTTTGTCACAGCAATAGAGAAACAAACTAGGACAGAGCCTATATGTACCTGAGCACATATGTGGAGGTCAAGGGGTAATTTTTGAGAGTCTGTTCTTTCCTTCCACCTTGTGAGTTCTAGGGATCAAACTCAGGTCATCAGGCTTGGTGGCAGGTACCTTTACCAGCTGAATCATCTCACCAAACCTTTGTTAATGTTTTTTTTTTTTTTTTTTTTCAGTACTGGAGATGAAACTCAGGACTTCAGAAGTGCAAGGCAAGTGCTCTAGTGGTATAACTATCCTTTTAAGACACTTTGTGTTGGATAGGTAAGTAGTATACATGTTAAAACATTTTAATTTATAGGGTATTTTTCATTGTCTTCAGTAAAATATATTTTATGTATATATTTGTTGAATTTTTGTGCATTTCATACAAAACATCTTAATCATTTTACACCCCCTCTGCAACTCCTCTATAGCCCCCCACTGGATTTCATGCATCCTGTCATATATGTTAAGGCCTGTTGAGTCAACTTAGTATACTCAGAGATCCCTCAGTGTAAGTTCATCCACCGGTGTCTGGTCAGCCTATCTAGAGTCTCTCCCCTAAAGAAGATCAACTCTTCCTCCCCAGCAATAATCAGCTGCCAATAGTTCTTTGACTAAGGTTGGGCCCTGTTGTTCGTTTCCCCAGTGCTATGCTGGGTTTTTGTCTGATTGAGTTTGCATGGATCTTTGTTGGGAAACCCTGCTGTTAGGGTTGTAGTTCTCCATGTCCGGATAGCCCTAAGGGGCTCGGCGGCACCAAATGGAAGGACTCCCCTTTTCCTGCTCTCTTCCTGGCTTACCTGGAAAGTGCCACCAAGCATGGATGCCTGACCTTATTTGGAACATGACCTTTGGCATAGTTACCTGGAGTAAAAACTACCCCCAGGTTTTTTCTATATGATAATCAGGCATTGCCTGATAGTCGGACGATAGGAGCCCACTACCACATGTAAATAAAGCATACTATGAGCACCTATCAGCTGAGGCTTTGGCTACTGCCTCCACACTATAATTTCTCCGGTCCTCCCACTGAATAAACAGAGCTGTTTCACTGAATCTGGAGCTGTTTCACTGAGTCTGGAGCTGTATCACTGCATTTGTTTCACTGCCCCATGAAACCAGCCTCCCTGGAAGGGCTTTCTTCCGTCAGTGCTCACTGGCCATCCTGACTCCGTTCACCACTTCTGCTCCCCCTGCCCTTGTGGACCGGTGGCCAACGACCCGTGAAGAGAGGGAGAGACCCCTGCAGATCTTGTGTATGCTGACACCTTTGCTGTAAATTCATATGAACAAGTTCCCAGGAGCCTGTTAGACTGTTTCCTTATGGTCATGCTCTTCCTCCACTGGCTCTTACAATCTTTCTACCCCCTCTTCTGCAATGGTCCCTGAGCCCTGGGTCGGTGAAGTTTAGTATAGGAGCCCTGTTCAGGGACTCATAGTCTGAAGACTCTTATTCTCTACAGTTTGGTCATTTGTGACCTTTTGTGTTCATCTACCTCTGTTGCATGAGGAAGCTTTGCCAATGAGAGTTGAGAGACACATTAGTATTCTCTCTACCCCTTATTCCAGTAAATTTCATGAACCTTAGGTGCGGAAGTTCCACTGGAAATGTGTCACTTAGGATTCGGCATCTCACAGACACTTATTGTCTGTGTGACCAGTTTTGGAACTCTGTAATAATCCCTGTCTGCTGCAAAAGAAGCTTCATTGATGAGTGGTGACTGGCATATTTGTATTTTCATCATTTCTTATATAGACATTATATGCATTTTTGTGAACAAGATATTTTTATTCTATATCTGCATTTGAGACTATATATGCTACTGAATTCTTTGTTGATCTAGTGTTCAGCTTAGTGATCACTCATTAATGCCAATAATTGATGATACCCATTGCAGACTATCACGTCAACTCTAAGTAGGAACAGTTTTCCTTTCACTTTTAAATTCTTGTACCTATTATTTATTTTCATGCCTTATTGCATCAGCTATTTCAAGTATAGTATCTGTTAGAGTTCAGGTCTGCAGGCGACCCTCCCCCCAGAGCAGCAAAGCCCCCTTGCAAAACAAGAACTGGCCAATCAGCTGCATTTAGAGCTGTCTCAGCACAAAGCTGTTTCCCAGATAATTTTAGAAGACAAACAGGCCCTGCACCCCCTGACTCACTATTGTAAAAACTGACTCAGTATAAGCTGCTTCCCCCTGATAAGTTTCACAGTGAATAGACCCCCTTAATCTCACAACCCAAGACCCAGTTGATGTAAGGGACTGTCTCAGCAGAGACTGCTTCTTCCTGGCAGGATCCACACCCCTCTTCTTGGAATAATTTTTCCCATGTTCTGCACTCCCAATTCACTTATAAAAACCCCCAGCCAACAGCCTATGGACTGACAGCTCCTCCATCTCGAATTGGGGACTGTCCTGTGCACTTTCTCTGCCAATAAGTCTACCCCACTGGAGTTCTTGTCTGTGTCCTGGTGCTTTCTCCTGATCTACTAAATTCACCTATCAGTATCCAGAAAGAATAATTCTTGTTTTTTTCTTGACTTAGGTTTAAATGTTCATTCAGAATCATCCACAGTATGACTTCAGGGGGGTCATAGGTCACATATGAACTTACTGTTCATAGGTGTTGGATATTATAGATAATTTTTCAATATTTTTAGAAATATTCTTTATTAAGCTAAAATGCTTTTATGGCTCTATTGGGATTAGACTTGGTTCCAATTAAGACAACAGGCTAAAAAGCAATAGATGGCACAAGATATAAACTTACCTTTCATACTTAAGATATCTTCAGTGGTAGCCAGTTCAGGATGTAAAGACTGTTCCATCGTCTAGAGGTCCAGGAGCCTATATCTGTGCTGTTCTACCATCTTAAAAGTAAAAGTAGAGAACATAACATTTTCCTTAAGACATGAAGAAAAATCATTTAAATCCATTATTGAGTGATGGCTTAAATAAACAGCTTAATGGAGTAGAATTAGAAGATGTGGCTATGGCTGAGATCCTCCTGCCTCTGCCTCCTGAGTGTTGGGATTAGAGGCAACTGCCTCCACACTCAGTTTACCTTGCTTCCTGAACTGACTGCAAATTCAGTTACTTTTTGTCTTTTATAAAGTTAAGTACACATTACATGTTTTAAGTCCTTTTTAACTGCATGTCTTATTTACTTCTGGCCTTCCAAACTATCCCTCTTGTTAGTAGATGTCTAATTCATTTTACAGTGATCAAAATATGTATGACAGAAATTATTTGAAAATTATAAAACATTTTTTCATGATATGGCCAATTTCATAAATATCTCAGTATGGAAAACTGTGATCTTTATTCATTGAGGGCAGGACGTTATAAATCTAAGGATTAAAGTTTGTGGATATTGGGGTTGGAGAGATGGCTCAGTGGGTAAGAGCACTGGTTGCTCTTGCCGAGGACCTGGGTTTGGTTCCTAGCACCCACATGGTGACTAACAATAGTCTGTAACTCCAGTTACAGGGGATCTGATGCATTCTTCCGGCTGCCACTAGCACTGCACATTTATAGTGCACTTACATGTAAGTTAACACTCATACACAAAATAAAAATAAATAAAATTTTTTTAAAGTTAAGGGTATGTTCTTCAAATATTCTAGCAGATTTTTGTTTGTTTGGGTCATGTTTTCTGTTGGAGAAATATTAAAAATTTATTCTGTATAAAAT
This sequence comes from Nannospalax galili, assembly GCF_000622305.1. Classification (NCBI taxonomy): domain Eukaryota; kingdom Metazoa; phylum Chordata; class Mammalia; order Rodentia; family Spalacidae; genus Nannospalax; species Nannospalax galili. The sequence continues at coordinate 5,096,217 of NW_008360324.1, read as the reverse complement.
CATCAATATTTTCTTTTTGTATCATTTAAAACTATGCTCTTAGGTGCATGGAAAATCATGATTGCTCTGTGACAGATCCACTTTATTATCACATGGTTTTTCTTACTATTGTTCTTTTAGCTGAATTATGCTTTGCCAAATATTAATACTGCTGCTCAGTATTCTTTTCGAATTTTGATGATTTTTCCTCACCCTTTATTTTAAACCTTTTTTTGGTTAATGCTGTTCCAGGGTGTACTTTTGCTCAAATGCCTGTGGCTGGATCATGCTTACTCCTTTAGAGGAACCTAATTCAACCGTTAGGTTTAGTGATCTGCAGGTATTGTTAGTATTATCTTCTTTGTCTTAATATTGATGAGGTGCTTTTTAATTAATAATAAAGGTTTGCATGTGCGCTTGTGTGTGTATACATATGCATATGCATGCATGTATGTATATGTGTTAAATGTAGAGTATGTGTGTGTGGTATATGTGTGTATGGTATATGTATGGTCTATGTATGGCCTATATATGGTGTATGATGTGTGTTTGCATGATGTGTATGTGTGGTGTGTGTATGTGATGTGCTTTGTGTTTCTGTGGTGTGTGTGATATGTGTGAATGTATGGTATACATGTGGTGTGTATGTATGGGGTATGTGTGTATGGTGTGTGGTGTGCATGGTATGGGTATTATGTGTGGTATGTGTATATATGGTACATGGGGGTGTGGTGTGTGTATATATGGTACGTGTGTGTGCATGCATGTGTGTGTGGTGTGTATGTGTGTATGGTGTGTGGTGTGTGTGTGTTATGGATATTATGTGTGGTATGTGTGTATATGATACTTGTGTATGTGTGTGTGTGTGCATGCTAGCCTGTGCATACATAGGTGGAAGCCAAAGATTGACACTGTTTTCCTCTATCTCTCTCCACCTTAGTTTTTGAGACAGGGTCTCTCACTGAACCCAGAGATCCCTATGTGGGCTGGCCAAGGAGTTCCTAGGCTTTCCCGGCTTTCATTGTCCAGCACTGGGGTAACAGACGAGCACTTCCATGCTCCACTTTTTACAGGGCTTCTGTGGATCCTAACTTAGGTCCTCAGACTTGAGCAGCAAGCACTTTACACTTGGAGCCATCACTTCAGCTCCCATTAATTGATAACATTTTTAAGATTCCTTTTTTTTTTCTCAGCCTTGACTAGAACCTTTAGTGTGCATTTCAATTTTTTAAAATTATTTATTTAATAACCATTATAATTAAAAGAAGCATTTCATTACAACAGCATTGACATATTCAATAACAATTTCCAGAGCTAAGATGCATCTCTTTCAAAGCTGGCTGTAAATTTTTAGGCTTACAGCTGAATTATTAAAAAACTCATTTTTAGTGCAACTGACAGATGTTTGCAAGTGTGTCTCTAATCTCTATATATCTGATTATTGCTAGTTACTTTCTGAGATCCTTGGCATCTGAGCATGGATATAAACTCATCAGGTAGATTTCAGTGGTAAATGTTTTTCACATCTACAAATTATTAAGGAGCAAATTTTTATGCTTTGAAGGATTTTTTATTTTTTTATTTTTTTTTACACCCACTTCCCAGATAGCACTCTCCCATAGCTGCCCTCCCCCTGCTAGAGCCCTTATACTCTGATATCCCTGCCACTGTCTGCAGTGTTGTCAGCACCCCTAGCAATTTCCCACTAATTGCCCTTCTGGTAAATCTAGTCAGTCTATCTAGAGGTCTTTGTTTTAGGAGGATCATCTTTTCCTCATTTAGCAATAATCAGTTGTCAATATTCCTTTGGATAAGATTGGGGTCTGCTGTCCA
>NW_008360324.1:5093110-5093426 GCF_000622305.1 Nannospalax galili | reverse complement strand
ACTAAGGTCCTATCTCTCTTGAGCTCCTTCTTTCCCTTTATCCCCTAGATTCCTTGTATACCCTTCCCTCCCCCGTCCCTTAAACTAACTCAATTTTTATCCATAGCTCCCTTATTAAGGCCTTTTTCCTACTGCTCTTCTCTTTCAGGTTCTTTCTTTTCCTTTACCTCCCTATTTCCTTTCCATCATCCTGGTTCCTGTAGTTATTTCTGGTTGCAAACTTATTTATCAGAGTCTGGTTCTAGGATCCACATATGAGGGAGAACATATGTCGATTTTTTTTCTGAGTCTGTGTTACTTCACTTAGTATAACAAT
>NW_008360324.1:5091465-5091812 GCF_000622305.1 Nannospalax galili | reverse complement strand
ACTATAGCTCTGTAATACAGCTTAAAATCTGGTATAGTAATCCCCCCAGCATTGCTCTTAGTGCTCAGGGTTGTTTAGGCTATCTGAGGTCTTTTCTGCTTCCATATGAATCTCAGGATTTTTTTTCTAATTCTGTGAAGTATGTCATGGGGATTTTGATTGGGATTGCGTTGACTCTACATAATGCTTTTGGTAGGATGGTCATTTTCACAATATTAATTCTTCCAATCCATGAGCATGGGAGGTCCTTCCATCTTCTGAGGTCTTCCTCAATCTCTTTCTTTAAAGACTTAAAATTTTCGTTGTAGAGGTCTTTAATGTCTTTGGTCAGGTTTATTACAAGATGT
>NW_008360324.1:5089535-5089949 GCF_000622305.1 Nannospalax galili | reverse complement strand
TGTTTATCTCTTCAAAGAACAAGCTCTTGGAATTGTTGATTCTTTGTATTGTTTTCTTTGTTTCAATTTCACTAATTTCTGCCCTGATTTTTGTCATACGTTCTTGTCTGCTGGGTTTGGGTTTCGTTTGCTGTTGCTTTTCAAGTGTGTTGAGTTGCAATATTAAGTCATTTATTTGTGTTCTTTCCAATTTTTTTGATATAGGCGTGTCCCAGTGGTTTTATTCCTCTAAGGACAGCTTTCAGCATGTCCCAGAGGTTTTGTTGTGTTGTATTGTCCTTTTCATTTAGTTCCAGGAATACTTTTATTTCTTTCTTAATTTCTCTTCTCTTTTGACCCATTCATCATTTAGGAGTGTGTTTTTTAATCTCCATGTGTTCATGTGGTGATTAGGGCTTCTTCTGGTGTTGATTG
>NW_008360324.1:5087851-5089075 GCF_000622305.1 Nannospalax galili | reverse complement strand
GAATTCCTTCAGCCTATTTATGTCATGGAAGATTTTTCTTTCCCCTTCAACTATAATAGACATTTTGGCTGGATATAGTAATCTGGGTTGGCATCTGTGGTCATTTAACACTGGCAATACTTTGGTCCAGGCTCTTCTGGCTTTCATAGTTTGCACTGAAAAGTCAGCTGTAATCCTAATGGGTTTTCCTTTATCTGTGACTTGTTGTTTCTCTTTTGCAGCTTTCAGTATTGTCTCTTTGTTTTGTACATGTAGTGTCTTTACTATGATGTGCCGTGGAGTTTCTTTTCTGATCCTGTCTGTTTGGTGCTCTATATGCTTCTTGTATTTGTATGGTGTGATGGCTAATCCTGGGTGTCAACTTGATTGGATCCAGGATTAACTGAAATGAAAGAGATCTTCTTGATTGGATCATCTAAAGCCTGAAGACACACCCTAAATGTGGGTGTTACCTTATGATGGCAGCCAGTATAAAAGGCCAAGGCAGAGGAGAATGCCAGGCTTCTTGCTGCTTGCCTTATCTTTTGCTGGTGAGTTCATCTTGCTGCTGTAGACTGAAGACTAGCTGATCTTTTGGAATTTTTCAGACCTTCAACACCAGATTGGGACTACTGAGACATCCAGCCTTGTTGACTGAGCAACTACGGATTCTCAGCCTCTCCAGTGTGGTGCAGCCATTGTTCAACTACTCGGACTCTATCCTGTGAGCTAAGCTGATAAATCTCTATACATATATATTTATTCTACCGATTCTGTTTCTTTGGAGAACCCTGACTAATACATATGGGCATGTCTTTCTTTAATTTTGGGAAATTTTCTTCCATGAGTCTGTTAAAGATCTGGTCCATGCCATTATCTTGGGATTCTTTATAGTGTCACACAATTCCTGCGTATTCCATTCTTGTGATTTCTTAAATTTTTCATAATCTTTGCTTGAGTGGTCCAGTTCATCCACTTTATCTTCCAATCTTGATACTCTGTTTTCCATTTCATTCATCCTATTGGTGAGGCTTTCTCCTGTCGTTTCCAACTGGCTTATTGAATGTTTAACTTCCTCCTTCATTTCAACCTGATAATTCTTCAATATTTCTAACTGTTTTCTGAATTCATTCAGCAGTTCGTCCCTCTCTTCTTTCAGTTCTTTGATTACCTTGTTTGTGTGTTCTTTAAATTCACTGAATTCTTTTATCATATTCATCATTGTTCTTTTGAGTTCCATGTCCT
>NW_008360324.1:5086590-5087055 GCF_000622305.1 Nannospalax galili | reverse complement strand
TACTTTGGTCCAGGCTCTTCTGGCTTTCATAGTTTGCACTGAAAAGTCAGCTGTAATCCTAATGGGTTTTCCTTTATCTGTGACTTGTTGTTTCTCTTTTGCAGCTTTCAGTATTGTCTCTTTGTTTTGTACATGTAGTGTCTTTACTATGATGTGCCGTGGAGTTTCTTTTCTGATCCTGTCTGTTTGGTGCTCTATATGCTTCTTGTATTTGTATGGTGTGATGGCTAATCCTGGGTGTCAACTTGATTGGATCCAGGATTAACTGAAATGAAAGAGATCTTCTTGATTGGATCATCTAAAGCCTGAAGACACACCCTAAATGTGGGTGTTACCTTATGATGGCAGCCAGTATAAAAGGCCAAGGCAGAGGAGAATGCCAGGCTTCTTGCTGCTTGCCTTATCTTTTGCTGGTGAGTTCATCTTGCTGCTGTAGACTGAAGACTAGCTGATCTTTTGGAATTT
>NW_008360324.1:5047763-5086059 GCF_000622305.1 Nannospalax galili | reverse complement strand
ATTCATTCAGAAGTTTATCCCTATCTTCCTTCAGCTCTATGATTACCTTGTTTGTGTGTTCTTTAAATTCACTGAATTCTTTTATCATGTTTATAATTGTTCTTTTGAATTCCATGTCCTGCATTATCTCTAAGAGGTTCTCATTGTACTTCTCTAGAGGACTATTGATATTTGGTGGGGATATGTTATTTTGGTTTTTCATGTTATGTTATTGTTTTTTCTCTGTGATTTTGACATGTGAATTTCTTTTGTAGTTTCTGATTCTTGTGTGAGACTCAAGCCTTCAAGGTTAGGTCTTCTTCTTTTTGTGAACTTTATGTCTTTGTGGTTTACTTTTTGAGCATGAAAAGCTGGTTCCTCTCAGCTTCCAGTTCTCTCTTTTGATTTTATATTGGAGTGGCCGGATTGCTTTTGTCTTCAGGAGTTCCCACAGAGGCCCAATTCAGATGAGGGTCAGATGTTTTCAGGCTTTCTCCTACGGTTTGGATCCCTCCCAGGAATGATTTTGGCCTTAGGAATTTGGGGGTTGGACTGGCCTGGGAGCCTGGCCCAGGCAAGATGCTGGTCTAGGGCAGCTGGTGGCTGTGCACCCCAGAGATGCAAAGGCAGATTGGCCGGGACGAGGCCCCAAGGACTCTTGGGGACTGCACTGAGGAGCTGGGTTGGTTTGGATGCAAAGGATCAGGAAGAGGAAAGGTCAGCCCCCAGGTCCCAGAAAGAAGCTGGAGGGTGGTGCAGGCCCAGGGAAGCAGAGGAAGGTGAGGACAGGGCCAGGCCCAGAAGCAGTGTTCCTGGAGCCCAGAGAAGGCACTACATTGGTCTGGATGAAAAGGATCAGGAAGCAGTATTGGTTCCCCAGGTGTCTGGGGCCCCAAGGCAAGGAATGGGGCAGGACCCAAACTAGGAGGAGAGAACGGCAGGGGAGATGGGAGGGTGAAAGGGGCTGGGGGAGTCAAGGCAGGGAGGGTGGAGAGATGCCTGCAGGGAGGAGAGAGGCCTGTGGAGGGAGGTGCAGGCCGGGGGAAGCAGAGGGAGGTGAGGGTGGAGCCAGGTCCAGAAGCAGTGCTCCTGGGGCCCAGAGAAGGCACTACATTGGTCTGGATGAAAAGGATCAGGAAGCAGTATTGGTTCCCCAGGTGTCTGGGGCCCCAACACAAGGATTGGGGCAGGACCCAAACTCTGAGGAGAGACCTACGGGGGAGATGGGAGGGTGAATGAGGCTGGGGGAGTCAAGATGCAGAGGGCACAATGGACTTACCCGCCCCTACGAGAGAGGCCTGTGGGTAGGAGAGAGGCATTTCAATTTTTTTAATGATAATTCTTATCCTGAAGTATTTAACAGCCCTGTGTTCTTTTTTTTATAAATAAATCTCAACTTTCTTAGTCTTTTTATTCTTATCCTGCCTGTATTTGTCCCTTGTCTGTTAAGCTCTTCCCTCTTCCATTTTGTGATTCTTTCTATAGTTTTACTGTTTTAATAAATACAAAAACACTCTCATATAGTCAATAATTAATTATATTTAATAGCATAATAGCATAGTTATTTCTCATGCTTCATTATTTCTTTTTTTTTCTTTTCTATTTTATTTTATTTTATTTTTTTGAGACAGGGTCTCCCTGTAGCCCCAGCTGGCCTGGAACTCACTGTGCAGACCAGGCTGGCCTTGACCTCACAGAGATCCACCTGCCTCTGCCTCCTGAGTGCTGGAATTAAAGGTGTGTGTCACCACACCCAGCTATGTTTCATTATTTCTATGTTTTCTTTCCAATATGTAGTTTATAATAAATTCTTTTCCTGAAGATCAATGGACAGTTAAGACTTTTAATGCTTTGTGTCTGAATATTTTTATTTCATGTCTCATTCTTGAGTGAGAGCTACTTGGATATGAATTTCTTTCAGCACCTTATAGATACGACTTTATTACCTTCTTGATTTCCATTGCCACTGATGAAAAATTGAAGACACAGCCAGTTTGACTGACTGTCAATCATATTGTTGATTTTTTTGTGTATATATCATACAGAACATCCCAAATAATCTCATTCATGTATATACCCACTTCCCAAATGGCACCCTCCCATAGCCTCTCCCCCCAACCCCCGCCACTGGAGCCCATACACTCTGTCATCTCTGTTACTGTCCATTGTGTTGTCAGTGCCCCCAGCCATTCCCCAGTGCTTGTCCATCCACTGAATCTAGTCAGCCTATCTAGAGGTCCTTGTTTTAGGAAGATCAGCTGTTCCTCATCTAGCAGCAATAAGTTGGCTTATTCCTTTAGATAAGATTGGGGTCTGCTGTTCATTTTCCAAGTTTTATCTGGGTTACTGTCTGGGAGTCTTTACAGCCACCCTGCGCAGTAACTCAAAGGAAGGTGTCTCCTGTCTGGTATTTTTTCATGAAAGTCCATAGGAATTTCTTGACAAGAGCTTCCAAAAGCATCCCTCTATTGGGTTCCTCCTCATTTTTCCTTTGACTTCCAAGGCTGGACTCTAGAGTGATGGATTCAGGATTTCTTTCAGGTATTTTGGTAGCTGTTGGAGTGGTTAGAATCAGTGTCAGTTCCCTCTCAAAGACTTAAGCCTAATGTCTGGAAAGTGTAAGACCTTGAACTCTTAAATATACTGATGACTTTACTCTTTGGTTACACTTTCTTTTTGGGTGTTTAAGACCAAACAGTTGGCCCAAATAAATCAATTTATTTTTACACTTAAGGTCATTTGAAGATCTGTTCTTCAGGGGTCACACGGGCTTGGGAGGAGCCCCTGGCTCCTTTCTTTTACCAGTTCTGCCTATGTGAAGATAAGTCAAAGGTCCTGCCCAACCATGGTTGGCTTTGCTTGGAAGCATGGAGGAAATGTTTCCTCAGTGTTGACCCTCCTCTTTGTAGACTGGACACTGGTTCAAGTCCATCTGGTGGGCCCTTGATCAAGAGGACAGGTGACTTACCACAGTTACAGGACATTTTGAGAGATTCTCATAGTCCCCTGGAACTTAGTTGACCTAGGAGGGCGAGGAACAAAACTGTACTTTATGTCCCTCTGACCAAATTAGTGTAGGCCTCAAAGTATGTCTGTAAAACATCCAAGAAGGTTAGTTTCACCAGTTTGGTACTTTTATTTTATTTTTTAAATTTTATTTATTACTTTTATTTTATGTGTATGTGTGTATTGCTTGCATGTAGGTAGTCACCCGTGTTGTGCAATGCCCGCGGAGGTCAGAAGAGGCTGTCAGATCCCCTGGGACTGGAGTTACAGACAGTTGTTAGCTGCCATGTGGGTGCTGGGATTTGAACTTGGGTCTTCTGCAAGAACAACCAGTGTTCTTAACTGCTGAGCCATCTCTCCAGCCTGCAGATTGGTACTTTTAATTACCATGTGCCATGTAGATAAAGCTTGGGCAAAGACCAGTCTTGCCTAGACATATATGATATTCCTTGAGCTAGTTGTATGTATAATTTGTCAGTATGTTGTTGGACTAATATGGTTCCCTCTGGTTTTTTAAAAACTAGCTAGGCATTATTTATCTCTTGCATTGTCTAACCCTTCCACCAGGGTTTCCCCACTTAAGGTGCCCCCATTTTTCCCATTTCTCCCTTAATAATACCCTTCTCCTATGGTCTTACCTCTCTTGAGCTCCTTCTTTCCCTTTATCCCCTAGGTTCCTTGTGTAACCTTTCCTCCCCCGTCCCCTTAAAATAACCCCATTTTTATCCATATCTCCCTTATTAAGGCCTGTTTCCTACTGTTCTTCTCTTTCAGATTCTTTCTTTTCCTTTACCTCCTTGGTTCCTTTTCATTATCCTGGTTCCTGTAGTTATGTCTGGATACATACTCACTTATCAGTATTTGGTGCTAGGATCCACATATGTGGGAGAACATATGTTATTTTTGGTTTTTTTTTTTGGTGGTTGTTGTTGTTGTTTTTTCTGAGTCTGTTACTTCACTTAGTATAACAGTTTCTAGTTCCATCCATTTACCTTCAAATTTCATGATTTCATCTTTCTTTACTGCTGAGTAAAACTCCATCATATAAATGAACCACATTTCCATTAGCCACTCGTCAGTTGAGGGACACTTAGGTTGCTTCCATCTCTTAGCTATTGTGAAAGAGCAGCAACAAACATGGATGTGCAAGTGTCTCTGCAATAGGATTTCTTTGAGTATATGCCAAAGAGTGGTATAACTGGGTCAAATGATAGGTTCATTAGTAGGGTTTTTTAAGAGTTCTCCATACTGCTTTCCATAGGGGTTGAACCAGTTTGCAGCCCCACCAACAGTGGATGAGTGTTCCCTTTTCCCACATCCTTTCCAACATTTGTTCTCTTGATCTTAGCCAGTCTGACTGGGGTAAGATGAAATCTTAAGGTGGTTTTAATTTGCATTTCCCTAATTACTAGTGATGTTGAACACATTTTAAGATGCTTCTTACCTGCCTTTATTTCTTCTCTTGAGAACTCTCTGTTCAGTTCCTTAGCCCATCTTTTAATTGGGTTACTTCCTTTCTTGTTTCTCTGTTTTTTGAGTTCATTATATATTCTGGATGCTAACCCTCTGTCAGATGTGTCGCTGGTGAAGATTTTTCTCCCATTCTGTGGGTTTTCTCTTCACTTCTTTGGTTGCTTCTTTTGATGTACGGAAGCTTTATAGTTTAATGAGGCCCCATTTGTTGATTCTTGAGTGATGTGTGAGGGCCCAGCCCACTGTAGGTGGTGCCACTCTTGGGCAGCTGGTCCTGGGTTGTTTAAGAAAGTAGGCTGAGCACAGGTCAGGAGCAATCTAGTAAGCAGTGTTCCTCATGGTCCATGCTTCAGTTCCTGCCTCATTTCCTGCTTGAGCCCCTGTCCTAGCTTCCCTCAATGAAGGACTGTACTGTAAGCTGAAATGAATCCTTTCTCCCAAAACTGGTTTCAATTAGTGTTTTATCATAGCAACTGCAACAGGAAGCAACCCGATAGGCAGTACAATTCATGTAATTTTTTTCTGGCATGCAAGTTCATTAGCAGTTCAGGCCCACATCTCATGTAGCCTCTAGACACCCCGCACTCCACTCCCGTCACCCAGCTCCTGTTACCTGAAACACCTTCACTTTTATTCTACTGTGTAGAGCTTTATGCCCATGGATTCAACTGGTCTTGGACAGAGAATGGATTGTCTTTCTTCTTTTCATGTGGATATGTCTATGGTGTGCATGCATGTGTGTTTCCACGTGTAGGCATGTATGTAAGTGTGCATGTGTGGAGGTCCAGGTTTGATGTTGGGAATCTTCTTTGATTGTTCTTCCACTTTATTCTGTAAGGTAAAGTGTCTCAATCAAGCCCAGAGCTTGTTGACATGGCTAGTCTCCCTAGTTAGCGTGCTCTGGGGATCCCCTGGCTCTACTATCTGAGGTTGGATTTGCAGGCGGGCCACCATGCCCAGCCAGTATTTACAAGGGTTCTGAAGATCTGAACTTTGGTCCTCTTGCTTAAAAACACTACATTGTTTTATAGAAGGAACTTGAGCATCTGCAGATCTTGGCATCTAAGAGGATCCTAGCACCTGCCCCCACGGATGGACATGGAGGGATGACTCCATTTGTACCAGTTGTTCCTCTTGCCAGAACAGTTCTCCTGCTGTGCCTTTAATCTTTAAGGTCTTCATCAAACATCATTTCAGGGGCTAGAGAGATGGCTCAGCAGTTAAAAGCACTGGCTGCTCTTGCAGAGGACTTGGGTTCAGTTCCCAGCACCCATATGGTGACCAACAACCATCTGTAACTCCAGCTCCAGGGGGATCTGGTGCCTTCTTCTGGCCTCTGTGGGCATTGTATGCATGGATGCACTTGCATACACATTCAAGCAACACACACATATACACAAATTTAAAATGAAATAAATTTAAAAAACCATTTCAGTTGAGAAGTTGGCTCCAGATCCTACACAGTAACTTGTTCATTCTGCCTGTGTGTAAAGAGAGTGCTATTAAATACTCACGTTTAGCACTTTTTGTATTCTGCTATAGACTATTTTTTCCTATTGCTTATGTCATTAAGTTGTAAGTTTTAGTACTTAGTATCTCCCCAGCTGGGCTGAGAGCTTCCTGAAGTCAAACACTGTTCTATTCATATCCACACACGTGGTGGTTAGTGGGGGACCCAGCAGAAGCTATGCTTTCAGTGCCCGAGTAGTGAATGAATGGAGGATCTGCAAGATAGAAGAAACACAGGGGCTGGAGAGATGGCCCAGCGGTTAAGAACAGATTGCTCTTGCAGAGGATCTGGGTTTGAATCCTAGCACCTACATGGCAGCTACCCACCGTCCTAACTCCAGTCCCAGGGATTCCGTGCCTTTTTCTGACCTCTGCAGGCAGTGAATGACATGGGTGCACTTACATACATGCAGGCAGTATACTCATATACATAAAATAAAGAATAAATTGTATAAAAATAGAAGAAACACAATCCTTGGGCTTTGTTGCTGTGCTCTTACCTCCACAGTAACAACTGCTATTTACTTTTCTGTGTTAAACCACACAGAAAAGTAAATAGCAGTGAATGTACTTATCCACTACATTTAGAAATAAGGGGAAAGCTGTGGATGTAGTTTATCCCTATGAAGTTTGTCTTACCATCTGGACATTAAACTAACTGCAGAGAGTCAATGGAGCTATCCTAAGATACCTATGGAGAAAGCACAGGGGTTTTTTTGTTTTTTTTTTTTTTTAATAACTATTAAGGCACAAGAGAGCAAACAGTCTCATTTTCTTCCTCAATTTCATGGTACTATAGTATTTATTTTTAAAAATACAGTAGAATGTTAGTACGAACTCTTTTTTTGTGGTTTTCATATAAGTTAAAAATATGACCAGGAGTGGTGGCAAACACCTTTAATCTCAGCACTTGGGAGGCAGATCTCTGTGAGTTCAAGGCCAGCCTGGTCTATGAAGCAAATTCCAGGCCAGCTGGGCTACAGGGAGACCCTCTCTCAAAAAGACCATTGTATATAATATATGCAAATATGCATATATGGTGGGAAGGACCATTGGTATATAATATATACAAATATGTATATATGATAGAAAAGACTTAATTGCTCCAAGCTCTGGTATGTTTAATAGTTTCAGCATCTATAAAATCCCAGGTGTGTCTTTGCAAAGATTAGGATTCTATCTCAAGAGGTGAGTTATGTTTTTAGTCTCTTTCTGGCAAGAAGAAGGTGATTTGTCAAGGAAAGTGGTATGCAGCAGTGTACTTGTCTGAGCAGCAATGTTTAGCCAATTGCTCAACTTCTCTGGAATCCTTCAGGGTATTATTTCTTCCTTAGAAACTGAAGAAAGGCTCTGTGGCATGGAAAAACAAATAGTATCTTCATTCTTAGAGAGTCACCTGAGCCTTCGTTTCCTCCAACTCAGTTGTGTGGCTATAGTGAAGACCAATGTGCAACTGAGCAGGATTTTTGTTCTAAAAGCATCTTACCTTCATCTCAAATCTGTGTCTTTTCCGGGGGAAAGAAACTAAATCCAATCAAACAAATAATTAAACAAGCAGATACCTAAAACCACAGCATCCTCCCGGCATCTGTCTGTACCCTTTCTGCAGAGTCATCCTGGAATGTCAAGGCCAGCAATCTCCCCAAGCCTCTCCCACCTGGTCCAAGGGACATGCCAGGCACAGCTTCCACGTGTGAAGCATGGGTAGAACTGAAATAGGGTGTATGAAGTCCTTGCCTTTCACTTCAGAACTTTGCTCCACGTATCCAGGAGCTATCAGTTTTTCTGAAAACTTAGACATAACTGTACTAGTTACTTTTCTGTTGCTGTGATAAAACCTTGACCAAAGCAACTTAGTTTTTCCTCAGTTCATTCTCCCTTGTTGTGATGGTTAATCTTCCTTGTCAACTTGACTGGATTTAGAATCACCTGGGAGACACACCTCTGGGTGTGTCTGTGAGGGAGTTTCCAGAGAGGTTTAAATGAGGAGGGAAGACTCTCCCTGAATATGGGTGGCTCTATCCCATGGACTGGGGTCCTGAATGAAATTTAAAAAGGAAAGTGAAATCTAGCTGAGTACCAGCATTCATCTCTCTCTGCTTCCTGACAGGGAATACAATGTGACCAGCCATGCTCCAGCTGTCATGCCTTTCAACCATGGTAGACTATATCCCCTCAAGGCACAAGCTAAAACGGACCTTTCCTGCCTTAAGCTGCTTTTGTCCATTTCAGTTCAGGTATCTGATAGGAAAACAGAACAGCCTGAAAGTCTAGCTGATGAAGCTGAGGAAGTTTTGTGGAGGTGATTTTTGACCTGAGTCTTAGACAATGAATAGGGACCAGGTAGAGAGATAAGGGGAGTTAATTCCAGGCAGATAACATCATATGCTAAATACCAGGGAAGAGAGCCTGGATATCACGGGGCATGAGGGATACTGTCAGTGAATTCAAAAGACTAGCATTCTGCCTGCCCGCCCCCCCCCATCCCATGTTTTCCCACACTCAGTCTATACTGGTAGGGCCGGCTTAGGATAATTCCTACAGAGATCTCCATTCAGAGAGAGAAGGTGGAGGGATAGAGAATTTCCGGGGCTTCCTGGACTAAGCAGTTATGAAATCTGACTGAGCATAGGTGATCAGTTTCCTTATTGATGAACAAGCCCTATGAATGCTTCAGGGTGGCTCTTGGATGTTCCCTCTGGGCCATCCTTTCTTTTCCAGTGAATGCTCGTCCACATTTGCCAATGTGTAGGTTTTTCAGACTAGTTTCACCTTATGCAAGTCTGGAGATGTAAAGTCTTTTAATAACTTGGGAGGTTATAGGCCCTAGGAGGGAACCTACTGTTGTTATTTTGCTATTAGGCATGCTGTGATGCTGTCTTAAATATTTATTATTTATATCCATAGATGTATGCTGCTCTCAACATTGGTCAGAGACACTTCTTACTGTAGTGGGTAGTGGTTAACGCAGAGACTCCTGACTGTTCATAATGCTGAGAATGGGCGACTGAGAGTGATCAGCCATAGATGGGACATCTATATGAATCAATACCAACCCAAGGCTCAGGAAACTGAGGTAAAAGGGGCAGAAAGAATATAAGAGCCACGAGGTGGCGAGGAGTGCTGTGATCTGCTTTCTTCTGAACATGACGTGACTATTTGCACACATGAACTCACAGCAGCTATGGCTGTCTGCATAAGATCAAACCCGTTAAAAATTCCAGCATGGTGAAGAGAGGGGCTACAGAGGCCCCACTCCTAGCTGAGGAGCTATTAGCTGTTGATAGTTGTTAGGGGACGGAGAGTCATTTCTCCTCCGGGTGTGGCCACTGACAGATTGTCCACGCTCCAGTGGATGACCCCACACCCACGCAAATATGGGCAGCACTCATTGGGCTCTGTGGGTTAAAAATTAAAAGGACAGGAAATTGGAAGGGAGATGTGTTGGGGGGGGCTTGTAGGGGAAATTGGAAGAGGGGGTGGAGGTGGAAATGATCAAGATACCTTTTATATATGGAAGAAAATTTCAAAGAAAAAAAAATTATTAAAAATTGATAAATAAAAACTTGCGTTTTCTTTGTCTCTTTTAGCCCAAGCTGATGTTTTACATGTCAGATTTTCTTAAAACCTTTGTGAGAGAATGAAGAAAGTGTAAGGGAGATTGGAAAAGGAGCTTGGGGTGGTTAGACAGGAAGAGCAGTTAGGAGCCATGGTGATGGGTACTGGAAGAAAAGACCTGGTATGGGAGGAGGACAGGGAATGAAAGTGGAGATATAGAGGGTGGAGCTTTCAGAAGGGAGGTGGAGCTTGCAGGAGAAGGGGTGGAGCTTATAGGACAGGGTGGGACCTGCAGGAGTCAGGGTGGAGCTTAAAGAGATGGGCTGGAGCTCGCAAGAGAGGACTACTTCAAGGAACAGAGCTCTAGAAAGTGGATGGGGAGAAACTCTAATCAGATCTGCTAGAATGTTCCAGGCTTCATCTCTGTGCCTTCCCCCAGTTTCTTCTTTCTAGGAATTCACCATTTAAGGTAGTGACCACTGTCTTCTTTACACCCTTCCAGCTTAGTTCAAGCCCATTTGTCCTTTCCTTTTCTCTTTTTTCAGTGCTGGGGGTGGAACCAAGACCTTCCACATGCCAGGCAAGTGCTCTACCGTTGAGCCCCTTCCCAGACCTCCAACTTGTCTGCTACCCTGGGGACAGCAACAGCCCCTTAACCAACTGCTCCCTCCTCTTTCCTCCAAAACCCCCAACTCACCAACTTGTTCTTCATCCTCAGCCTGAGTGACCTTCTTTAATTAGGTCTTATCTGCACTCTACCCCATGCTTGAAACCATCAGGGCCTTTCAGCATCCCCTATCCTCCCTTTCCCCAGCATTGCCTTGCTTCCTCACTCAGTCAGTATTAGCCTGGCTCCTATTGCATCTTCATCAGTGAAGCCTGGGCACCTTGGAACATGGTTTTTCCTTTTAATAGACTCTTCCCTATTCTTCCCCATTTGGTTTCCATGGTTTTGCTCAACCAGGGTCTCCAGGAATGCTTCCCTGCTTACCACATCCAGATGCCCCCTCCAACTTTTACCTCATTTCTACTCTTTGGCGCTTCCCCAAGCAACCTGAGCTTTCTTCTGCATTAACACTTTGTGAGCACTGGGATATTATTTCTGACATGAGGAAGAGACTAGCTCTAGAAGTGACCCTACTGATTAGCGTCTGGAATGCCTTACAGTTTCTGGAAGGTATATGTGAAAAGAGATCCATGTTGTTGATTGAGAAGCTGGCTGGCTGAAGAGATGGATGGATGGATGGATGAATGTGTGGGTGGGTGAATGGATGGATGGATGAATAGCTGCATGAGTAGATAGATGGATATATGGGTAGATATATTAAAGAATGGATGGGTAGATAATAGATGAGTGGGTAAATGGGTAGCTATATAGGTGGGTGGATGTATGAATGGGTAGATGGGTGGATGGACAGATGAATGGATGGATAGACAGATGGATGAATGGGTAGATGGATGGATAGGTGAGTAGATGGATGAACAGATGGCTGAATGGATATGTGAGTGGGTAGGTGGATGGATGGGTGCCCACCTGATGTCAAACAGAAGTTCATCATAAGGATCCAGTGAGAGAAAATGGTTTGATATAAAGAAAAAACACAGGGAAAATATAGAGAAGAAAAGAAAGCCAAGTGTTTATGGTCAAAGAAACATTGGCTTTGGCCAGGAGTGATGACTTCCACTTTGTGGTACAGCATGCTGGGATCTTGCTGCTGTATCTGGAATAGAGGAGGAGAGGGGGAAGGAATGGAAGCCTCAGACAGACATGATAGCCAGCACCTTCAAGGACTCCCTCCAGGTCAACCTTCCTGGACCTCAAAGTGCCTCACCTCTACTCCCTCCACTGCACCCCCAAACCTCCCCTTACAGGGACCTGCTCCCCAGACATCACTCTTAATCTCCACTCTCTTCCCCTCGTTCCATCGCAATGTGTTTTACACAGCCACCCACGTCCCCACAGGCACCGTCCATGTCCTAGAGGTATGCGCCCACCTGTTCAGCTTCCTGGTGCTACCAAGGATTCCCACATTCTATGTCGATGGTCAGGATGATTATGGGCAATCAGTATTTTAAACCTCCAAGGCAGAGACTAGGGATGTAGCTTAGTTGGTGGAGTTTTACCTCACATTCATGAAGCCTTGAGTTTGAGCCCCAGTATCAACTGTAATCCCAAATCTTGGAAGATGGAAGAAGGAGGATTCAGAGTTCAAGGTCATACTTGGCTACATAGCAAGTTGAAGTGCAGCCTGGGCTACATAAAACCCTGTCTCAAAATTAAATAATAAATAAATAAATAAATCCATTCAGGCTGTGAATTGCATCTCCCTTGAACATCGATGGAACTCAAGTCATCAAGTGATGCTACACCCCCAAGAGTCTTAGATATAGATGATATAGATATAGATATAGATGTAGATGTAGATATAGATGATAAGGTAAAGAAGCCAGTCAATCCCCTCATCCTCCCTCAGCAGCTGCTGCCTCTGTGCTCTCTCTCAGAACAGACAGCTGTGCACAGAGCTGGAGAGTACCACCACGGCTTTCTGTTTATTTGAAACTAACAAAGAGAAGCCCCCTTTTGGATGATCTGGGTCAAGGAGTTCAAAGTGCACAGCCACCTTGATGCCTTTACCAGCCTCTGCCACCCCGGTAGGGAGGCTACCCAGCTGCGAAAGGTTTATACTTATTTCTATGTAATGGAAAACTCATTGCAGGCCATGGAGCTCCTCACTTTGATTTGTTTTCTTTGGAAGAAGCAGCCCGCAGTGGCGGCAGCGCCCCAAGCTGGGTCATTAACATGGGCAGGGACAGCAACAAAGACCTTCACAGCCGCTGCCTGTAAACCATGGATCAAGTTCAAGCATTTATTCTGTTTGAGGCCTCCCAGTGTCTATAAAAGCCCAGCACGATTATATGATCAGTGTCAAGACCCACTTTCCCCTCTTTGTGCTCTGGGATAGGTTTCCTTGCCCTGTCCCTCCGTGTTGCCACCGCAGCTGCTCGGCTTTAATAGCGACCCAAGGCACACACTATTGGAGTGTTCCTTGGGCTTTGTTTTAAACATGGTTTTTGCTTGTGTTAACTACCGCCTGGCTCTCTGACACCCATGAATGGGGCTATGCGGGGCTGTCAATCAACAACAATAATAATGCCATCTGGGTTTGAATAATACTGAGAAGAAGAAGAAGAGGGGTACTGAGCATTAACATAGCACCTTTGTCCCTGAAGCTGAGAGGGCGGTCGGGATAATCATTTATTCAATGCTCCCAGCACTGCTGGGCTGTAGATATTATGATCCCACTGCGGGAGACTGACACACAGAGAGGGCAAGTGGCTGGCCCCAAGGTCACACAGTAAATTGGAGAAGACACACTACTTAGTCGTTTGGAGACCTCAGAACATTGGTCCTGTGGGGGTCACACTGCACTGCGACTTTCTGTGTGTCTGCTTTTAAAATCTGTTTGTAAAAAGCCCTGTCTGACCTTATAGGATGTAAATTAAAAGAATGTTCTAGAGGCAAGGGTATACTCAAGGATCCATAACAGGAGAGTCCATCCAAGTGAGGGCCAAGGGAAGAGAGGGTGATGAGACCTCACCCCAAGAGAAACACATGGAGTAAGGAGGATGGTGAGAACAAAATCAAAGCCAAACAGGTTAGGAGAGAGAGTTCAACTATGCAGGTGAGAGAGCAAACTAATCACAGGGCCAAAATGTCCAGGGAAAGTAAATGAGGGGCAGCCATTCAAAGAACTGATACTGTCGACAGGACCAAAAATGTCCTTGTTTGCTCTAAAATCCCATGCTGCCATTTGTAGATTGCATCAAGGTACTAGGACCTTCTCTCTGCCTTCTCAACCACCATCATCACCAGCATCACCACCATCATCACCATCATTATTAACATCATCATTACCACCACATTATCATCATCACCACTCTCACCATCATCATCACTGCCCTCATCAGTCCCATTCTCACCACTATCATCATTACTATCATCATCATTATTGTCGTAATCACCACTATCATCACCATCACCACCATCATCATCATCATCATCACTACCACCACCATCCATCATCATGCTCTAAACCACCACAATCATTATCTTCATCATAATCACCTTCTAGTTTATTGTTTACCCCTGTGCAGATAGGGAGTAAAACAACTCATGAAGTTACATAAGAACATGCAACTAAGCTACCCAGCACCTCTTCTCCGTGTATGTTGCTGATAGTAATTTCACTTATGCTCACTTGCTTGATGTCTGGATTCCATCTCCTAACACATTCTAAACAAATGCACATAGCGATGCCTCTCACCCTCTGCTCTTCTCACAGTACCTGACACCCCACTGGACAACGGCCTCTGCACAGAAGGCACACTCTACTTTTCCACATTTTCTTGAATATCTGCCTGGAGTTAACTTTGAGACAAGGGGCTTCATGGTTGTATTTAGAAGGGCTCTTGTCCTAGGAGAACATGGGCTCTTTGGGGATGAGGCAAGCCCTGTGGGAATCACTCTCTAATTTCAACACAGGTCAGTTTGCCTGGAGAGCTTGTTAGAGCAGAATGCAGGTTAAGATGACCTTGAGTGCCCATCCAAATTTCCTTTATTTTTTCTGAGTGGTACTGCAGAAAGTCAGTAAAGAGAGGACTAACATGATCAAAGTGTGGGTCCAGAAAGATCTACCTTGGAATTCTACAGAAGACTGAAGTTGGAGGAGTCAATCAGAAGCAGTTATAACAGGCTAGGTAGGTGCTGAACTAAATAATTAATGGGGTGATGCTGAAGTCTTCTAAAACCTCCAAGAAAATCATTACGTTCTGGTTTCTCTGTCCCTTGCAGAGAGCTTCTAAATGCTTGAGCTGACACCGTCTGTCCTGTAAGTTCATTATTTATGGTATTGCCTGTCTTTTGCCTTTGTCCCTGACCCAGTTTAGAGACACTTCATCACTGGGTCTAAGTCCGAGTCTCTCTAGTTTCCAAGGCAAGCGTTCTTTGGCAATGGACAAGTAATTTATAATCCCCAGACCTTCAATGGGAAAGCTGGAGGTAGAACACCCTCTCCATTTCTCAGCACTCACGAGGCTACTGACCTTCATTTGATGCCTGGCCCCTTGTCTTCCCTTTCCCAGTAGACTCTGAGCTTCCTAAGGACAGAGTCCAGGCTGGGTTTCACATCACATGGAGTCCCTGATTTTCAGTGACAAGACTGTCATAGAGCAAATGCCTGGGAAACTACTACTGCATATAGTAAGGACAAACTATTTAAATGATCTAATATTCTTCATGCATTTAAATATGTAAGTCAGATCACATGCTTGCAGCACGTCCCCTTTTGAATGTGACTAACTGTATCCACACAGGAATGCATGCTTATAAGGACTGCCTTCAAGAATGGAGATAGCTCAACAGTTAAGAGTGCTTACTGCTCTAGCAGAGGACCTGGGTTTGGTTTCTAGTACCCATAACAGGGGATACAACTGCCTGTAGCTCCATTTCCAGGGCAATATGACATCTTCTGACCTCCATGGCTACCTGCATATACATGGTGCACAAAAATTCATGCAGGTGCATACACACTCAAATAAAAACAATAAATAGATCTGTAAAATGAACAACAAAAAAGAATCCTGGGCTGGAGAGATGGCTCAAGAGCATTGGTTGCTCTTGCAGAGGACCTGAGTTTGGTTCCTAGCACCCACATGGTGGGCTAATAACTGTCCATAAACTCCAGTTCCAGGGAATCCAACACCCTCTTCTGACCTCCATGTATATTGCACAACATGGGTGCACTTACATACATGCAGTGCACATACATGCACCCACACACATAAAATAAAATAATAACAAAATATTTTTTAGAATAAGAAATCTGGGCTGGAGAGATGACTCAGCAGTTAAGAGCACTGACTGCTCTTTCAGAGGATGGACCTAGGTTGAATTCCCAGCACCCACATGGTGGCTAACAACCATCCATAGCTCCAGTTCTGGGAACCTGATGCCCTCTTTTGACCTCCAGGAAGATTGCAGGACACAGGTACACTTACATACTTGCAGGCTCATACACACAAAATCAAAATAATAAATAAAATACTTAAAAAAATCATCTCAATAAATGGTATGGTTTTCAAAGAAATGCTCTTCCTCTGTTTTTTTCTTCCTTTCTCCTTCCCTCCCTCCCTCCCTACCCCCCACCCTCCCCCTCTCTCTCCCTTTTTCCCTCCCTCCCTCCCTACCCCCCACCCTCCCCCTCTCTCTCCCTTTTTCCCTCCCTCCCTCCCTACCCCCCACCCTCCCCCTCTCTCTCCCTTTTTCCCTCCCTCCCTCCCTACCCCCCACCCTCCCCCTCTCTCTCCCTTTTTCCCTCCCTCCCTCCCTACCCCCCACCCTCCCCCTCTCTCTCCCTTTTTCCCTCCCTCCCTCCCTACCCCCCACCCTCCCCCTCTCTCTCCCTTTTTCCCTCCCTCCCTCCCTACCCCCCACCCTCCCCCTCTCTCTCCCTTTTTCCCTCCCTCCCTCCCTACCCCCCACCCTCCCCCTCTCTCTCCCTTTTTCCCTCCCTCCCTCCCTACCCCCCACCCTCCCCCTCTCTCTCCCTTTTTCCCTCCCTCCCTCCCTACCCCCCACCCTCCCCCTCTCTCTCCCTTTTTCCCTCCCTCCCTCCCTACCCCCCACCCTCCCCCTCTCTCTCCCTTTTTCCCTCCCTCCCTCCCTACCCCCCACCCTCCCCCTCTCTCTCCCTTTTTCCCTCCCTCCCTCCCTACCCCCCACCCTCCCCCTCTCTCTCCCTTTTTCCCTCCCTCCCTCCCTACCCCCCACCCTCCCCCTCTCTCTCCCTTTTTCCCTCCCTCCCTCCCTACCCCCCACCCTCCCCCTCTCTCTCCCTTTTTCCCTCCCTCCCTCCCTACCCCCCACCCTCCCCCTCTCTCTCCCTTTTTCCCTCCCTCCCTCCCTACCCCCCACCCTCCCCCTCTCTCTCCCTTTTTCCCTCCCTCCCTCCCTACCCCCCACCCTCCCCCTCTCTCTCCCTTTTTCCCTCCCTCCCTCCCTACCCCCCACCCTCCCCCTCTCTCTCCCTTTTTCCCTCCCTCCCTCCCTACCCCCCACCCTCCCCCTCTCTCTCCCTTTTTCCCTCCCTCCCTCCCTACCCCCCACCCTCCCCCTCTCTCTCCCTTTTTCCCTCCCTCCCTCCCTACCCCCCACCCTCCCCCTCTCTCTCCCTTTTTCCCTCCCTCCCTCCCTACCCCCCACCCTCCCCCTCTCTCTCCCTTTTTCCCTCCCTCCCTCCCTACCCCCCACCCTCCCCCTCTCTCTCCCTTTTTCCCTCCCTCCCTCCCTACCCCCCACCCTCCCCCTCTCTCTCCCTTTTTCCCTCCCTCCCTCCCTACCCCCCACCCTCCCCCTCTCTCTCCCTTTTTCCCTCCCTCCCTCCCTACCCCCCACCCTCCCCCTCTCTCTCCCTTTTTCCCTCCCTCCCTCCCTACCCCCCACCCTCCCCCTCTCTCTCCCTTTTTCCCTCCCTCCCTCCCTACCCCCCACCCTCCCCCTCTCTCTCCCTTTTTCCCTCCCTCCCTCCCTCTCTCTCTCCCTTTTTCCCTCCCTCCCTCCTTATTCCTCTTCTTTCCTGTCCTTAAGAAATATGATCTTCAGGGGTTGGAGACATGGCTCAATGATTAAGAGCACTGGCTGCTTTTGCAGAGGACCCGGGTTCAGTTCCCAGTACCCAAATGGTGGCTAACAACTGTCTGTAACTCCAGTTCCAGGGCATGCAACAGCCTCTTCTGACCTCTGCAGACATTGCGAGACACGGATGCACTTACATATGTGCAGGCAATACATTCATACACGTAAAATAATAAATAAAAAATTTAAAAAAGAAATATGATCTTCAAAGGAAGATATCCAGTCACTCTTAATTTATAAACTAAACTTTATTTTAGAGCCAAATAAGATTCGAACAGCAGGGTGCAGGCATGAGGCAGATATAAGGCAGAGAGTGGGTGAGTCACAGGAGGTGTGACAGTTTGCTGGTGGAAGCCGAGAGTTTCCAACAGACAGACTGCAGGAGAGAAGGGCAAGGCTGGATGCTTAACACTGGGGTGTGGTGGGTTGGGTGGGTGAGCTGGCCACAGGAGTGGCCACTGGCACTGGTGGATGAACTGTGGTAACTTGGACAGAGGTAGAAATGGATCTTTATCATCCAGTGAGAACTTCGGACTCTATTCAAAGGCAAAGGATGGAGACAGAAGCTTCTGGAACACTGACCATGAGCCTCATGTTTAGTTTGAACAAGCAGCACTGGCCACAGTGGCTGGCTAGCATTTGCCTTGTGGCTTGCGGTTACTGGTGCTTTCTGTGGTTTTCCCCAAAGGTGGCAGTTCTAAGCATACATGGTGGGTACTCCCTTCTGTAATCTCCAGTGTTTAGGCATAGAGGTGGATTGGTTCTTCCTTAGAGATTTTCATGAGAAAGGAGTAGTCTCTGAAAACCTCCCCTTCCATTCCCTGTATACAACCTTGGCATCGTCTTTCCATTCAGCCTGAGGTGAAGCTAAAAGACCTAGGGTACCTCTAGTCTCTATAGTGGATTGACCCACACACAAGGTAAAGAGTCCCAGAGCCTCAGCCCCACCTCTGGCTGACCCAGCCACCCATTCCTCATGTGTCATGGGTTTTCCTGGATGCCAAACTGCCTAGCTTGAAAAGATTCCTTTCTGTCTGTGCAGACAGAGTCTGGAGCCTCTGGGAAGAGCCTCTGTCTGCCTAGGGCCCAGCAAGTTGTTTTCGCTGGCCCATGCTAACAGACAGGGATTGTTGCTCTCCCTTCTACACACTGAGGTACAGTGGGGCTGAGGCTTATGTGTGTGGCCTAAAAACCCCAAATCTCTTCATCTCCCTTTTGCATTGGACATGGTGGCCTCTGAGGACATAGTCTTCCCAGACAGCTTGAGCAGCCCAGACAAGAGGATCTGGGGAAGGGCCCAGTGAGCTGCAGCCTCCCAACATCCCCATCTAAGAATGTAGCCCTGTTCCTTATACCATCCCTCCTCGTCCTTGAGTTGCTGTTCCTGAACTCGGCCCTTTGCCCTGAATATCCCCTTTGGGGACATCTTTTTTATTACTATCTTGGCTTTAGGGGCACTTATGCTGTCTTCCCAACCCCTTCTCTCTGTCTCATTTGTACCCCATGAGTGCCACCAATGGGACGGAATTGTGTTTGTTTACAAACCACCCCAACTAACTTTACTGTCAACCTGACACAACCTGGAGTCACCTGGAAAGAGGGAACTTCAATTGAAGAACTACCTAGATCGGATTGGTATGTGGGTATGTCTGTGGGGCATTGTCTTAATTGTAGATTGTATGGGAAGGCCCAGTCCACTGTGGGCAGCGCCATCCCTAGGCAGGTTGGCCTGAGCTCTGTAAGAAAGCCAGCTGAGCAAGCCAGAGGAAGCAAGCCAGTAAGCAGCATTCCTCCATGGGTTCTGCTTCCTGTTCCTGTTTAAGTTCCTGCCCTGATTTCCCTCCATGACTGTGATCTGGAAGCATCAGCCAAATAAATCCTTTCCTTGCCAAGTTGTTTTTGATCTGGGTGTTTTTAATCACAGCAACAGTTTGAACTAGGGCATGCAGTGATAGGCAGGACCTCAGAGGACTGTCCGATTCTGAGGTACCATTGACATGTTAGTCTAAACACGCCCCACACAGTCCTAAGTCGTAGCTTGGGGATAGTTAAACCTTCTGTTTAATCAGGTGTGGAACACAGTCAAAGTCTGTTTTACCTGGTAGATGCCTACTGTGCCTATTTTTGCTCTTCTTGTCCTGGTCACCTAAGGAGGAAACTGTAGCTAGCTCAGTCATTTTACCGCGAGAGAAAGCCCAGCTTCCCTTGTAGGGAGGATGTGGTTCTAGATCATGTAGACAGCACAAGAAGTTCCTCTGGAGGCTGTTGATGTAGCTCAGTTGGTAGAGTGCTTGCCTAGCATGGACGACGCCCTGAGTTCGAACGCCAGCAGCACATCGACTGGGTGTGGTGTCACATGCCTGTACTCCCAGGGGAGAGAGTGAGCGGGAAGATCAGAAGGTCAAGGTCATCCTCAAATACCTAATGAGATAGAGTTGAAACCAGCCTAGGTCAGACATGATACTTTGTCTCAAAAACAAACATCACATAAGTTTTATGTCCCTTCAGACAGATGGTCCTAGGAGGTCACAGGGGTCAGGCCCCAAATCCTGAGCAGGGAATTCTGGGGCAGTGGGTGGTGAGAAAGGAGGATCTGGCAGTGATACCACCCTGGTCTGAGACAGGAAAGTCTCATGTGACCACCATGAGGCTACCATCCTTGGGGCTTTATACCCCAGGCTTTGACCCCAGGCTTGAGGCAGCAGGTCATCAGATAGGAGTCATGTCCTGTCTCCCCCTGGGTGCCACAAATGCTCTATGACCTGCTGTTGCTGTTGGACACTTATCTGAGTAATAAAAATACTTTCTTTTAGGGTTTTAGAGGGGTGATACTGAGGCCATGGCTGTGATGATCCAATAAAAGAAAAGGGCTACAGGACATGGCGTGCTTGGGACCCCTTTCCAATCACTCCCCACAATCCAAAACATGTAACATCCTCCCAGAATGTATGTCTGCTTTGCTTTCCTCTGACTTTTGCTGAGACTGGGGAGAAGGAAGACAGCAGGAACTCAAAAAAAGTAGGTACAACAGTACAGTGAGCTCTATCTAGTTCACCCTGCATCCCCGCAAGGTGGCGTGGGTGGATCCCAGTCCCTAGCTCCAGAATCATTCAGCCTCTGGTGATCCACATTGGTGTAACCGTGGGCCAGATGCTTGACCTGATGCTTCTCTCTCAGTGTGGAGCATGGGGCTGGTGCAATAGCCTGCACTGTGAGGGTGGAGGTCATGAACAAAGTCCTGGGCCAGATCCTGGCTCCTGTGGCTTCTCCATCATTCCCAACACCACTGCAGCTGCTCCTATGGCCAAGGGTTCTTTTCTAGCTCATGACACTGGAAAAAGTGGATTGAGGTGATAGAATAGCAACATCTTGGGACATCCTGGGGGCACAGAATGGACAAATACGGCTCCCTCTCACCACATCAGCCCTACCCGGCCCTTTGCTCAGGGTGGCTTGTGAGCAAACTGAGAACCAAGAGCCTTCTGTACACTGGTCCCTCTGCTAGGAACTGTTTCATTTATCATCTATCTTAGGCCCTATGGACACTTGAATCTGTAAGATGTTCAAATCTCCAGGACAAATCTGTGAAGACCCAGATGGTTTCTACCTTTATATGTTAATTTTCAGCACTGGCTATGCTAAGTGTAAAAGCAAGATCCCAGAGGAATCAAGGGATATGTTCATCTCTTGCCCCATTCACACATACATTGCAAGCCATTTCCTCTCTTTACTGTCTGGGAAACTCCTATTCAACCTTCAAAACCCAGCATAGCCATCACCTCCTCCCAAGCCTTTCTTAACATTTCTTGGCCTATGAGCAAGAACTAATAATATTTCCTTGTGACATTATTTGGCCTGTGTTTTAAAACAGACTATTTTTGTTTTTTTACAGGGTCTCCCTATAGCCCCAGCTGGTTTGGAACTTGTTATGTAGACCAGGCTGGCATCCGTCTCACAGAGATCCACCTGCCTCTGCCTTTGGAGTTCTGGGATTAAAAGGCCATGTGCACCACACTCAGCCTAACATTGTAACATTCTCACAATGTGCTTTTTTTTGCTTACTAAAGCAGGAACATCCAGATATCCCTCTACACATAGTGGGTGTTCAATCATGTTTATTGAGGGGCTGGAGAGATTGCTCAGTGGTTAGAGCACTTGCTGCTCTTGCAGAGGATCTGGGTTGATTCCTAGCACCCACATCAGGCAACTCACAACTACCTATGACTCCAGTTCCAGGGATCCTGACACAATCTTCTGGCTTCCTTGGGCATCTGCACCCACGTGGCACAACAAAAACTCACGTAGGCACAGATACCTACACATAAATAATTTTTTTAAATCTTAAAAAAGAAATAGTATTTGTTGAATGAGAACTTTTTGCCCTGTAGGAACTCTTGAGGGGGCTGGAAGTCCCCCGGTTTAAGATCTGCTTTTCAATTGTGAATAACTGGATGGCTGCCAAAGGAAATAGGAGCAAAGATTTGTCAGTCATTAGGGCAATTAAACTCCTGAATAACTTACTGAAGACTCTGGAATCTATCTTGGGTGTATTTTGCACAGGAGGGAAGAGGACCTGCTGGCCAGCTCTCCTTTCTTTAGCCTTCTAAGTTCTAGGTATGTTTCAGTAACTGTTGGCTACTCACATGCTCGTAAGAGAAAGAAGAGTCCACAGCCTCCCTCTCAAACTGCCTGTACCCAGTAAAGGACACCCAGCTCTTGCACTCCTGGCCTGGTTGGACCCTACTCCAGCTAACTGAAGCCCAGCTCTTCCATAGAACTCCTTTGACCAGCCCAGCCTGAAGGGAAACCTTCCTCTTTGGACTCTAAGGACATTCATCAGGTTCCCTAGTTGATTCCTAAATGCTCTACTTGACTTCACAATGGAAGAGTCCTTTGAAAGCAAAAAGTATTTCTCTCAGCCCCAGTGCATGTTCTCTGGTGCTGAGTTCAGTTTGGGATCTCTCTGTCTCTTGTATTGACATGGCAACACAATGTGTCTATCCAAATTGGAGAGTCTGATGCCATACATCTGGAACAAAATAAACTCATTAATGACATCTTCCATCCTGTGTGGAGGGTGTATCTAAATCATTGAGATCCCCAAGAAACCAACCAGCTCCCAAAAATATGGAGTGGAGAATTTACTTTCTTTCTTGGCCTGCCCACCATCATCCCCCTGAGCACCTCCCCACAGGCAGCTGGAAAATTTCAGGGGAAAAGAATTTTGGACAGCTGTTGGGAGAGATCACACAGACTTCCCCACATCTGTTATCGAGTGGTGAGCTCATTTCCCTGGGAGCTGGAGTCTGCCTGTGGGGTCCATCACTGCAGCAGAGCTCGCCTTGGGAGGTGCTAAGGAGAGGAAATGGCCCCAGGTGCAGAGGGGACTTTCTCATGTGTGAAAATCCACTCAAGCTGGGCCATAGGAGGAGTGAGTCTGCAGACTCCTTCCTGCACTGACAGTTTCCTTTCTAGAAAATGGGGCTCTTGATGGCTAAAGGGAGCTGCTACAGAGAGAAATTTTGTACAACTGGAAATGTGTTGTGGATATAATAAAAGATGTTGCGAATCTATTTTCCACATGTTCATATTCATTTTCCCTAATGCAACTATTAGTGATTCTTTTTTACTTTTTTTAAAAAAGTTATGTGTATGAGTGTATTACCTGCATGCGTGCACCTGTGTCATGCAATACCCATGGAGGTCAGAAGAGGGCATCAGATTCCCCTGGAACTAGAGTTATAGATGTGGGTGCTGGAAATCAAACCTAGGTCCTCTGCAAGAGCAGGCACTGCTCCCAACTGCTGAGCCATCTCTCCAGGCCCAACAGATTCTTTTTTAAATTCATTTTTAAGTCAGTGTGTCAAATACTGGGTTTCATTATGTTTTCATACACAAGACCACAACAGCTTGCTATTATTTACCCTTCACCGTCCCCTGTATCCCCCCCATTTGCTGATCACCTTCTTTCTCCTCAATAGCTCTATTTTCATGTCATGTGACTGTATTTAAATCTAGACTCTGCATGTGAAAGAAAATCTGGGTAATCCAGTCCTTCTTCCTCCGTTAGCTCTCATTCTGCTCCCTCCATTTAAATCTTTCCTGTCACTTTAATTGCATCCTTCTATTTTCATTATTATTATTATTATTATTATTATTATCATCATCATCATTTATTAGTTTTACTTGTTTTTAGATAACAGTGTCTTATGTAGTCCAGGTTGGCCTCTAACTTGTTATATAGCTGAGGATGACTTTGAATATCCTCAGCCTCTACCTCCCTCTACCTTCACCTCCAGAGTGCTGAGGGTACAGGTATGCTCCAGCTCTTGGCTGAAAATTGGTTTTAAAAAGATCCCTGACTTCCATCGGATCCCCCTCTCCTCACAAAAGCCCGGTTCAATGAGCAGTTGCTGGTTTAGAGAATTCCCCACAAAAGAATGTCATGGGCAACAGCAACTTCCCCACAAGCCTTTTAATGTTAAAAAAAAAATGATATTCTAGTTAAGACAGTGCTCTGTTGTGTACAAAGAGCCTTTCCCCCTGGTATGGCATTGGGCCTTCTAGTGGCGCTGTGTGAGAGGCAGGATGGTTACTGCTGGCATTAAGTCTGCTGCCAAAACGTCTGTCCATAAGGCTGTTGGCACTTGTGTCCATATTAACCCTGGTTTTCTAAGATCCAAGCTGAGGCTTATGGGGTGGGAAGGGTTGTTGACCAGATATCCAAGTCCATAAGAAAGTAGAGCATTAGGATTCCAATGCTGATTTGCAAACACAGGCACGTCTTTTATAAAACCATGAAAAATGAAGTTGTATCTTACAAAGTAATAGCCGGTCCTATAAGCTAGTTTTTCCTTCTCCCATTTCCTGGAGCCTCAGACCCACAAATGCAACCACACCTAGGACTGTGAACAATTGCTTTCAAAGTTGGGTTTTGGCTCCAGACTCTGGCAGAGCAGCAGTGGGGAGACCCAGAAGGAATACTGAATCCCTCTCAAAATCCCAGCACCCTCGTCTGGATAGACAAAGATGATGCCCAGAAGGGTGCAGGACCAGGGGATGGGAGACTGGAGGTGGGAGAGCTCCATGCTTAGAAAACTTCCGCCTCTGCTGACTGAATCTAACTGGATCTAACACATCATCTATCCTAAGCCTCAATCTTTTCACCTGCAAAATGGGAGGGTCTGGCCAATGTGTATAATTATAATATAATGACCCTGTGTATGGATGGTAGATGGGGGTCAGCTGGGGGCAGGGAAGTGCCCTTGAGGGACTGCATCTACCCTTACCTCTTGTCTGCCTTTAGCCCATGCTGGCCTGCCCTGACCAGCCTGGAGACACCCTGGTGTAGCATCAAGGGAAGGTTTGGGTGAGGGCCTGCTGAGGCCAGCAGGGGGGAGACCCACTGGGGTATTTTTTTCAGATGCATATGGCCCCTCTCAGGCAGCCTTTTCAGACTGCTTGACAATGTGCTCTTTTTATCCCCAGCCCTTTCAGCCGCCTGTTCTTTCTCTTTACATCTGCTGTCACACAGGACATCCAGGCTGGCAGGCGACCATGGGGACACATTGTACTCTCTTAATGAAGCCTGGGGCTGGTAATACAAGGGGTGGCCAGGGCCTGCAGGGGCTGGGATGTGCTGAGGGGCACCCCAACTTTCTACCTCAGACTCCTTGAGGACAAGAACTTTCCCCTTCCCCTTTTACCTCTCATGGTCCAGATGGATGTGTCTGCAAGAAAGAAACTGAAGTTTGGTGATTGGGGGTCCAGGGCTGCCCTGGAATATACGAGGGCAGAGCTGAGAAATGGGAAGGAGATTTGAGGACAAAGTGTATTACCTAAACACAGAGACTCCTTCCGCCTCTAACACGAGAGTGGGAAAGAAAGATGCTGGGGAGTGAGTCCCTGTCATTCCTTATGAACCACCTGTCTCACGATTCTCTAGGGGTCAGGAAAGGTCAATGAGGGTGACCTCTTAAGGACCACTTCAGGTTCCCACATGTAACTAGAGATGAGGAGGAAAATGGAAGGCTGCATTAGTTCATACAGTGAGTGGCCAGACACCCAGAGAGGCCCAAGAAGAGACTGCACCAGCAGCAGGCCAGTGATGAGAATGTGAGCCACGCTTCCCTACACCAAGAGTTCTTAACATTCTCTCAGCCCTCCTACCACACCCTCCCACTACTAAAGGGAATAAAGGTGGGGTCGGGGAGAGGGGGACTTCTTCCCTCGAGTGGCTTATGGCAGCTTATCCCTGGAAGAAGAAGATGCTATGGAGTCAGATGTCTCTCTGTGCTGTGCGTGTAGCTAGAAGCTTCCATCATGGAACCAACGGAGAAGACACCCCTGATGTTTTCCCACGGTGCTCCATAGTATAGTGTGGGCTTCACCTGCAACTCTCAGGCCAATCTCTGATCACAGATGGCCACAGTTACCTCATATCAAAGCTCAGGGTTCACCACAAGGGTCTGGCATGAGAGGTGCCTTCCTGATTCTTCCTATAGCTTGAGCTTTGTCTTTCGGGTCTATTTACTGCACACACTCACCCCCTCCAGCCCACCCCTCACCCTTCCTGGCCTGCTTACCCACCCACCACCCAAAGGAAAAAAAAAAAGCCTGGGTCTTGTCCAACAAGGCCCCCTGTCCCCTTTAACAAGCGAAGTGTGCTGGCATTGCTATTGGTGGTCTCCCTGAAGGGCGTTAATTAGTGCAGAATGTAGACCTTGCTTGTCGTGCCAGCCCCGTGAAAACGCAGCTGGCAGGTAGCCGAGACGGAGGAATTCGTCATAGGTTGGATGGGCCCAGGCTCTAAGCAGCAAGTGTACAGCTTATGCAAATAGTTTTGCTTAGCATGGATCCTGTGTTCTTATTCCCCCTCTCCACACACCCCCCCCCGCCAAAAAAAACTTTATTTTTCCCTCTGAAGGGTGGGGAGAGAGTGGGGGAGCAAGAGAAGTGGGGAAAACAAGCCCTTCTCTGCCAGATCTCCTTCTCCAACAGAAAAGAGTGAATTGCTTGCCCTAAAAAAGAAAAAGGCGGGGGCGGGGGGTGGCAAAACACCCACCGTTTGCTCTGTGCACAGAGCGTTTGAAAGCTGAACTGCTCAATGAGAAGGACTAGTGGAGAGTGTATTGGGAGAGACTATTATCCCCACCAAGACCCATTCACTCTCTCTGGGAGGCCTGTCAGGCACCTGGGTGGGGACTCTGCTTCCAGCCCTCTCCTGGCCCTGATGGTGTCACTCCCAGCCCAACGCTGCCTCATCTTCCCAAATGTTGGCAGACACCGAATGTCAGCCACAGGACACTGAAGTATCTGAACATCCCCAAATTGCCAGCAGAGAGGATGGTTGCGGTAGCTCCTTTTGGCATATAGTGGTAGTAAAGGACAGTGGTACGGCGTTCAATTGGCAAGCCAGGAATGAGCTTGGCCATGCCACTTGACCGCTGAGCTTCAGCTCTGACATGTGCAAATGTGAGCCTAGCAACTTCCTACCCTACCTGAAGTCCATAGTGTACCTGGTTCCTAGGAAAGACTCAGTTACTATCTGATGAAACAAACTAAGCCAAATACCAAGAGAAAGCAGCCATCCTGCTGCCTGGTGGGCAGTAGATACCCAGTAAAATGTTAATCACGCGTGGCAAGGTCAAAACAATCATCAGAAGAAAAGCCGAATTCAAAGGACTGCAACAAGAATCAAGTTGGTTCACTGCTAAAGATAGCGGACAGGAAGCTGGAGCCTGGGAGGGAAACCTCAAGGTTTGAGGCCATCTAAGGTCTATTCTCTGGTCCTTTTCTTCATCAGGTAAAGAATTCCATGATGAGAAGTTGGCAGTCACAGAACACCGCCAAGGTTTATTGAAGGGAAAGTAATACTCCACACAGGAAAGAGACAAACGGCCCACGTGGAGAAGGGGTCCAGAGCTGGAGCACTGGCTTACCCCGCTGGAGAGTCAAGGCTTTTATATTTTATAGGGAAGGAGGTAGGACAAGACTGGGCTCCCCTTCCCCACTTTGGACTGGACAGGGGAAAATGGATGCATGTTGCTGGTTAGGTCATTCATATGAAAGCAGGAACCTGATTGGGTAGAGCAAGAGCACAAAATTTGAAATTCCAGTCAGAGGGAGCTCCCTTCCCCCATGGTGAAAAAAAAGCCCACCAAAAGTGTCAACTTTGGACAAGAACTCAGAAGTAGCCCCTTTGGGTATGCATTAGAGTAACTGGAATACAGCGGAATCCTGTCTGGGGCCTCCCCCCCTGACTCTGCCTAGCTCAGAATTAACTAGCCCCTATTCTTCTTCAGGTTAACCTAGAATGGTTTACAACTTCAGCATCATAAACGCTTGGAGGCAGGATAATGTGGGGACTGTCCACAGGCAGAACAGTAAGCAAGCCCCCTGTATGTGCTGGATGCCAGTAACACCTCCGCAGTTATGACAACAAACAAAAAAGTCTTCAGACATTTCCAACTGTTCCCTAGAGACCAAAATTTCCTACTACTGATATGTTATCATTTCCCCCAGGAAAGGCGGTAACGGCTTGCTGAGGCCCAAATACTGTGAGCTTGGAAGCTCTCAGTCCCTAGGAAAAACTAGAAGTCACTCCCTGAAGGACTGCTGGGAAGGTCAAAGGGAAACTGGAATCAGACTTTTGGGCAGGGTACCACAGACTTTCGGTTTCTGGTGCAGTGCTTAAGAAGTGCAGAAGCCACCATTTGGTCTTAACAAGTCAGAATATGAACAAACTCGAAAACTAGTAATTCTTACATTCATCAGAGAGGTGAGGTCACAGGGTAAGCGAGTTGGGAGAGGCAGATTACCAAACATGAGAAGTCACAGAAATTGATTCGCCACAGCCACAGGAGCCTGGACTGGGCAGAAGCCAGACTGCAGTTCACAGTGCTGCAGGCTCAGCAGGGACGTGTCTGAGTTCAAGTCCAGGGTGGCCCGGGTATGGAGCAGCCATACTTTCCCAGGTTTGATCTCAGGAGCATTGCCAGGTCCTTACAGGGACTTACCAGAGCATCTGTCCCTACTAAGGCCTACCCTCAGGAGATGCTGTTTTACTAGAGCCGAAAATATTGGGGTTTGATCAGAACCTGTTTCTCTTCATGTTTTCGTGATAAAAATCCTTATTTCTCCCTCACTTTATTTTTTAGCTTATTTATTTTCATTTTATGTGTATGAGTGCTTTGCTTGCATGCATATATGTAAGTGCACCATGTATATGCAGTGCCCATGGAGGCCAGAAGAAGACACTGGATTCCTACACCTGGAGTTACTGAGGATTGTTAGCTACCATGCGGGTGCTAGGAACCGAACCTGGGTCCTCTGCAAGAATAGCCAGTGCTCTTAACTGCTGAGCCATCGCTCCAGCATTCACTTTAGGAGGCAGAAATTTCTCCTTTATATTGCCCTGACTTGGAAGAAGGATAATGCCCAACGCTAGGCCTTTGGCCATCTTGTGCCTTCCAAGGGTGGAACAGAAGACTGAGAAGACTTTGCGAAGCTCGCAGTCAGGGTACAGACTCACTAAAGCACCAAGACCTAACCATAGTACGGCCTGCTTACCACCACCCTCCCCTACCTCAACCAATGCACATCAGAGGCCTGCACATCACCTGCCTCTTTGCCACTCTACTATGTCCAGATCTTGGGGAAAGTACAAGGCACACTTAAAGGCAAAAGACAAAGTTTGAAGAGACAGAACAAGCATTTGATCAGATTGAGATATGATATGATAGGGGTGTTGGACTTGCCAGCTTGGGACGTTCAAACAACTGTAATTCAAATCAAGGGCTGGAAGGGGTGAAGGAGACAGCTCTGTGAACAGATGGGCAGTGTGAGCAAAGATGGACATTGTAAGGAACAGCAAGGAAATGCTGGGGATTAAAAACACTAACAAATGAAGATCGCCTTTGACGGACTCATTAGTAGACTGCGTGTTGCTGAGGAAAGCATTCCAGAGGGTCATTAGAGATTCAGAACGAAACAGGACTGGAAAGAGAAACAAAGGAAAGGAAAATCCAAGAAGAAAAGGGTATGACATGTGTAGGGTGGGCATGTCAGAAAGGAAAAAAAAAAGAAAGAAAGGAGGAAACAGGAGTGGCTACAGATACAGCTCAGTGGAAGAGCATTTGTCTAGTATGTGGGAGGCCCTAGGTTCTATCCCCAGCAGTACACACACACACACACACACACACACACACACACACACACACCAGGGAGAAGGAGAGCTGTTTGAAGATATAATGACTGGGAATTTCTGCAAATTGAGTTTGGTCAGACACCAAAGCCCCAGGTCCAAAATGTTCATAGAATACAAGTGGAAAAGTCTCCAGAAATAAAACAAACATCCTCTGTGTTTAGACAGATCACATTCAAAGAGTAAGACAAAGATCTTGAAAGAGGCCAAGGAAAAAAATGTCTTACCTATAAAGGAAGAAAGATAAGAATTATATCCAAACTGTCATAAAAACCATTCAAGGAAGAAGAGAGCGGGGAAAAAGTTCCCAAAGAAACAACTCACCAACTTAGAACTTAGAATTTTGTATCCTATGAAGCTACTCTTCAAAAATAAGGAGAAATAGGACTGTCATTATGCAAACATAAGGGGACTCTATTGCCAGTAGATATGCCTTACAAGAAATATAAAAATTTCTTTAGACAGGCATGGTTGTCACAGAACATGCCTGTGGATCCCTATGTTCTGGAGCCTAAGGCAGGAGGATTATGAATTTAAGGCTACATAGTTAAGACCCTGCTGCCAAAATCGAAACATAAAATGGAAGGGGGGTGGAGGAGGGAGAGGAGGAGTTGGGGGGCAGCAGCTAGAGATGTAGCTCAGTGGTAGAACGTTTGGCTAGCATGATCAAGGACCTGGGTTCGAGCTCCAGTGCGGTGAAAATACAAAAAAAAAAAAAGGGAAAAGAAAAATAAAAAATCAAAGGAAGAAAGAAATGAAGGAAGAGAACAAACGGGGGGAGAAAGACAGAAAATCATTGTGAGCTAAGATTTCGAGACATTAGAACCCTTGTGTTCCATCAGTTGGGAAGTGAAAATGCTGCCTAGCAGAAGATCTAGAAACTCCCCTCCTGGAGATGTTTCCTCCAAAGAACTGAAACCAGAGCCTGAAAGAGATATCTGTTACCTCTCCTTCATAGCAACATAATTCTCCACAGCCAACAGATGCATGCAATCTAAAGGTCTCTAGGTGAATGAATGGGTAAGAAAATGTGGTCCATGCACACAGCACTCAACCTTATGAAAGAAAATTATCACGTCACCTGCTGTAGCATGTATAGGTCTTAAGGATGTTATTCTAAGTGAAACCAGTCAGCTGCAAGACAAATGCTGTATGCTCCTAGGTCTAGGACGTGAGTGAAGTCATTGAATTCCATTAAAAATGATTTCTGTCTGGAGAAGGCACGTTTGTTCCTATGGAGACTCCTTCAGAGTATACAAAACAACACAACACTGAAAGCATCATGCATCCATGAAAAACTGACATCAGACGTCACAAAATTTTAAAAATTTTGCTCTGTAAAAGATACCATTGAAGGAACCAAAAATCACAGATTGGGGCTGGGGAGATGGCTCAACAGGTGTATTAGTTCCTCTTTGTTGCTGTGATAAAATACCATAACCCAAAGCAATTTATAGATGAAGGTGTTTATTTTGGCTTACTGTTCCAGAGGGATAAGAGTCCATCATGGCAGGGAGGCACAGCAGCAAGTGGCAGGCGTGGCAGCAGGAGCGAGAAATTGAGAGCTCATACCTTCAACTACAGACACAAAGAGCAGAGAAAACTGGAACTGGGCAGGGCTATAAACCCTCAGAGTCCACCACCAGTGATGTACTTCCTTCAGTAAGACTCTACCCCCTAAATATTCCATGACCTCCCCAAACTACCCCACCAACTGGGGACCAAGGGTCCAAACACCTGAGCTTATGAGGGACAGTCGGCACTAGCCCTGCAAGCCAGGGTTAGATCAGCAGACCCCTTGCAGAAAGCCAGATGTGATGATGCTCATCTGTAACTCCAGCCTTCTTAGAGTGAGATGGGAGGCAAGGACCAAGAATCAGGTGTAAGCTCTCAGGCCAGTGAAGCTGGAGCACACAATGCAGCAGCGGATGTGACAAGAGACCCAACCTTAACAAGGTGGAAGGAGAGAACCAACTCGCAAAAGTTGCCTTCTGCCCTCCTCATGTTGTGAGCCATGGCACATGTACACACACACACATACACACACATACACACACACATACACACAGAGTAAACAAATAAATATTCTGAGAAGCCCTCAGACAGAAACCATATATTTTCAGAACACATAACTGACAAAAGACTAGGTAGATGAAGTCCAGGGGAGTGTTTTTTGGTCAGGGAAAACATTCTGTATGATGCTGTAATTTTAGCTGAAGGACACTAAAGATTTGCCAAAACCCCTTGAAATTTATGTGAAGAATGAACCTTCACGTACACAGACTTGAAAATCACTGAAGAGCATCAGGATGGAAGACTAACATCAAATAAATTTCATTATATTATAAATCGACAAAGCCTAGTGTGGCAGCACGTGCCTGTAATCGGGGTCCTTAGGAGGATGAGGCAGGAGGATCCTAAGTTCATGGACAGCTGGCGCTACACAGCCCTGTCCGAGTTAAAACCAGGACTGGAGATTTGGCTCAGTGGTAGAGCACCTGCCTAGCATGCTCAAGGGCTTGGGTTTAACCACAGCACCGATAAATTAATACATAATAATCTTACTACACGCTGACCTGCATAAGTTTAGATAAGAGACTGAAATGCCTTTTTATAGTTTTCATTGTGGAACATGGATAGATGGGGATGCTAAGGACAAAGAATTGGCTTCATTTTCAAGAAAGAAGATATGACAGGAAAACCTGCAGGTGCCTCTACCTGCTAAGCTAGCATGTATCAGCAATTGTTATGGCCTTGAACTTCCAGGACAGACAAAGTGAATGAAATCCGTATGACAGAAGGTAAAATGATGTGTGCACAAGCCTGCCATCTAGCCAACAGGCTGCTTCCCAGGGAGCCTGGATTGTGGGGTTCAAGACACCTGTCCTGGAAATTCAAGGCCAATGTCTGAGAACTTTCTTTCATTCTAAACACTTTTTTTTTCTTGTTATGATATTTTCTTTCTTGGAACTAAAGCTAATTCTCTGTCTTCCACATCCCTCTATCTACCCACAGTCCGAACTCTAAGAAGATACTTTAGTCTCTTGTCCCAAACTATGTACTAGCTCACTACACCTAAAGGGAGAGTTGCTTTTTCAAACATTTTAAATTTTTTACCTTTTTAAAAATGTTTTATTTATTATTTTTATTTTATGTTTATGAGTGCATTGCCTGCATGTGTGTAATTGAACCCACATTGTGCGTTGCCCATGGAGGTCAGAAGAGGGTGTCAGATCTCCTGAAACTGTAGTTATGGAGGGTTGTTAGCTACCATGTGGGTTTTGGGAACTGCCCAGGTCCATTGCAAGAGCAGCCAGTGCTCTTCACTACTGAGCCATCTCTCCAGCCCCTCAGACATTTTTCAAAGATTTCTCTCTCTCTCTCTCTCTCTCTCTCTCTCTCTCTCTCTCTCTTTCATAAACAGAGGCAAGAGGATCTTCTCTCTCTCTCTCTCTCTCTCTCCCTCTCCCTCTCCCTCTCCATCTCCCTGTCTTTCTCTGTGTATGTGTATTTGTATGTATATGTGCATGTGAGTGCAGGTACCCAAGGAGGTCAGAAGAAGGTGTTGGATCCCATGGAGCTGGAGTTACTGGCAGTTGTGAGCCACCTGGTGTAGGTACTGAGAACTGAACTCTGGTCCTCTGGAAGAGCAGCAAGCACTCTGAGCCACTGAGCCTTCTCACTAGTTCAGGAACTTTCTTTTTAACAGCAGCACATGTTTTTCCAAATAAGCTATTATGCAACAATCCATTAAATAAAACAAACAACAACTAGAAACAGTTGGTCCCCCCAGCTCTATGATGCTGACAAGTAGCCCCTTGAAGGATGCCTAGCTCCCACAGAACAGAGCCTGGGAAACACTGGCCACAAGGACAGGATGAAACTCCCAGACCCCTTGCAAAAAGCCAGATGTGATGATGCTCATCTGTAATTCCAGCCTTCTTAGAGTGAGAGAACATGGTGGGAGAGAGAACCGATTCCAGCAAGTTTTCCTCCAACTTCCCCCACTCACGCTGTGGCATGCATAAGCCCACAGACAGACACAGAGACAGACAACAGAAACAAAATGAAAAACCCCACAGATGTTTTAAAGAACACTGTTTGGAGACTAGGAAGTTGCTCTGTAGGGATGTGTCACAGGCTAATAGAAAAATTAATAGAAGCTGATAGGCACCGAGCATTGACTATGTGGCACATCCTATTCTAGGTCTTTTGGACCCATGCCTCCCGTGTGCTACCACTGAGCTACATCCCCAGCCCTCTTAGGGCCTTAAGCATATTACTCATAATTGTCACAGTAGAAAAATCTTTATTATTCCCATTTTATAGATGAGAACACTGAGGCACCAAGGTGATCACACGTATAGAAGGTAAAGCAGGGGACCTGTGCCCTTGAAGAAGCTGAGAATTGGAATCGTGGGTCTGAGTGTGAAGGGCTGTATGTGTCGACCAGGGATCAAACTCAGGAGGTCAGACTTTAGTGGTAGGAGCCCTCATGGAGCCATTTCCAGCAGCCTGCATCTGTGTCTCACCCATGCTGTTTCCTCTATCTAAAACTCTTTGTCCCCTTCCTTTTACGCCTCCTCCAAAACCCATCTCAAGCATCTCCTTTGCGATGCTTTCCACACCAAGGTCAGTTTTGCATCGTTGTGTGTCTCCTTGGTACTCAGTACATGCACTGGCACCATAGCCCTGTCACCTGGGACGGAGTCCCTTCACTCTTCACAGCTGTGGGTTCCAACATCTAGCAGTCATGAGAGGAATGAGTTTTGGATAGAAAAGCAGTGACAAAAGGCTAGACAACAAAGTGGACTGGCTGCAGAGCACCAAAGGACAGAATACAGAGAGTGCCCACAAGAGGGCAAGAGTGCTCCAGGATGACAGAAGAGGTGGCTCTGATGGCCTCAGCTGAAAAGACACGTATTAGCCCGGGGATTAGGGTCCACAGACAAGCCTCTGATGGGCCGGTGTCTTCTCTTGCCTTCTTCTTGCAACATGCTATTCTGGACGCCTCATAGCCACATGTCCCCCATCAGCCACTTTCCACTCTGATTTGGAATGTTCTAGATTCCTTATCCATGAAAACTTACTTGTTCAGCACCCTGTCTCTCCAGAGCCTTAAAGAAACCTACGTATACAGAAGGAAGATTGAAGGCTGTCAGGTGGTGGGCAGTCAGAACCAGGCCATGGCAGCTCTTTATTGGCAGGGGACCTTCGCATCCCTGCACTTGTGTCCAATCCATCCTCACAGGAAGTCCTCCTGCAGAAAATTTCGGAATACTTGTCCCCAAGCATGGCTTCTCTGTATCACTTCTCTGTAATCTGTGCCTTCCTGCTCAGGTGTTGGTCACCTCGTGGTGAGTTTCCATCGAATCTGAGCTGGAATCCAGCTTCTTTACTGTGACTGAACGAGAATCAAACACAGAGAAAAACACACACTGTGACAAAGTAACCACTAGGCATGAAGTCACGGGCAAACACAGCATAGAAATCTGGAAAGATCTGGGACAGTGGAACTGTCACAGCCCACAGAATTTCGAGCTGAAAACAGCTAGGAGATGGGACCACAGTGCAATGCGTAACGTTTGACTTCCAACGCCAAATAGACCTTGCCATTTGGGGATCACATCTTTCTAATATTAAGCCTAAATTTCCACTGTTAACTCTACCTGTTCTGTTTTCAAGTGTTTGTACTTTTTCAAAAAGCAGAAGCTAAAGATGAAGAACTCGGCCTTTTACTAAGAACTTTGTGTATGACGTGTCAGTTAAAACTCAAAATAATTTTATATTTTTCAGGTAAGAAAACTGAGGCTCAGAGATTTTTACTATGTGCAAAGTCACACCA
Source organism: Nannospalax galili (assembly GCF_000622305.1). Taxonomy (NCBI): domain Eukaryota; kingdom Metazoa; phylum Chordata; class Mammalia; order Rodentia; family Spalacidae; genus Nannospalax; species Nannospalax galili. The sequence continues at coordinate 5,050,791 of NW_008360324.1, read as the reverse complement.
CTAAATGAGTAGTAGACTCAGGATCCAAACCTCAGTGTAATTACACATCTAAGCTCTTACAACCTTCACTCCATTATATCAGAACTCATCTCCTCACTTGGCCGCCTCTTCACACATTTGTCGGCCACTACAACATCTGCTTTGTGACTGTTCTGTTTTCTGTTACTCTAATAGAATACCTGAGAGAATTAACTTGTAAAGAAGTTTATTTGCGCTCACATTTTAAAGTCTTCAGTCCATGGCCAACCAGTTAGTGCTTTGGTTGTGTGGCAAGGCAGCACACCACGCTAGGCAGCAGAGTGGCAGAGCAAACAGTTTACCTCATGAGCAAGGTCCCACATCCTCTGTAAAGGCACAAACCCCCTCCCTAATGTGACCTAAGACCGCTCACCAGGCCCCAGCTCTTCAAGGCTCCACACTTCCACAAAGCACCACAGACTGTGGAGCAAACCTTTAACAAGTGGGACTTTAGAGATGGGCCTTTAGGCACGCTTGCACAAACCATAACCTAATTCCACCTATATCGTCATGTGATGTTTCACATGTTAAAAATAGTAATACTCAGGGGCTGGAGAGATGGCTCAGCAGTTAAGAACAAGGTTGTTCTTGCAGAAGACCTGGGATTCGAATCCCAGCACCCACATGGCAGCTAACAACTGTCCATAACTCCAGTCCCAGGGGATCCAACGGCCTCTTCTGACCTCCGCGGGCATTGCATGACACAGGTGCACTTACCTACATGCAGGCAATACACGCATACACATAAAATAAAAATAAAATATTTTTTTAAATGTTAAAAACAATAGTAACACTCATTATTGTGTACTAATGACACTCCACTGCACTAAGTTCTTTAATATATTGTCCCACAACAATCTGTAGACTAGAGCTTATTCCCATTTTACAGAACAGGCTCAATAGTATAGACTAAGTTATCCAACATTAAGAAAATGACAGAGTAGGATTGAAAACCAACTCTTCCTTTTATTAAAGAAAGTTTTTTTTTTTTAAAAAATAATTCTTGTGTTGTCTCTCAAGTTACCATCTTGACTTGGCAAATAACTGTAAATCTCTAAAGAACAATTCTTTCTAAACCATAAACAACACAGCACGACACTGGATTATTAAGAAGGACAATAAACTAGATAAATGTTAGCCAACTGATAAAGAAAAAATACCTTAAAAATAAGAATGAGAAAAGAAATGTTACCAAAGATACAGTAATACTGTTAATTATGAGAAATATCGCATCATTTTATAGCAATGAACTTTAGGTGAAATTGTTGATTTTCTAGGAAATGTACTCAACTGATGCAGAAAACATAAATGTGGCAATTCTCACAGCGCATATTGACATGGTAGCGAAAGTCATAACCCCTAGAAAAGCAAGTATAATTTTACCCTTCCTAGTAATGGAAGACCACAAGCTTGCTTCAGACCAATATGTACCCAGGAACAAATGATAAACTACTTGAAGCCACAGGACAGATACCAAGACAGCAAATATTAGGAACAAGATCTTAGAAGAAAAGGAAGTCCCCTTGGTGAGTCAGACATTTGATGTGGTTCTTTTGCTAATGGACCTCAGGTTTTTAAAAATTATAGCTGAGAGAATAATTCAAGCATTCAACAACTTTTCAAAGTCTGGGGCACAAACTTCAAAGTCTAGAACCACAAAGAAGAAAGTCCTGCTTAGACTCCCAGGTTTTTTAAAATTTAGATCTTTAAAAAGACTATGGTTTAGGGGTAAAGGAAACTTCACAAACACTAATTCTGTACTTCAAATCCCTAATTGGATTAATAAAGCCCAATATAATTATCTGTGAAGACCACCAACACTCTTAGGAGGAAGATACTATCTAGAAAGTCAGATTATCCCTTTAACTTTTCCACATAATGTCTAGCATCCTTCTCTCTCTTGCTAAATAAGCCTACAAAAGGTGGAAAGTGACTGGAAAAAAAGATAAAAGAAATAACAAACAGACATTAATCCACAAAGTATTAGGTTAGTAGAGTTATCAAATAGAGACTTTTAACAATTGTATAAGTAAATAAATGATGTCAAGCTTGAGAAAGGTTCATGGTTGGTGGCAAGTAGACTAGAATAAATAGAAGTAGCAGTGGATTAGATGTAGCTAAAGGGAGAATTAGTGAATTGAAAGGTGGATCATGGAAATCCAGGAAAATTAATAAAAGGATGGACCCTAGACAAAGGAATATGTGAGACTAATGAGTGAGCAAGAAGGAGGCTACTGAACATTTAATTGGGCTCTTAGGAGACAGAAAAGGAGGGAAATGCAATATACGAACAGATATTGAGAATTCTCTGGTGAAATATGACATCAAGTCACAGACCTAGAAACCCTGTGAAACTTTAAGCAGAATGAAATGAAGAAAGTCAAGCTGAAGTCAATTGCAGCAAACTTATGGGAATAAAGGCAGGAAAACTCCTAAAAGCAGCAGAAGAGAAGAAGACATATCTTCAAAAAAGATAACGATACTGCTATTTCACAACAAAAATGCCGAAAGTCAGGGAACAAATAAATGACGTCTTCAGAAAGCTGAGAGAAACAAATACCTAGACTCTTACATCTAGCAAACAGGCAGAGTGTGTGGGAAACGTAAGCATGTTTTACATGCATAGGAACAACTTTATTAAATGGAAATAAACATGAAATTAATTTACCAGTCAGAGTAATGCAAGAGGTAGGAGGAAATGCAAAAGTGCTCATTTATATGGAACCACAGTAAAATAAAGAGTGCAGGTGTAGTTCCCAGGTGTCACTGTCAAATTAACAGCAGTGGAAACGGCATAGTGGTTAAGGACGGTGAGAAAAGACAGTCTGCTCTTTCTGGCACTCATGAACTCTGTGGAGGGTTCACTTCTCTTCCTGTTTGCTTCCGTCTTTCTTATTTTTTCTATCCTACCTTCAAGGTTATTTGGTTACCCTCTTCTCAGCTATGTCTAATCTGCTACTGAGTAGTTAGATGATATATTTAAGCCCAAATCCATAATAATATATTATTA
>NW_008360324.1:5044015-5047698 GCF_000622305.1 Nannospalax galili | reverse complement strand
AGCTATTATTAAACTAGATGAAAAAACAACTCAACTCTCCATACTTCATATAATACCATAAGTATCAGGAGACAGAAAGATTAAGAACAAATGGATGAAAAATGTATGTCATGAAATTGTTAAATAAAACCTGTAACTGTGTGACTATCCAATGAAATAGTCAAGCAAGAAAATACAAAGCAAGAAATACAAAGCTAGCTTACTAGAAACAAAGAAAGGCATTTTATTATAATAGAGGGGGCCATTTCATTAGAAAATTCTAAAAATTATAAATTTGGACTGGAGAGATGGCTCAGCAGTTAAGAGCACTGGCTGCTCTTGCAGAGAACCTGGGTTCAGTTCCCAGCACTCACATAGTGGCTAATAACAGTCTGTAACTCCAGTTCCAGGGGATCTGACTCCCTCTTCTGGCCTCTGTGGGCATTGCACACATGTGATGCATTTACATTCTTGCAGGTAAAATGCTCGTACACATAAAATAATAAAGAAATAAATTTTTAAAAAGTAAAAAGAGCGGGAATGTTAGAGTAGCAGAAAGCCCCATAAAAAAAAGGAGATGAAGAAGAAAGAGAAAAAGAGCACATGAAGTTATCAGAAAAAAAGTGATGGGGAAATATGGGAGGAGTTGGAGGGGAGGGAGTGGGCATGGATTTGATCAAAACACCTTATATGCTTATATGTCTGCATGAAATTCTCAATAAATTATTTTTTTAAAAAATACCATGGAGCTGGAGAGCTAGCTCAACAGTTAAGAGCATTAGCTGCTCTTGCAGAGGACCCAGGTTCAGTTCCTAGAACCCACATGGTGGCTAAAAATCCTTTGTAACGTCCAGTCCCAGGGGTTCTGACACCCTCTTCTGGCCTCCCTGGGCATTTCATGTACATGATACACTTACATGCACAAAGGCAAAACACCCATACACATAAAATAAAGATAAATTTGAAAGATTTTTTTAAAAAAATGAAAAGATTAAATACAGAGAGAACATCCACTGCAGAGGAGGAAATCAGAGTTCTCAGACTTTGCTTAAGCTCACACGATGGCCACTGCCAAGATGTGAAGCCAGATGGCCCAGGGTCTACACTTGCACTGGCTTGTACTGCCTTGCTGTGGTAAATGGAAGCCAAGAATCTAAAAACCTACACTCAAACTGGTCCAAACCTCCCTGCTGTGGTGGATAACACACCATGGACTGAATCAAGGCAAGTGATGAAACAAAGAAGTGTAAATGTTTAACAAAAAAATTCAGGCAATCTGTAATTCCAGCACTCAGGAGGCTGAGGCCTGGAAATTGTGCTTGAGACCAGCCCAAGTCATACAGTAAGTTCATGGCTACACTCTGGGCTCTATAGAGAGACTGTCTGGAAAAAAAAAAAAAAAAAAAAAGAAAGAGAGAGAGAAAGTTTGGTAAAGAGAACAGGGGCTACTTAGGAGTCCAAGCACAGAAAGAATATGAAGCAAAGATATAAATGAAATTAACAAGAAACCAGGCAAAATCCCCTAATTAACGCAAATACTGTCTTTCTTGACAATAATATCTTCCATCAATCTCCCCCCATAGTTTAGTTGGCTTCTTGGAACTTTATATTCCTTATCTTTAAAATGTAGACTATACCACCATCTACATTGAGAAAATGTGTGTAATACTCTTCATGTAATACTCAGAAAACAAAGTATTCCTAATTATAATAATAGCCATTAATTGCTATTATTAGATTTTTATAGACCTCTTCATTGTTCTTTCATAACAAAGCAATTAATACCAGCATGTTATATACCAAGCATTTAGACTTGCTTGCTAATTTATATATATTTCCAACATATATATATATATATCATAGTTTAGAAATTTTCAATACATATCATTATGCATAGCAATTACTCAGTATTACGGAAAACCCACATTATTAAAATGTGGAGTAACATTTCAAAAATCATATCTCTAGACAATAATCAGAATTCTATGTCATCTGGTTCAAAGGGAATGTTTTACTTCTCAAATTAAAGCATGTTATAGGCAGGGTCATTCCATATTGTTCTTACATACCTAATAATTGTGCTGACAAATATGTTAAAAACTACATTTTGAAAAATTATGTTAAATAATCGTTTCAAACTGAACTATCAAAACTAGACTATTTCACCTGTAACTTGATGTTCTCCTTTAAGCTAATTCTATAATGCACTAGCAGAGTATGCAAATGGCATCTTGAAAGTTGTGTGTGCATTTCTTGAAAGCTTTATTTTAGTAGTAGCTGATTTCCAACTTACCTAAAATTGTTAAGGAATAGTATTAAGTATAGTACATTATATATGGATGGATATCTATCTGCCAGGTAGCTTCAGAATCTAAGATTCAAAATAACTCCTGTAGCCCCCCCCCAAGTTTGATTACTTGAGCAGCAGTCATTTTGTTTTTAAAAAAATATATAAAACAAAGAACAAACCAGAAACAAAATTTCTGCAAATAAAACAATGAAAAAGACGCAATTGTAAACTGAAGGTAAAAGATGCGGCTCCAGTAAAGAAAATAAGATATGATAGGGATTATTCACCAGAAGGAGAAATCTTTGCACTGTTAAGGTGGGTAAAGGATACATAGAAGAATTCAATTCTTCTAACTGCAACACCTAGAAATAAGTATTAATTTTTGCAAGATAAATGTAAGTAGATCATAGTTAACCATATTTTAAAATAATTTAATGTAAGTTTTCTTTAAATGAAAGAGAAAAATATTAAAGAAAAAAAGTTTTCAAAAACAGTAAAAAGAGCAGACATTGTACCACAAGGTGAAGCTCATGAGCACATTACTAAAAAAAAAAAAAAAAAAAAAAAAAAAAAAAAAAAAAATACCACTAAGCAAATGAACAGGAAAATGAACACACTGATTCCATTTACACAACAGGTAAAAAGCGGGCAAAATGAATCTTCTAGCTGGCAAAATGACTTCTAAGTCAGGGCAGTGGCTGCCTTAGAGGAATGTGTTAGGTTTCCTATCACTGTGACAAAATATCTGAAATCAAACACTTAAGGGAGGGGTTTGTTCTAGCTCATGGTTTCAGGCTTCTGTCATAGTCCTTGGCTCTGTTCATTCTGATCCTAGCAGGCAGATCTCTGTGAGATCGAGGCTTGCCGGCTCTATATAGCAAACTCCAAGCCAGCAGAGATTACAAGGAGACCCTTTCTCAAACAAAAAACAAAAACAAAAACAAAAACAAAAACAAAAGATATAGCCCCTGAGGACTGCCCTCAGTAACCCACTTCCTCCAGGTAGGTCTCACCTCAGTCTCTTAAAGTTTCTAGAATATCGCTCTAACCAAATAGTACGGCCAACTCGGGACCAAGCCCAGAGCACGTGAACCTTTTCGTACCCCGCCTCTTATCCAAACCATGACTTGGAGGAAGGCCTGCAGAGTTCAGAGGAAAACTTTCAGGAGCTGGTTCTCTCTTTCCACCATGTGGGGCCTGAGGATCAAATTCAGGTTATCAGACTTGGCAGCGAGTTATCTATGGAGCCATCTTGCCAGCCCTAACTGATTAATTTAAAAAGTTAATTTAGGTTATTCCTTCCCAAGTAGTCAGCTCTGAACATACACACGAGCAACACTAAATGGACTCAGTAGGTTGTGTGACAGATAGATAGATAGATGATAGATAGATATAATTATCTATAATAGATATA
>NW_008360324.1:5036350-5043981 GCF_000622305.1 Nannospalax galili | reverse complement strand
ATATATATATATAGTGTTAAACTTGTGTCCCCAAGTGTCATACGGTACAGATATTTCCACTGGAGCCTGCTTTATGTACCCAGAGTCTCACCCTTAAAAAAGAATATCTTGCTGGGTGTGGTAGAGCATGTAGAGCATGCCTTTAATCCCAGCACTTAGGAGGCAGAGGTAGGCAGATCTCTGTGAGTTCAAGGCCAGCCTGGTCTACCTAGTGAGTTCCAGTTCCAGGCTGGCTGGGGCTACAGGGAGACCCTGTCTCAAAAAAAAAAGATCAAAAAAGGGAAGAATATCGCTACCTTTCTCAGCAGACATCAGTTGTCAATAGCGCCTCAAGTAGGGCTGGGGTTTTGTACCCACTTACTTACTTCTATGCTGGGAATTTGTCTACCTTGAGCTTATATGGGACTTGTGCATGCTGTCGTCATTGCTGTGAGTTCATATGCATAACTGACCAGCTGTCTGGAGAACTCTGTTTCTTTGTGGTCACCCACCACCTCAGGCTCTTATTATCTGGGGTTATTGACTTAACCTTTTCCATAAGCTGAACCTCATCAGTCCTGTGACTCTGTCATGCTCAAATTTTCTGACCATATCCAGCTGGCTTTCTTTTCCCAGGCTCCCCTCTGCATCTTTCCCAAGCAGAAGGGACAGAGCCTCTGGCTGTCATTCAGACAGTGAAAAGAATATCTGAAAATGGTCTCATCAGTCCCATACAGTGGTATTTGCAAGTTGCATGTCAAAAACAAACAAAAGTCACTTCAGTGGACAGGAGAACCTGAATGTAATCTATACCACTGCAAACTGTGTGCTCCTGTGTTAGGCAGAACTTAAGAGGGTAATTTACCCTGTACCCGTACCCCAGCCCCTACCTTCAGGTAAATCTGCACATAAGTTGATTCGAGCTGGTAAGAAACTGCTTTCAGGGCTAGACAGATGGCTCATGGATTAAGAGCATTGACTGCTCTTCCAGAGGACCTGGTCTTGGTTCCCAGCACTCACATGGCAGCTAACAGTCATCCTTAACTCCAGTTCCAGTTCCAGGGGATATGACACTCTTTTCTGGCTTCTGTGGACATTACACACATGGTGCACTTCCATACATGCAGGCAAAGCACTCATACACATACAATTAAAATTAAAAAAAAATTTTTTTTTAATTGCTTTCTTCTCAAACTGGGCTCCACTGGAGAAATAACAGAATGCCTAAACAAATTGACTGGGAAGAAGATCATATACTGTTGCTGTAGTCTAGCCATGTACTTGGTTGAGCATCTTCAGGATGCCTGGAGGATCATGGTCCAAGTGGCCACAGATGACCTGCAATTTCTCTACTCTCTGACAAAATGAAGAGGTGAGGTGTGGAAGGGAATGGCTTCATCCCGCTCAATCACCCTTGGAAAGGCAATCATCACAAGAATCTGCCTAGTATACTTTGAGACAGGGAAGTCTGCACTTCAGGGGGACAGCTGGATGCTCCTCTGAAATGCTGACAGAGGGTTCAGTTCAGAATGGCTTACAAAAGTCTGAGGCTTGTTAACGTATCAGTCCCTCTAAAGGCCAGAGACAAAAGTGCTGAGAAAATGGCTTGAAGTACATAGCAAGAAAACTGCTTTCCCTGAAAGAACTCCAGGCCAAGGCAGCGAGCTCCTCCTGCTTGGCTCATTCCTCTCTTGGGAGCCAAAGGGTTCCTCTAACCTATGGCTCTCCACCTGAGCTAAGCTCATTTCCAGCTCTCTACTGTTCCCAAAATACAGGTCCACATGTACTCTGGCTCTCCCTACCCGTTAACCCTCTCTTCCCCCTCTCTGGGGGAGAGGTTTGGAAGGTCAGGAGGACACAGGGACTTATATGCCACTAGTGTGGGTTCTTAATTTAGCTATTTTATTTAATGCTCATAACCACTGTGTAAAGCAAAGCAAACTGAGGTGTGGGAAACAGGCGACCTGCCTGACCAACTCCATTTCATCTTCTTAGCCTGTACTGGCCCATCCCAGGAGTCAGGACCGGCTTGGCTCTGGGTAGTCATTATGATTTTCAGCAAATCATATAATTTCTCTGAATCTGGTATCTCAACAACTTAATAGGAATCTCCATGTGCGTGCATGTGTGTGTGTGCATGTGTGTGTGCCAGTGCATGTATGTGTATTCATTTGCACATACATGTGTATGCATGTGTGTATGTGCAGCATGCACACACATGGCTATCTGTGCCATGTGTGCATACCAGCCTTTTTAAAATGCTGCTCTTAGAGCCTACAAGCCTCCTGTCCCTTCACCCAAGCACCTTCTACCCATTATGATTTTTGAAAGCTACCACTTCCTCCTGTGATTCCCTTGACCTAGCTGAGTCTGGCTGCTGTACGCTCTCACACATTAATTATAGCAGAAAATCTCTTAATCAACTTCCACTTAACTGACTTTCCAGAAGTAGCAACAATATCAGTTCTCAGATGCTATAATGAAATATCTAGTTAGTCAACCTAAGAAGAAGACAGGTTTTGGATCACAGTTTCGGAAATTCCAATTCATGGTTAGTCGGCTTTGCTGCTTTTGGGCTTGAGGTGAGGCAGTGCACCATAGAAAGTTGTTCTTTTCGTGGCCAGGATGCAAAAGAAAGGAAGGGGACAAGGCCAGGGTCCCACTACTTCTTTCAAGGGCACCCTCTGATATGGCCTAACTTCCTCCCATCAGGCCCCACCTCTCACAGGGTCTACCATCTCCTGACAGTGTGTCAGGATGGGGTCCAGCCATTTAACTGTGAGGAACCGTTCTAATGTAATCTTTTGCTGTGATAAAATGCTCTGATCAAAAACAGCTTGGGGACGAAAGAGTTTATTTGACTGACACTTTCAGGTCACAATCCATCACTGAGGGAAGTCAGGGCAAGAACTCAAGGCAGGAACCTGGAGGCAGGAACCAGGGAGAAAAGCTGCTTGCTGCCTCTCCCTCTGGCTCACTCACAGGCTCATGCTTAGCTAGCTTTCTTACATAGACCAGGACCACCTGTCTAGGGATGGCACTGCCCACAAAGGACTGGGCCCTCTAGCACCAATCACTAATCAAGACAATCCCCCACAAACACACCCACAAAATTGGATGTAGACAATTCTTTCATTAAGGTTCCCTTTCCTAGGTGACTTCAGGCTGTATCAAGATGATAATTAAATTATTTATTTATTTATTTATTATTTATTAATTAATATTATGTGTATGAATATTTTGTGTGCATGTATGTAAGTGTATCATGTGAGTGCAATGCCCATGGAAGCTAAGAGAGGGTGTTGAATCCCCTGGAACTGGAGTTACAGACAGTTGTTAGTTTCCATATGGGTGCTGGGAATCGAACCAACATCTTCTGCAAGAGCAGCCAGTGTTCTCAACTGCTAAGCCATGTCTCCAGCCTCCAAGTTGATGATTAAAGCTAACTGGGACAAGAATTAAAGATCCAAAGTACAATGCCAGCATACCCACTTCCCTGTGGATGTATTGATTCATGACCACAGCGTCTTCATGCTGTGACCAGCAGGCTACGTGTTTTTCACTTCTTTCTTTCGGGTTTGTTTCTCAAGAATCATTTGTATTTGTTGACAAGTTTGTTCATGATAATTGTGCATAGTTGAATTCGATATTACAGAAACAAAGGAAATTCATTTATACACTAAAGACGTGATAAAAGGGAGCTGTTTCCTTTTAATGAAGCAACTGGAAAGGCTGAGTAGTGAGTTGTAAAGTGAAAGCAGAATTCTGCAGCCGGATTTCTTTCAAGGGCGTCTAACCTCTCCCTCTGCTTTAAAGAATGAAAACAGGAAGCCATGGATGATGCAGTAAGGGTGTGGTTTACACAGAGATTGATTTTAAAAAAGGTGCGGGCTCTGTATCAAAAGATTCATGAGCCAGGTGTGGTGGTACACACGCCTACAGCCCCAGTACTCAGGAGGTGGAGGCAGGGGGATCAGGAGTTCAACATCATCCTTGGCTGCATAGTGAGTTTGAGGCCAGTCTGGGCTACATGAAACCCTGTCTTAAAAACTAAAACAACAACATTCCATGTGGCTATGTGTGTATTCACGTATGTATATTTCTTGCTTATGGAATACAGCTTTTTTCATGATACCTTCTGCAGATAGAAACTTTTGGGGTGGTGGTGGCTCTGTGATATTTCCATGAGGACCAGTCACAGAACATGGAGCTCAGTGTGAAGTGGGTAGACAGGATCCTTCTCAACATCTTAGGAATTTCAAGATGGTAGTGGCAGAGCATTAGACCACATTAACACTGTGGTGTTCAGAGACTGACTGTGGCTCTGAACAGAGGAGACAGGTCTGTCTAGGTGTCAGGGCTGTCATCTAGGTGAGGGGTCCGTCTAGGCTTGGTGCCCTGGGATACTGCACAGTCACAGAGCAGCTCAGATTCTGATCTTTCAGTATATAACTCAGAGAGACCTGGATGAGTCACTGAACAGCTCTCCACCAAGGGCCTATAAGAGCAAGGCTCCTCTCTAGACTCAACAAATGCAGACAGGAGGGAAAAAGACACAGATCCTGGCCCTCATGGAGCTTCATTTCTATAGACGTTGTTAAAAGTTGAGAAGACACACAACAAGCAATAACTAAAGCTAAATGCAAGGTGCGCATTCAGTGGCTTAGGTGCTATGAAGATAAACAAAACTGGGTAAGGTTATCGATAAATATTTGTCAAGAAAATAGAGCATATTTCTAATCCAAAGCCAAAGGAAAGTAAAAGGGCTAAGATATAATGAAAAATGAAAAACGGGCTTAGATAAAATGGGAATAGGAGCATAAATGGGAAAAAATTAGGGCAAATAATGTTTGCACTCCAATGTGGTTCTGAGCTTTGTGGTAACCAGAGCCCCCCGCCACACACATACACACACACACACGCACACACACACACGTACACATATATACACATATACAAAGCCACATGCACATACACGTACACATACATGCTCACATGTACACACACAAAGCCATACATGTGAACATACACAAAGCCACACATGTATACATATATACAAAGCCATACATACGTACATGCATGTGCACACATACAAAGGTGTGTGCATACACACATACACACACATTTACATGCATGCATGTAACACACCAAGGTTCAGTGATGTAATTCTTACTATTAAGAATGCGTACCTGTGTTACAGGGACAAACACGGAGGTGATAGTGTATTTCTTACTTCCTTTCATAGTGAAATGAGATCAAAGCCGTGAAAAGAACTTAAGTAAGCATAAGGCACTGTAATATACAAAGACATTTTAGTATCAGAAGTCTTTCATAGAATTGAAAACAATCGTAATGTCATTCTTCCTCATGGATGACTGCTAAGTAAATTCATCTTTGGAGACAGAGACATTTTCAAGTCTTCAAATACTGTAGAAATCCAGCAATCACTTGAGCCCACAGAAAATGTCCACTAATTGTCCCTGCCTGAACTTTAGCAAGTAGAGTACAGACACAGCCAGGGACCGGGCAGGCAGGAGGCTGGCAGATGCTGCTTGCTTCCCTCCAACTCTACTCCAAGTGAAGCCAAAGCTGTCAGGATCTTCTCCTTCCTCACAACCCTGAAGTCCCAAACAGGTTCATCCCCAGAAAACAAGGAGGTCCATCTTTGGGGACTCTGAAATGTGTTGTCCACAGACACCAAAAGCCCAGAAACTGCTAGCTGAGAACTACAAAAAAAAAACAGCACCCACCTTTGCTTCCTGTCAGTCTTGTCCTCTCTGTCTTTAAAAATATTTTAGTTATCATTTTTATTTCATGTGTATGAGTGTATTGCCTGCATGCATGTAAGTGCACACATATCATGCAATGCCCATGGAGGTCGGAAGAGGGCATTGGATCCCCTGGAACTGGAGTTAACCATGGTTGTTAACCACTATAGGGGTGCTGGAAATTGAACCTGGGTCCTCTGCAAGAGCAGCCCGTGCTCTTAACCATTGAGCCAATTCTCCAGCCCCTTTTTATTTATTTATTTATTTATTTATTTATTTATTTATTTATTTATTTATTTATATGTGTGTTTGTGTGAGGGTATGCATGTGCATGTGTGTCTATACACGTGGAGGTCAGAGATGAACATTGGGTGTCACTCCTCAGGGGCCATACATTTTGGAGTTTGCGTATGTATATGTGTTGCATGCGTATAGAAGCCAGATCAGGATGTGCGGTGTCTTCCTCTATTGCTGTCCACCTTATTGCCTTGAGACAGGCTCACTCACTGAACTGGAGTCCACCATTTTGGCAAGGCTGGTTGACCAGTGAGTTCTTAGGATCTACCTATCTCAGCTCTCAGTGCTGAGGTTACAGACATGCACAGCTATACTTGGCTTTTTACATGGGTGCTGGGGATTTGACTCGGGTCCTCATGCTCGCAGAGCAAGTGCTTTGACCCACTAAGCCATCTCCCCAGCTTCCACTTTATTTTTTGAAACAGGATCTCTCACAGGCCTGGAGCTTGTCAAGTAGGCTGGGTCTGGCCAGCCCTCAAGCCTCTCTGTCTCTGCCTCCCCAAGTGCTGGGGTTCTAAGCATGGGCTGCCTAGCCTGGCTTTTTATATTGGTTCTGGGAACGGAACTCCCCAGCACCCCTCTTTCTTGCTCACCTTAGTGTTCCTCTCTGCTGGTTCTCGTCATCACAACACCATTTGCTCAGAGGAAGTTGTATTTATTCTTAGTTTCTCAGAGAAAGGTCAGCAGGAGTGGCATCTGCATAGAGGAGGTAGCCTGAACTAGGCTGGGCCACCAAGTCTCTCTGCCTGGCTTTGTATCTGCCTGGCTTTGTCTGGTACTTGTGTCTGTCTGTCTCTGTCCTACACACAGGCACAGCACATAAAGATCTGTGTCTATCTCAGAGAGACGGTTTGATGGAAATCCTGAGTAAAAAGCAACACCTACAACAGCAAACAGTCTTTTATCTAGATGGAAAACAGACAAACACTTCATTAGATCAGAAATATCTTTGGACTCTAAATGAGGCTGGTTAGAAATACCTCTTTAAAAAATATTTTATTTATCATTTTTATTTCATGTGTATCAGTGTATTGCCTGGTAAGTGCACCTGTGTCATGCAATGCCTGTAGAGGTCAGAGTAGAATGTTGTATCCCCTGGCACTAGAGCTATGGATGGTTGTTAGCCGCCATGTGGGTGCTGGGAATCTAACCCAGGTCCTCTATAAGAACAGCCAGTGCTCTTAGCCACTGAACCCCTGGTCAGGAATATCTTAAGCATTGTTTTTTCTGTTTTTACTTTAAATAATTTTAACTGATACATGAAAATATTTAAAATTGTACATGTTAATGGAGTTCCTACTGTGTGAGTCTCCCATATGTGTATGTATCACACAATGTTCAATTGAGAGGAATGAATCTATTTCCTCATAGCCATCATTTCTCCATAGTAGAAACATTCAAAATCCTTTCATGTAACTTTTTATTTATTTATTATTTTTATTTTATGTGTATGACTGTTTTATCTGCATGTATGTAAGTGTACCTGTGCATGCAATGCCCACAGAGGTCAGAAGAGGGTGTCCAGTCTCCTCAAACTAGAGTTACAGATGGTTGTTAGCCACCATGTGGGTGCTGGGAACCAAACCC
>NW_008360324.1:4994067-5035365 GCF_000622305.1 Nannospalax galili | reverse complement strand
TCATAGCCATCATTTCTCCATAGTAGAAACATTCAAAATCCTTTCATGTAACTTTTTATTTATTTATTATTTTTATGTGTATGACTGTTTTGTCTGCATGTATGTAAGTGTACCTGTGCATGCAATGCCCACAGAGGTCAGAAGAGGGTGTCCAGTCTCCTCAAACTAGAGTTACAGATGGTTGTTAGCCACCATGTGGGTGCTGGGAACCAAACCCAGGTCCTCTGTAAGAGCAGCCAGTGATCTTAACCACTTAGCCATCTCTCCAGCCCCCTTGAGTAACTTCTTGAAATATATAGTACATTGCTGAATGTTTTTAACCAGTGTTGCTAGACTGTGACTGTGGCCCCATGCCACTGCCCAGAAAAGGGGGACGTCAAAGCTCTCCCCATAAACCTGCTGATGGCACTGCCTGCTGACATGAGCCCCTTCATGGGCCTCTGCTTGGGTGTGGAGACACTGTTAGCGAGAGGCCAGCTTTCTATTTCAGGCTGGAAATATAACTGTTCACACAGACTGGAGTCTAGGCGGGGCTTGAACACTGCAGTGTCTGTTTGAAGCATACCTTAATGTGGTCTCCAAGACTCTGAGCTGTGGCACGTGTGGTCATGTCTCTTTCTTTCTTTCCACCACGGAGTAACTGGAAGCAGAGACTTGCGTCATGTCCATGTGAGCAAGACAAGGTTGGGGACCAGCCCACTCATGCCCACCTCAGGTGATCTGTCTGATAAGTCACAAAGAATATTCTCCCACTATCCTCCTCTCTCTTCTCTGAGAGCCTGTGTACTCTATTCTTCCCCTCGTCCTGAACCTAGCCTTGACCTCTTCTCTTCTTTGGAAAACCATGGCAGGTCGGTCAGGTTCTTTGAACCAGCAGGAGTCAACATCACATTGATGACTGTTCCGTGAGGCTTCTGTCTATGACGACCATTCAAGATCCATCAGCCCCAAGGTCTACCTTAGCTGACTGATGCGTTTGTAAATGTTGTTTGTTTCTACCTTAGGATGCCCCTACTGAGCAGGTTCACTGCTTGGCGTCTTTCTCCCTCATTTATTTCCAGAGATTGTCAGATCTTTTCCTCCATTTCTGCTGCCTTTGCTGTAATCTAAGTCTTTCATATTGCTCACCTTACTGTTCAACAAGTATCCTGGTAACTTTTCCTGCCCGCCTGGTTTTCTTTTCTGATCTATCCTCAACCTTTCCAGCAGTTCCATTCTTCTTTTCTAATACAGGTTCTCTTCAACTTACAATGGTGACATCCCAGTCAACCATAGTAAGTTGAAATTATCACAAGGCAAAAATGTGTTTAGGAGCTGAAGAGATGGCTCAGCAGTTAAGAGCACTGGCTGTTCTTGCGGAAGACCTGGGTTTGGTTCCTAGCACCCACATGGCTGCTAACACTTGTCCTTAACTCCAGTTCCAGGGGATCTGATGCCCTCTTCTGGGCTTCACTAGCATTGCACAACATATGTGCACTTACATGCAGACAAAACACGCATATACATCAAATAAAAATAAATAAACCAGCCGGGCATGGTGGCACACACCTTTAATCCCAGCACTCGGAAGGCAGAGGCAGGCAGATCCTCTGTGAATTCGAGGCCAGCCTGGTCTGCAGAGTGAGTTCCAGACAGCTGGAGCTACAGGGAGACCCTGTCTCAAAAAGACAAAAAGAATAAATACACAAAGCTTATTTTGGAATAAAGTGCTAATTATCATGTAATTTACTGGATAGCTATATCTGAAAAAATGCAACATCGCACACTGTAGAATTCAAGTTGGTGCTGTTTAACATTGTGACCTCAGGCTCAGAGGGGGAGCTCCAGCTCCTGCTGCAGCCCAACATCTTGACAGAGCATCATCCTGCATATTATTGGCCTGAAAAACGATAAAAATTCAAAATATAGTTTCTATTGTATGTGTATTGCTCTCACACCATGGTAAAGTTGAGGGAGCGTAAGTCTGACCGTCATAAACTGGGGGCCATCTGAATCATACCTAGAACTCTAACATTTCTCTGGGATCTCAACTTCAGGCCAATTACATTTGGAGCCAGGTCACTCTTTACTGGGGAGAACTGTCCCATGTGTTGAAGGATTCTACATCATGCTTGGGACATGCTGCCCATGGATGTGACATCTGAAAATGGATCCACACTTTGCCAAACATCCACTATGGACATTGAAAACAACTGCCCTCAGCATGTTATAGCCGTTCATTTTGATTAGTGAGGATTTTAAACTTTGTTCTGTCCAAATATTTACTGGTTTCTATTTTTCTATAACACAACAAATTATCTGAAATGCTCTAAAATTTAAATATAATTCTTTTTTGCTTTCTTTTAAAATTATTATTTTCATGTGTGCATGCGTGTGTGTGTGCGTGCGTGCATGTGTGTGTGCATGCGTGTGTGTGTGCGTGCGTGCATGTGTGTGTGTGTATGTGTGTGCATGCGTATGTGTGTTCGTGGGGGGGGGTGATGTGTGAGCCATGGAGCACCTATGGAGATCCGAGGACAGCTTTCAGGAGTTGGTTCTCTCCTTCCTTCTACCCTGTTGAGGCAGGATCTCTCTTGTTATTTTTGCCATGCTGCATCGTCCTCCAGAGTAGGTTGCCTGCCTGCTTCCAAGCTCCTCCTGTCTGCACCTACCATCTCACTGCGGGGAGCACTGGAATTACAGATGTGCACCACTGTATGTGGCTTTTTACATGGATTCTGGGGATCAAGCTCAGGTAGCTAGGCTTGTGAGGCAAGGACTTTTACCTGCTGAGCTGTCTTCATGGTCCAAGTTTTGTTTTCTTTAAAGGTACCATTTTACTAACCAACTTCTTAGGTTAATATCCATGTAGTCGGGGCTGGAGAGATGACTCAGAGTTTAAGAACGCTGGTTGTTCTTGCAGAACACCCAGGTTCGAATCCCAGAACCCACATGGCAGCTAACAACTGTCTGTAACTCCAGTTTCAGGGGATCTGACGGCCTCTTCTGTCTTCCTAGGGCATTGCACGACACCGGTGCACTTACCTACATGCAGGCAATGCACTCATACACATAAAAAATAATAAATAAAATCTAAGAAAAATTTTTTTAAAAATATCCATGTTGTCATGACGTTCCTCTGGGTTCACGTTTTCCCTTCCTTCCCTTCCCTTCCCTTTTTTTTTTCAAATCTTTTCTACAAAGGTCCTTGAACGGTAAGTTCTCTTGGTCACTTATTTAAAATAATGTTATTTTACTTTTAACTTTATTGCATTTTATTTATTTGTTTATTTGTGTACGTGTATGTATGTGGACATACATGCCATGGCATGCATTGGGAATTAGTTCTCTGCTTCTACCACGTGGGTCCTGGGAATCAAGTTCAGGTCCCCAGGCTTGGCGGCAGGTACCTTTTCCCCCTGAGCCATCTCACTAGCCCCAAATAATGTTATTTTTAAAATAATAGTGACAGCAGGTAAAAATGAGTGCGATGGTTCCTCAGCACTTGGTCCAAACCCCCCCATGAACTTCTGGCTACCATGGCTGTTCGGGAAGCCTGTCACCAGTCTAATTATTGCTTCTTTGCAGAAAGTCCACGCTTTTCTCTGATTGCTGTTAAGATCTCTATTTTTTTTTTTTTTTTTTTGCCTTTTACAAGTTTTCCTATGATACTACTTAGTGCTGATTTCATTTTTATTTATCTGCCTTAGGACTCACTTCCTGCCACTGAAGATTCATTTCTTTCATAGTTCTGGAAAATTTTCAGCCATTTTCTCTTTGGTTATTTCCTCTCCTCATTCTTTTAGCATTATTCATCTGAAATTCCTATTAGTCATCTGTTTACCCCTATTCTAGCCCCTGTAACTCTTCATCTTGTTTTTGTACCCTGTATCATCTTATGTTCCTAGATTATGTATTAGGTACTTTTCTCAAATCTACTGGTTCTTAAATTCTTACTTCAGTTCTGTCAACTACCACATGGTACTTTTTCTAAGCTGTTTTTGTTTTTTTCAAATTTGAGTTGGGTTTTTTCCATAGCTTCTTTGCAGATTTTCTTTTATACACCTTTAACTATTTCTTTTTTAATAATAACATAGTTCCTGTCCAGTCACTCCATGTTTTGAAGATGTCTCATGTTCTCATGGTCATGTTTGCAAAGTAACACTTGTGAGACTATAACTAGGAACTGAGATTTCTCTAGTTTGGTCCTAAGGATCCTGAGGAACTGTATTGAGCTATGTTCCACCAGACCACTTTACAGGTGATTCTGCTTAGGGTCTCAGCAATTTTTCCCACCACAGCATTTCCCTTATTTAACTGACCTCATAGTGCCTGGACCACCCAAGCAATGTCAGTGCGATGCTCTGGTGCACAGGAAGTTGCACCTATGGCTATGAGGGTTCAGGAGGGTTTAGGGATGCTCCCCTTACAACTAGGCTCAACACACGGGTGTTTTTGGTGTCTGCCTCTGCAGGTGAGATGAAAGTTTCCTTAGAAACATTTGCTTGGCTTTTATTCTTTTAAAAATATTTTATTTATCATTTTTATTTTGTTTTATGTGTATGAGTGTATTGCCTGAATGTGTGTCAAGTGCACCTGTGTTGTGCAATACCCACAGAGGTCAGAAGAGGGCGTCAGATCCCCTGGAACTGGAGTTATAGATGGTTGTTAGCTGCCAGGTGGGTGCTGGGAATTGAACCCGGGTCCTCTGCAAGAGCAGTCAGTGCTCTTAACCACTGAGCCATCTCTCCAGCCCCAGCTTTTATTCTTTTAAATTATGTATGCACATGTGTGTCTTTGGGGATATATGCATGTGAGTGCAGGTGCCTGTAGAGGCCAGAGGTATGGGGTCTCCTGCAGTTTCAGTCACAGGTGGTTGTGAACCACTTGACATGGGTGCTGGGAACTGAACTGAGCTCCAGCTCCTTTGCCTGTCTTTAGTGAAGGCTTCAGTTCCAGTTCTCAGTGTTGACTATTCCTGGGGCTCAAACAACTCAATCAATCTCAATCTGTGTGAGAGTACCATTTGTCTGGTACAGGTAAGGCTCTGCACTCTGTTCCCAGCACTGCAAAAACAACCCCAAATTTAAACATCATCCCCATTTAAAAACTCATCTCTCCTAGTTTTCCCCCCATACTCTCAGTTACCTCGTGTCATTTCCCTCTCTGTCTGCTCTCGTTCTTCAATTCCTGCTCTTCTTGCTGGCCCATTCGTTCTCAGTTTCTTGTGTGTAAAGATTCGTATTTATATTGGAGTTTGCTCCGCATGTCTAGAGTTTTGAAATAGCCAGGCTACCAAGTTGTCTAATTTGCCATGCTGTAGGAAATGGAGACCCTCCCCCCAGACATCAATAGTGAAAAGCATTCATTGTATTTTCCTCTATCACCTCTTTGGCACTGCCTGTGCTTACTGAGGCTAGGGGTGCAGGTGGAGCTCTTGCCTGCATGCGGGAGGCCTTGGGTTTGAGTGCCAGCATTTCAAGAACAAGCTGAAACAAAACACCTAGCCTGGCTGCTGTGTGTCTCCCTGCTTGTTTTCATACCTGTTCTGCGTATCCTATGTTTTAGCTTCACAGACAACTTGAAGTTCTACCAGTTCCCACAGGTCTACACCTGTGGGACTCAGTCTATATGGCACCCTTCACCTGTGGGTCTTTTATTTCCATGAACGTCTGTTCTCTGGCCAAAGCAAACTTCAAATATTGGTTTCTCTGTGAAGCTCTTCCCAAAATACAATGAAGCAAGCCCCTCTCTAGTACTCCTGCTGCATTTGAATAGACCTCCGTGATAATACTTATCACAATGAACCAAGTATTTGTTTTCAGGCTGTCCCTACACTTGGATCTTTGCAAAGGCATGGGCAAAGTTTTATCCATCACCTCTAACACTTAGTACAACGTCTGACATGTTGTACATAGCTGTAAATACTACAATTGCCTTGCATTTTGAGGCTGCTCAACTCTTGCCCAGAGAAATACATCTTGAGATTTTACCCTTGTGTATTTTGCCTGATCTTTAATAGTTTTCACATAGTTGCTGACAGTGGTGCCAGTTTGGCCACAGTACAGGGCAAAGAGGCTGAAGGTTTGCAATTAGTCCTGATTCATGACCATATTCCACTGCTGTGTCTCACTATGAAGGAATTTATAATCTAGAACAGACAGCACAGCTAGTGGATGGATGGAGAGATGGCTGTGTGATTGACTGATGGATGGATGATGGGTTATGGATGAATGATAGATTGACAGATGGATGGATAGATGGATAGATGGACAGTTAGCTATGCCAACACACAAAATGATTGCTTCACTGGTTGTCACCCCACAGCACCAGACTGGCATAGAGCTATTGCCCAGTGGATTTAGGAGTGAGATGAACTTAGGAGTTGTATTATGTCTGTCTCATTATTATTATTTTTTTGCATTTTTTATTGAATTTTTCTGATTTTTACATGATCCATAATCATATGATCAATGATCCGTAATCATTTTAGAAAATGATGGCTAAATGAATGCATGAATGAATAAACTTAAGCAGATGGAGACCAAGTGCATAACAAAATCTCAGATCCAGAGAAAGGAACCACGAGGTTATCATTTTGGATGAAGAGGAAGAATTTCATAAACATTTTGTGTTTTGTCTCCCTAATGTGCTATCCATATGCATTTGATCTATTTCTCCACCCATCCATGTACTCATCTATCCATCTGTCCATGTAGCCATCTATACATATATATTTATCATTTAATCAAAAAATCTTCCTAACCATCTATTGTGATCCACGCACTGTGCTTTATGTTAGGGAATTGTAGAGTGATATGAAGAAAAGCTTTCTGACTCTAAGTATATAATGGTATCCCTGATATGCCTGGAGTTGGTATTTCTCAAATTTTTCATTCTGTGATTTATTCATTCAGCAAATATCTTTAAGTACACCCTCTCTGCCACATACTGTGAGACACCAGAAAGTCATTACTTCTTTGATGTACCCATTCATTCAAAAGACCACTCTTAACAAATATCAGGCATACGTAAGGTGCTTTTGGAGACTTTGAGTGATGATAGTGGTAGGGTCATAGAGATGATAGTGCTAGGCCTAGAGAAATCAACTAATAAAATAAAATTAAAGATAATGATGAAGCCAAAAATGGAGGCAGGCAGAGAGAAGATCGCCATATTCTAGAGAAGATCGCCATATACTATTTATGGAGAGAGAGAGAGAGAGAGAGAGAGAGAGAGAGAGAGAGAGAGAGAGAGAGTTTATTGTCAGAGGCTGAGAGCTCTAAGAGAACAGGGCCTGACCTAAGTCACTGTTCCATACCTGGGGTCTTTTGACATGAATGTGTGACCTGACCTGGGGGTAAAGAAGGGGGGCCTTGGAGAAAACAGAGCCAGAAGGACAAGCCCTGCACCCCAACTCCAAGGCTTTTCTGACCTTTCACAGCATGTCAACAGGACAGAGTTCCCTGCCCTGTGGCCCAGGCTGACCCATCTGATTTGACTTCTGGAAGGACAAATGTCTGCCTTTAATCCACTCAAAGGAAACCTGCACTCTGCCTCCACTTTGACTCACTGGTGACCTGGTTTTGAACTAGTGACCTGGAGGTGAATGGCTCTGTATCTCATTACTAATTCCCCACAGCCACTGGCTTCTTCCTGCCAGTCATGAGCAGGATCTGGAGAGGACAGAGGTCCAGCCAGCCAGGGGCCCTGAACCCAACAGCAGAGCACCCACCCCAGCTTTAGCCCTACCATCTGGCCTCCTGTCATCCCCACCCCTCCTCCATCCTTGAGTCCAGCCTGGCTGAACAGGTTTTGGAAGAGGCCAAGGTCGCCCTGGGGCCAACCTCCACAGATGGATTTAGCCAGAGACTCCAGCTGTGGTCCAGCTTGGGCATGAATGCTCAGGCCCCCACAGGCTCCTCCTTGAAAGTTGACTTAAGCCAAATGAGATCTGGACCTCAACCAGGGATCCAACTAGATCCAGAAACTGTAAGGTACCCCCCCACCTCCGGCTGGGGACACACACACACACTGTAGTTTGACTCTCTCGTCTGTCTACTCCATCTCCTTCTGCACCCTGGTTTTCTTGATGTCTAGTCTTGCTTGTGTTCCAATTCTCTTGCCCCTCAAGGGCCACATGAGAGTAATGCCTAAGGGAAACAAGTTCCCTCCAGGAATCAGGACAAATACCAACAAGAAAAAAGGTATTTAGTAATACTCCATGTACTGTCTTCTCTCTGCCTTCCCAGCTACAGAAGCTTTAAAAACCATGTCTGTCCCCACAGCACAGTGAACCAAGACCCACTACCCTCAGGGAAGTCTGTGTCCTAGAGGAACACTGGACTCTGAGCTATAGATTTCAAGAGAAGCAAGCCAGAACTGTGACAGGACATCAATGTACTAAATTCTGGTTTGGGTTTTAATTTGGGGGCTTTTGGTGCTAGGGATTAAACCTAGGGCCTTGCACATGACAGGGAAGCATTCTACATAGATGACAGACAGACAGACAGACAGACAGAGCAACATAGCTACCCATGGATGCACGGAATTATTTCTCTAAGGAGTGCAACTACTCTGGACCTGGTATTATTCCTACAAGTTGGCATGGAAGACATTTTCCTTATGGAAGGGTTCATGGTATGTGGAAGTGAACAGGATTCTCATTTCTTAACAGCTGCACCTTACATGCATTTCTGTAAGCGCATGCCTTGTCTTGCACTGAAATAGTCTCTCCAAAAATTTGCTAATTTTCTTTTATGTATATGAGTGCTTTGACTGTACATATGTGTGTACAATGTCTGTAGAGCCAGAAGAGGGCATTGGATTCCCTAGAACCAGAGTAAGGATGGTTATTTACCTGCCATGTGGGTGCTGGGACCTGAACTCATATGCTTACAGAAATCACACTCATGTGCTTACAGAAATCCATGTACCACATACATGCAATGCCCGTAGAGGCCAGAAGAGGGAGTCAGATCTCCTGGAACTGGAGTTAGGTACAGTTGATAGCTGCCATGTGGATGCTGGGACCTGAACCCAGGTCTCCTGCAAGAGCAGCCAGTGCTCTTAATGGCTGAGCCACCTCTCCAGTCCCATCATTTTCAGTTTTTAACTAGAACATTCAGGTTACGTGCAACAAGAATTGAGTATCACCAAAAATTAGTTGGCAACTCATTTCTTCTTCTCACAAAGCATGAACTACTGGCTTATAGCCCTCCTAAGAATCTATCATCTATCATCCTTAGATTTGTCCTGAGACATCACCAAGCCCACTCAGAAAACTGTGCAAGGACGTTTTGCTGTTTGTCGAGCCATCAAACCAATATTTAAGCATTGACTCTCTAGGGGAATAACTGCTCCAGCTTTGCCCCAGTGAATGCTTCCTGTCTTTAGTTCGTATTCAGGAAATTCCACTTAAAACAGTAAAAGTTCTTATGATTCTTGGAAAGACCAAATAAGAAGTCACAATGGGGAATGAACGGTATGCTGGGGTTCACCTGGAACTTCTCTTAGGCTGGGGCCTGTGAGCCTCCAAATCAGGCTCTCCTGTCACTGGCCCTCCTTTCACATAATTCAGATGGATACACTGAATTAGTCTCCATAGCTCCTCTCCATATGCAGCTACAGTCAAGAGATTTTTCCACTATTCAACTTTCGGGGACCTTAAGCAACACTCCAGTTCCCCCTTTGGGCTCACCTTCTTCATCTTTAAATGAAGAGCCAGGTTTGGTTTGAGGTGTGTTGGCTCATCACAATATTCTTGCCTCCTAGTGTAGCCCTTGGCATAGTGGGGGAGCTTGGTAGATGTTCACTGGACTATGGAGTGAATCTAGAAACACATGAACGCATCCATCCCAAGCGCTGTGGTGGGGAAGGGACCTAGGTTTGCTGACTGTACTACCCCAGCTTGCTAGGAGGACTGGGTGAATTGCTTCCTCTCTCCAAGGCCAGAGAGGGAATGAGATTCACTCAAACTCCCACAAAACAGGTCTTTTGTTTCTCTTTTACTAAGATGTGCTGCTGAGAAATCAGGTCTGTTTGCAATGACAAGAGCACATTGAGACTTCTTTTTTATTTTATTTTTTTATGTGTTTGAGTGTATTGCTTGTATGTATGCAAGTATACCCATGTCATGCAATGTCTGTGGAGGTCAGAAGAGGGTGTCGAATTCCCTGGAACTGGAGTTAAAGATGGTTGTTAGCCACCATATGGATGCTGGGATTTGAACCTGGGTCCTCTGCAAGAGCAGTCCGTGCTCTTAACTGCTGAGCCATCTCTCCACCCCCCACTGAGGACTTCTTGATGGTATTTTTCTATTTATACTGAAGATGGAGAGCAAAACCCACCAACACAAGAGTCAAAACTTGCCTTTAAGGCCTTCAAGAAAGAAGGGCCTTCCAGGCGTCTACTTTGATGGGCTAAGTAGCGATAACTCCAAAGGGCTGGGAGTTGTTGGCCTGCTCTGACAGCCCTCCATAGCCAGGGTTGAGAGATTCTCGTGGAGATTTCTGCTTCTCTTACTGCTCAAATGCGGGTGCCAAGAGGTAGAAAGAGACCTGAGCATAGCAGCTTAAGGCAGAACAGTTTTAAACTTTCTCTCAGAGAAGAGGTGCCCCTTTGTGGCTAACTGCCTGCTGAGGTGACCTGAGATGCAGAGGGAAGCCCTAGTGTTAACCCAGGTCTTTCTTAGCTATCTACTTTTGGCTTCCTCAAACCACCCTGCAGGAAAGCTCAGCTTCACCTTCCTTTCTAGGCCTCAGTGATTCAGGGGCAGGCTTAGAACCAGAGTCCAGGTCAGTGATTTCCCTCACACAGTTCTCCCTGTCAGAGGGAACGTGGAGTTTTCTAGGACAAGGCGTGGGCTTTGTCATCCACACATCTGGATCTGCCTCCTATCTCTGCCACTGACTAGCCCTATGACTTTGGGCTTGCTGTTAAATCTCTATGCACTCACTGTCAGATATGCTATAATGGCTGCTCTGTGAGACAGCTTACAGGATTTCTAAAGTACCTAATATGGTATCCAGAAGACAATGTAGCTTAGTGATTCTCCCAAGTCAAGGTGAGCTGGTTTACTAGACCCCTGCTTCATCTAAAGCAAAAGTGTTGTTATTGGTTGCACAGGTTCATCCCATTTTTTCAAGAAAAGCTCCAAACCTCTGTCCTATTCCAACCCCTTCATTTGTAGAAGAGGAACTGGAGAGTCCCAGGGATCTTAAAAAGGTCACAGAGTTACCTCAAGATGGTGGTGGTGGTCTTAGATGCCCCCGTGGCAGCATCTAGGAGCTGGGGTTTATAGCCACTCTGCGAGGTTAGATGGCTTGTCCATGTCCATCTCCAGTGTGCTTTGTTCACTTGAGCGAATAACATCATCTCTTGGGGTCTCCATTTCCTTTAAAATGAGGGCTAGCAACAGTGCCTACCCTTATGAGGTTGCCGTGTTAGAGCAGAAAAAAGCCCGATAAGATAAACTGGTCAAAAAATAGAATCTCTAGTATCTGTTGAAAGACCCAACTTCCCAGTTTCACTGGTCAATCACCTGGTCATGGGGCATGCCCAGGAAGGTGGGTTCACCTTAACTCATGTTAAACAGATGAGTGGAATGAGACAGTGAACTTTTCCCGTCTGGAATCCCACCTCCTAGTGCAGTGCTTTTGGACCCAGCCACAGACATGTTGGCGCTCTGTAAGTCTGCCTGCTCTTCTGAATTCGTCAGAAAAGCATAACCTCTCCTTTTCTTCTTCATATCCATTTTCCAAGCATGCTTTCTCCAATGCTGTGGGCCACCCCAGCACCTTATATTTCCTTACTTCTCTGATGCTTCCTTCTCCCCACCATGCGGCTGCCAATCAGCCGAGTGTCTGGCTCCATGTGGCTGTAAACCTGCATGACTTCATGGCTTTCTTCTTCCCTCCATTCTCCTCCTCAAGGCAGCTGCCGAGATGACCAGCTTGCCTGCCCTGAGGATTTTCCTTTAAATTCTAATAAAGTTGTCCTAAAGTTTCCATTTGAGTCCATTCTTCATTTTTTTTTTTTTTTAATGAATAAGACTAAGAACCCTCAGAGGATGCTCTTTCTCACTTGTATCAGTTGTTATTGTTGTTTTAACATAAAATGGTTAGAACAGCATCTGGCTTATCACAAGTTCTTCCAAAACATGAGCAATCGTGACCAGGCCCACTGCTCAGTCTTGAGTGGGATTTAGCATTTCAGTGTGTGCATATTCTCCATTGCCAACCCAGATGATTCAGGAGGTGGAAATATCTTCAGTGGGCAGTGACCACCCAAGGCAGGAGGGTACCAATCCCTCCCCACACCTGCTGCCCCACGGGGCTCCTGTCAATCACCCTTTCTGAGAGGGAGTGGTGGATAATTTTGGTTACAGGAAGGAGAAAGCCCTTGGAGGGTAGGAGAAAAAGGAGAGTTAGAAAATACAACACACTGTGTTCTAAGCAATTTCTTTAACAGCTAAGCTACTACTCAGGATGGACTTGGGGAATTGACACACTGGAGCCATCTGGACGCCATTTTGACCACTAGAGGTCAGTGGAATGTTTACTAACCTCATCGTGGGGCTTTGAAGAAAAATAGGAATCACAGCACATCCAGTCACAACACACCTCACCAGGGCCCCTCAGTGAAGTCAGGTTTGTTTTATTTTTCCAGGAGCCCAAGTCATCTACTCTCCTTCTCTGAACCTTTCAGTTACAAGGCAGCATTTGCAAAGCAAGGCTCTGGGCCAGTGATGGACATGTGGCAGGAAGATGGCTTTTTCCTACAAAGCTGACCGGCCCAAATGTCCAGGACTGTCTATGACCCCTCCAGGACTGTCTATGACCCCTGTTTTCTAACCGTCTGAGTTCTTCAAGATCTTACTGAATTCCAGCCTTCCAGCATCATGTCATTTAAGCCTTTCTACCCATGTGTCCTCTTCATCATGTCCAAATATGAGACCTTCACCTGTTTTTCAAGGTCAGCATCAAGTGCTACCATGGAGCATTCCTCCATTTTCAGAATCTTTCACATCTGTCCTTCTGTCACACTGTTTCCTAGGCACTGCTTAAAATGACAACTGTCGGGACTGGAGAGATGGCTCAGTGGTTAAGACCACTGACCGCTCTTACAGAGAGAGGACCCGGGTTCGATTTCCAGCACCCACATGGTGGCTAACAACCATCCCTAACTCCAGTTCCAGGAGTATCCAACACCCCCTTCTGACCTCTGCAGGTATTGCGTGACATGGGTGCACTTATATATATGCAGGCAATACACTCATATGCATAAAATAAAAATAAATATACATGTATTTTTTTTGTCTTTTTGAGACAGGGTCTCCCTGTAGCCCCAGCTTTCCTGGAACTCACTATGTAGACCAGGCTGGCCTCGAACTTGCAACGATCCACCTGCCTCTGCCTCCAGAGTGCTGGGATTAAAGGCGTGTGCTACCACGCCCGGCAAATAAATATATTTTTTAAAAGAATGATAACTGGCTTTCTTGTCCTCACTCATCTACTATCCCATGAGCAGCTGGAGAACTCATCTTACAAATTCTTCCTGTTTTTATAGCCATCGTTCCTGGTCCAAATGTGATGTTGATAATGACGTATTTGCTGAGTGAACATAAGAGCGAATGAGTGAGTGTGGCTGTTATTCAAATGCATTACATAGTTTTCATTACAGACAGCTGAGCTCATTGGTAAATAGAAACTTCTAGGCATAGGGAAAGAGTTCTGGGTGCTTCCCAGGGCAATCCACTCCAGCCTCTGCCTTGGGGCTACCTGAGCTCCAGTATCCCAAACTGCTGAGACTTGCCAGTGGCTGGTCATGCTGTTATCCTCTTTGTGGACACACAATTTAATTACATTCTTTAGCTTTCCTCTCAGTGAAGGGTCAGCACATGACTCAGAAGACTTGGAGAAACTCAAAGGCTAGGCACTCACTTCCCCTCATTGCTGTGAGACAGATGCATCATGGACCTATTTAGTAGCAAAAAGAAGAGTAAGGAGCTGGAGAGATGGCTCAGTGGTTAAGAGCACTAGCTGCTCTTGCAGGGCACCCAGGTTCAACTCCCAGCATCCATATGGTGGCTAACAACCATCTGTAACTCCAGTTCCAGGGGATCCAACACCCTCTTCTGACCTTTGCAAGCATTACGTGACATGTACTTACATACATGCAGGCAAAAACACTCATACACATAAAATAAAAATAATAAAATATTTTTTAAAAACAGGAATAAGATGTTGGCTTTCTTCTTCACCCCTGTGTCAGCCTCTGGAAGCTGACCCTGGGTGAACAGGGTCAATTCTTAAAAGGCCAAACCCGAAGAACTGTCTCTCTCCCCCTCCCTCTCTCTTCCTTACATGCTCAGTATTCCAGGTGATGAGCAACTGCTCGGGGAAGGTCCAATGAAGGTGTTGCAAAGGAGTGACTGGTAGGCCTGAGACACTACATGAGAGAGCAGATTGGAAGTTAGCTAAAGAAAAGGAACTTCCCAGAAATTAGGTTTTCGTTTCACTTGACTCAGCCCATGGGCCTAACACCATGACTAGCCTCTGCCTTAAACTTCTATGAGTACCCCATCCCACACTGTACCACATAAATGAGGCAAATCAAGGATCAGTTATGGGATATATGGTGGTTTGATGGAGAATGTCCCTCATAGGTTCCAAGTATTTGGACATTTTGTCCCTGTTTTGGGAGGTTTTAGGAGGCCCGACCTTGCTGGAGGAAACACATCACTGGGGGCAGGCTCTGAGAGTTCTTAAGCCTTGCCAGATTTCTAGTCACTCTCTGCTTCCTGTCCCTCCTTGAAGATGTGACTACTCAGCTTTCTGCTCCAGCCACCTCTGACGCCATGCCTCCCCTGCCATGATGGACTCCCTCTGGAACCGTAGGCCAAATAAACTTTTCCTTCTCTAAGTGGCCTTGGTCATGGTGTCTTCTCACAGCAACAGAAAAGCAACTAACGCAGGGCAGTTCACAGCTATTTCATAGCCAAGTCTTTTGAGTACCATCAAATGTTTCCATCCCCAGTACTTGTGTATAGGGGTGTCAGCCTGTGTTCCTCACACAAGAACTATAAGCTATGTAAACTTGGATACTGAGGCCAACAATGACATGATATCCTAGTTCGTTTCTTCATTGCTGTGACAAAATACCCTGACCAATACCAACTTGGGGAGGAAAGGGTTTATTTGTCTTACATCTCCCGGGGCACAGCTCATCAGGAAGCCCAAGGTAAGAACTCAAGGCAGGAACATGGAGGCAGGAGCTGGAGCACAGGCCATGGAGGATCACTGCTTACTGGCTTGCTCCCCTGGCCTCTGCTCAGCCTGCTTTCTCCTGTAACACAGGCCCACCTGCCCAGGGATAGCACCACCCCATTCAGTGGTCTGGGCCCTCCCACATCACTCAACAATCAACAAGATGCCCCACAGACAAAGCCACAGGCCAGTCCAATGGAGGCAATTCCCCAATTGGGGCTCCCTCAACCGAGGTGTGTCAAGTTGACACTAAAGCTATCCATCACGTGTGGCTAGGCAGATACTCAAGAAAACGCATGGCTCTCAGAGCAGAGATCAGAAAGACAAGTGGTGATTTAGTACTAGTATCTTTTCAGGGTCCTGAGAGCTAAGACACAGAAGTATGAGAAGGTGATGTTTCCTCAAGACCAGGCCTCTCAGTACCCACCCAGATCAGCTCCTTGAAGTTCTTCCTGGCTTCCCACTGGTTTCATTTCTGTATGAAAGTTTAACAACTTCCTCTATAAAAATATTCCCACATGGCATTGCCTAGCCAGCCAGCCCTGCCTAAGCCAGATAGGAATGAATGCTATCTTTCCTCATTGCCTGGAAATACCAAGTTTACCAGATGCAAAACATTCATTTCTTAATTCAGGGATGTTCCAAGGGTAGCAATAATCCTTTGCTTTTTTTTTTTTCTAATGTGTGTGTGTGTGTGTGTGTGTGTGTGTGTGTGTATGAGCCCATGCACCTGCCAGTCTTTACCTTCCTCGGAGACAAGATCTCTTGTTCACACTGTATATGCCAAGGCTAGCTGGCCCAAGATATTCTGGAGATTTTCCTGTCCTTCCCTCCATCATACCATATGACCACTGGGATTCCCTATGCACAAGCTAGCTTGTCCAGCTTTCTGTGGGTTCTGGGGTCTAGAATCAAGTCCTCACACTTGCAAGGCAAGTACTTTGCCCTCTGAGCCCATTCTTTGCATTTTTACAGCATATTATATTATTTTAATTAATCCTCACAACAAATCCTGTGAGGTGGGTCTATTGTTAAACTACCTTGCTGATAAGAAAATTGGGGCTCAGGAAGCTTCAGTAACTTGCCCAAGGTCATTCCATTGTTAACAGAACTTGAACCCAAAGGGTCTGACTGCTGAAACCGTGCATACCTGTTACCACACCATCTTCCCAGGTATGTAAGCACCTATAGTTTTACATGTACACACATGTAAGAGGCTATGGGGAACGGCAGCAGGTAATTTCTTTGCATGTAAAAACTTTGAGAAAAGTTCCATGCCTAAGAAGTGTCCTGCTTCATAAAGCAATCATTTTATCAAATCTTGTACTTAGGGCCAGCGACATGGCTCAGTAAGTAAAAACTCTTGCTGCTGAGCCTGATGACCTGAATTTGATTCTAGGGTCCCTTGTGG
Source organism: Nannospalax galili (assembly GCF_000622305.1). Taxonomy (NCBI): domain Eukaryota; kingdom Metazoa; phylum Chordata; class Mammalia; order Rodentia; family Spalacidae; genus Nannospalax; species Nannospalax galili. The sequence continues at coordinate 5,018,706 of NW_008360324.1, read as the reverse complement.
TAGAAGGAGAGACTCAGTTCCTGCAAGATGATTTCTGTCCTCCACAAGCAGGCTTCACACACACACATACACACACACAATAAATAAATGAAAACAATTTATATTTATAAAATACTTATTGGGGCTGGGGATGTAGCTTGGGGGTGGAGCATGTATGTAGCACGCACAAGCCTCCAAATTCCATTCCCAGGTTTCTCAAATCAAGTAAGATCCTTGATATTGTTTCTTATAGAAATGAAGACTGGGTCTAGAGAGATGGCTCAGCAATTAAGAGCATGGGCTGTTCTTGCAGAGAACCTGGGTTTGGTTCCCAGCATCATATATGGCTAACAACCACCCATAACTCTAGTTCCAAGGGATCCAATGCCCTCTTTTGACCTCCATGGGCACTGCATGACACATGTGCACTTACGTATATTCAGGAAATACACTCACACATAAAATAACATTTTGGTTGTTATCCTTAGTGGTTAATGGTTGCACTATCCCTCCAGCCTAATACACATAAAATAAAAATAATAAAATATTTTTTAAACGAGGACTGAGGGTGCAGAGGCAGCGGGCCGATGATCTTTGGTCACCCTCATTCCTTCTACGCATGCGTGCATTCATCAAACTCATTTCATGCATTTCCTGTGCACTAGGCTGTCTGTGGCTCTCAACCCCTGCTCTGGACAAGGCCTGCCTGGGATGTTGACTGACAGTGGGCTCAGCCAGGCCTCCCAATACCTGGCTAATTTCTGCTGCGGATGTAGCCTTTGCCCTGGCATTCATCAGTGACAAGGAAAGAATGCATGTTCCCAGCTTCCCAGGCTCTACCTGGGCAACCTGGTCCCTGCAGTCACTAGAAGTCTTCTGTAAATAAAGCCTGCTTAATCTCCTTAGCCCAAGGGCTGTGTCAGCCTGGTGGGGTAGCAGGAAGGCAGCTCATGCCTTAGATTCCCCAAATTGTTGAAGGTGGAGAGTGAGTCCCATCACATCCCCTGAGCAGAAAGGCCTGTGTGTTGACTTATGGGCAGATCTGGGCATGCTCTAGGGGGATGATCCACAGCACAAAGGGTCTTGAGCAAATTCCCCAAATGCCAGGAGGTGTGGTATCCCACCTCCTCAGGCCTGGTAGCTCCCCAGGGCTCCCAAAGGAAGTCCTTCAGGGCTCCTCACAATATGATTTATAGGTAGAGCTGTATGGGGGGGGGTGTCTCTAAGCTTTCACAATTAATAGGAACCTCTAAGAAAAACAGTAGAGAACAGCAGGCCCTCCCAGGCTCTTAAAAAAGGTTAGTGGAAATGGGGGCCTAAAGCTTTATTCTATTTTTAAAAACCCACCTTGCTGCCATTTATTCTGTCTCTCTCTTCTAATTCTTTTAGGTTTCCTTCTTTTCTAGATGCTTCTACTACTCAGGGAGCCTCTTCTAAATCTGGTCTGATAGTCTCAGCTTCTGGGAGATGATGTCAGCTCTCCTGAGAGACTAGTAACAAGAATTGTTGGTGGTACTGCTGTACTGAGGGCCTCCTGCGTGTCAGCATTGTGCTGCAAGGTGCAGTGATGTGAAATACTGTTAGGTTCTGCACTGGGGCTCCTGGACGTTAAGGGACTTTAAGTAGAAAAAAAAGTATAATTATAAAATGACATGTTCCTGGCAGAGATGGCTCAGTAGTTAAGAGCACTGGCTGCTCTTGCAGAAGACCCAGGTTCAAATCCCAGCACGCACATGGCAGCTAACAATAGTTAGTAACTCCACTTCCAAGGGATCTGATGCACTCTTCTGGCCTCTGAGGGCATTGCATGACATGGGTGCACTTACATGCAGGCAATACACGTACACATAAAATAAAAATAAATAACTATAAAAAATGATACCTTCCTGATGCCAAAGCCTATGCCCCGTTTGTGCCATATTGCCTTCAATGCTTGTTGTCATGGAATCTGCTGCCACCCAGATGAAAATGTCTGTCACAGAGATCTCAAGAGTTATTTCCTTACAGAAAAATGGGGCCAAATGCTCACAAGTGGATCTCAGAAAAATTCAGGGCTCCATGTGACCTCAGTCTCAGTCCTCCTAAATGTTTACTAGTTACTATTGGTTCATTGGCTGTTTTATCAGTTACCCTATTGCTGCTTTTTATGTGCGCTGACTGTCCTGTGTGTATCAGACAGTTATGCCATACTAATGCTATGGAAAGAGTCACCCTGAAATTCAATGGCAAACAGCTATTCTAGAACCTCAGTCACACTAGATAAGCGCTCGGTCCCTGAGCCGAAGCCCCAGGCCTAGTACTTCTTATTCTTCTATACCTTGGTTAGGCTTGGTTTCAAGCAGTACACTGGTTTCAGGTCTGCTCCAGATTTGTGTTATTTTCCTGGAGCCAGTGGTTTTCCAGGATAAAGTCATCTCAGGGTCAATGACAGGTGCAGAGATCCACACTGATGTCTTTGCTCTTGTTATGTCTTTTCTATATTGGCCAAAGAAAGCCATAAGGTCAAGCTCAAAGCCCAGAGTTGAGAAGTGCATCCTGTCCCCAGAAGACCACAGGGAAGGTATCGGTGTGCAAAATGACTACCGAGGCCTGAAGAGAAAACACCTCTAGTCCCTCCACCACCATAGAAAGTTGAAAGAAAGATGCTCAAAATAGACCTTCAGTTAATTCAAAAGATGCCACCATATTTGAAGGATAAATGCCTGGACTTAAAAGGGCCCTGAGCTGACTTCCAAAGGGCCCCGTACTGGTTGAGTAAACCTTAGGTCAACCTCAGATCGGAGCTAATTTCCAACCCAGGAACTGTAAAACACCCAACCCAGAGACTGCATTGTCTGGGAAAACAACAGTCTCTACTGTCTCAAAACCTACAAACTGTGTCACTGACACTAACCCTATACTCTGCCTCCTTTCCCGATCCCCTAACCCTTATAAGCAGCTCATCAACTCTATCTAAGGACACAATTTCAAATCCCGAGGAGAAACTGTCGCCACCTTCATTGTTCTTAATAAACAACAACCTGCTCCTGAGGTCGGTCTCTCATCTTCCATTTTCTTTGCCCTGGTCAATCATGATCTAACATTTTCTAACAATATTCTTTTCAATTTCTTCCAAATTACTCTAACTTTGAGTGCAAATAAATACATGCTATAGAATTTTTTGAGACAGGGTCTCGTCATAGCCAAGGCTGGCCACCAGCTCACTATGTAGCTAAGGTTGATCTTGATCTTCTCACCCTCCTACCTCTATCTCCTAAGTGCTGGACTGCAGGTGTGTACCACCACACCTGGTTGTCTGTGTGGCTGAGGATTAAACCCAGGGCACTGTGCATGTTGGGCAATGCTATATAATATTTTTCAAAGATTAGGGGGGAGACAGCAAGCAACAGAAAATATAAAGCAATGTAGCTCAGTTCCAAAGAGAAAGCCGGCGACAGAATGAAAAACTGGGAGAGTGCAGGGGAGGCTGAATCTCAAATTTATTCTATAGTAGAGGCTGGCCTTGAACTCCTGTTTCTCTTGGCTTCACCCCTCCCCCTTCCCTCCACTCAGTGCTAGAACTATGGGTGTGTATCACCATGCTCAGCTAAAATTTACATAGTGCTGCAAAGGCACATCTCTGGGAAGTAGGGTCAAGGTCATTTCTACATCTCCAGGTTTCATCTTGATCAACTTTAACTATAGGAGAGAATTCCTGTTCATCTATATCCACCATCCACCTTCTGCCTCTACCTACGAAAGGGTGTTCAGGAAATTTCCAAGTCACTGGGGATCAAGGAGTGAGGTAGTTTGCATTGGTTCCCAGCAGTGTGCTAGTGTGGTGTCTTGAAGACTTACCTGTGTAGAAACTAGCTTGCTACCTGTCAGCCAGGACTCACTTTAGCCTGGAGAAATGTCAGGAACACGGAGGACAGGGTCTGGAATGTGCTAACACAGAGACAAAGGGAACAAAAGTCAAGAGGCAGGATTGAACTCCAGAGACAAAAACCCACACTTAAGCTGTCAGGGAACACATTCTTCTTTTAAGACTATGTTCATTCTTTGGTTGCTGCTAACTGATATAAACTATTCTTTTAAAAATATTTTTGATGAACATATTATAGCAATTACATTTTTTAACCTAGAAGAGAATTTAAAATGGCACAGTAATGACTTCTGTGTAGTTGAATCAAGACTAGTTTCGATTTCGTTTATTCCTTTTATTTTATTGTTGCTGTTGTTTTGTTTTTTGAGACAGGGTCTTGCTACATAGCCCTGGCTGGCCTGGAACTCACTGTGTAGACCAGGATGGCCTTGAACTCACAGAAATTCCCCCTTGCCTCTGTCTCCCTCCCAAGTGCTGGGAGGATGAAAGGCATGTGCCACCACACCTGGTTCTATTTCTTTATCTTATTTCTTATATTCTATGCCTTCTCTATTGACCATACATTACTTTTATAATAAAAAGTAAAAAGAAGAAAAGGTATACACTTGAAGATTTTCCCTTCTGGAAATGACCAGCCAACAAAAGGTGTGTTTTCATTGTGCTCCAAAAAAAATGTATTCTCCAGGTGGAGGTTTTCCCTGTGGCTAGTAGCTGTTAAGGTAGTGGCCATGGGTTCTGGGTTCAACACATCGGATAGGATGGCCTTGGGCAAAATGAAAAAGTAAAAAGAAGAAAAGGTATACACTTGAAGATTTTCCCTTCTGGAAATGACCAGCCAACAAAAGGTGTGTTTTCATTGTGCTCCAAAAAAAATGTATTCTCCAGGTGGAGGTTTTCCCTGTGGCTAGTAGCTGTTAAGGTAGTGGCCATGGGTTCTGGGTTCAACACATCGGATAGGATGGCCTTGGGCAAAATGAAAACAGAAACACATACACACACACACACACACACACACACACACACACACACGTAAGAGTTAACAGTAAAGGAGGAAGTAAAGTAAACAACATTCCCAGACACAGGGCACAGACCCATTCTTTCCAAGAAATTCCTCAGAAACAGGGGCCAGGTGTTCATCTGTAACCCAGTGCCATGGCTGAGGATGGGATGGAGGGCTACTGGAGGTGTGGTGGACATTGATGTTGCTTTACAGGAGGTGCTGAAGACTACCCTTATCCTCCATGGCCCAGCACACGGAACTCACAAGCCCATGGTTGTAAGCTTGCAGCCAATTGTGGTAAACCTAAGGACGTCAAGTTGGTGGAAGCCCTTTGTGCCGAGCACCTAATGAACCGAGTTAAGGTTGATGACAACAAGAAACCAGGGGAATGGATAGGCCTCGCAAAGCTGATCAAGAGGGAAAACCCTATAATGTGTCTGGTTGCCGTTGGTAGTGGTTAAGGATTATAGCAAAGAATCTCAGACCGAGGATGATATCAAAGAATATTTCAAATGCAAGAAATGAACAAAGAAAACATTGGCCCATTAAAAAAATACCTCACTATGGTGTGGAGGTACAGATTCTGATGAGGAAAACTGTAGACCATTTAGACAAGAGAGAGACTTGGCTATTGCCAACCCAGATGCTGAAGGAGGTCTGGGCTTTGTGGACCCTCCCGCAGTCTCTCTAATCTTCATCATCCTCACCTCCCTTGGGTCCTCACAAAGCTTCAGCCATGGGAGACGAGATAGTAGACTGGACATGTGAGACAGCCTTAGTCTAGACTTACTATGTGACATTATTCCTGCAAAGATGTGAACGAATATCTATTTATCCCAGCTAATGAACCGATGACAGACCACAGTCTTTATAAAAAGAGACACCAAAGAAAGTTGGGCATGGCGGTATACTCCTGTCATCCCAGCACTCAAGAGGCTGAAGCAGGAGGACCCTGAGTTGGAGGAAAGCCTGATGTACTTAGCAAGACTTTGTCCCACAAAGAGAATCTTGTAATCGCTTGTCCTAGTTTGTTCTTCATTGCTGTGACAAAATACTCTGACCACTACCATCTTGGGGAGGAAAGGGTTTATTTAGCTTACATATCCAGGGTCACAGTTCATCTGGGAGCCCAAGGTAGGAACTCAGGGCAGGAACCTGGAGGCAGGAGCTGGAGCACAGGCCATGGAGGAATGCTGCTTACTGGCTTGCTCCCCTGGCCCCTGCTCAGCCTGCTTTCTTATGCAACACAGACCCACCTGCCCAGGGGTAGCACCACCCACAGAGGGCTGGGCCCCCCCACATCACTCATCAAGAAGATGCCCCTCAGACACGGCCACAGACCAGTCCAATAGAGGCAATTCCCCGATTGAGGTTCCCTCAACCCTGGTGTGTCAAGTTAACACTAAAAATATCCAGCACATCGCTATTTCTTTCTCGCTCCTTCCCTCCTTCTTTCTCGCTCATTTTCTTGCCCTCTCACTCTTGTTCTCCCTCAGGCACAGAGGTAAGTTGACTAGTTCCATCCAAGGAGAGAGTTCTCACCAGAACCCAATCCTCCTGACGTCTTGACCTTAGACTTCCAGGTATCTGTGAGAAGTACGTCTCTGTTGCATAACCCACACAGCTGGTGAGTGCTGTGGTTTTGATCTTGGTTGTTCCCTACAGGCCCAGTGTGAAAGGTTTTATCTCTAGGACAGTAGAATCTTTAAGAGATAGGACTAGGACCTAATGAGATGTCTGTATGTCACTGGGAGAGTGACCCCCCCAAAAGGGAATTGTGAGGCTCAGCCCCTTCCTCTTTCTCTGTCCCCACCCTGACCAACTCATGGCATAAGCAAAATTTTCTTATTCTACATTGTGTCCCTACCACAATGAGCTACCTTGCCACATGCCCAAAATAATAAGACAAATCAATCATGAACTGTACTTTTGAAAAGAGGGAGCCAAAACAGATCTTTTCCTTTCTATAATTTGATTATCTCAGGTATTTCAATACAGTGTCAGAAAGACACTTAACCTAATGAACATTTTATTAAAGCAGTCTGAGCTGACTAATACATATCTGTGCATTTATAGCAACCTGTGCTGTGTATAATATAGAACATAATCAGTCATTTGGTTCAATCCATTCATTCATAAAAGTGTGAATCAAACACTGGACTACACACTAGGGAAGCATTTGACAAGAAAACTTTCTTTTTCTTTACATGTACTTTACATGAATCAAACACTGGGCTATACACTAGGGAAGAATTTGGCAAGAAAAACCAACACTCTGTCTTCTCAGAGCTTAAATTCTATTCAGAAGAATAAGAGCATCAATAACATTGGTTATGAGCTGATTATTATTAAAAGTTGGAACAGGAGACATAGCTCAGTTGGTAGAGTGCTTACCTAGCATGAACAAGGCCCTGAATTTGGTCCCCAGCTCTGCATAAATCAGGGTTAATAGCACACATCCGTAATCCTGGTACTCAAGGAGTGGAGGCAGGAGGATCAGAAGTTCAAGATCATCCTCAGCCTGCGCTCCATGAGACTCCGCCTCTAAAAAGCATAAATAAACATGGCAGGTATATGGAATTGTAGGGGGTCTTAATCTCCTTTTTCAAATTTTAGAAAATTTCTGTAAGTTTTTTAAAATAAGTGGCATTGTACAATAATGAAATGCAAAAATGTTGAACTGTAGGCTAATGAGACAGTTCGGTGGGTGTGAACACTTGCAGCATAATCTGGGTTTGACCCCTGGAACCAGGTGAAAAACTCTGCATGCAGCAGCAGCCATTGGGAATCCCAGCATTCCCACAGAGAGATGAGAGGTGGTGATAAAAGAATCTTCTGGAAGCTTGTGGGCCGGTTTAGCCTGGAGTATGTAGTGCAGCAGAAACAAGAGAGACCTTGCCTCAAGAAGGAAAGAGAGAACCAACTCCCAAAAGTTGCCCTCTGACCTCTACATGCATGTCATAGCATACACATGCACACACAATACTAACAATAATAAATTTAAATTTGGGGGTCAGTGAGTTTTCCAGAGTAGGTAAGTGATACCATAATAGAGAATGTGGCGAATCAGTATGGGCAGGAACAACTGTCACAATCAATGAGCTGATTTTGAAAGAAAGAGTCGCCAATACCTAGCAAAGGACACAGGAAGAGATTTCCAGGCAGAGGGAACAAAGGTCACCGAACTTGCAGTGGAGGGGGCATCCCACACACAGGCTGGGGTGGGAGGAGCAAAGCACCAGGCTCCCTGGCTTGGTAGAGAGAGAAGGTGCTGGGCAAGGAGCTGCACCTCCATTCCACTAGCCTGGGACCACCAAAGGCAGTGGTCAACTCCTGCCTTGTGTAGTGTTGGGTATCTATAGAGCAAATCTGCAAATCGCAGAGGGACGAGAGAACCAAGGTGAGGTGGAGGGGCAGCCAGCACCTGGCATAGTCAGGCAGCCCATGATGGCTGATGTTCTTGGGTGCTTTCGTGACCTTCTCTTCTGTTGATCCATTTGCTCCTTTGAGACTACAAGTGGATGGCAACAGAGAGCTACGTATTAGTTAATGCTCTTGCCAAAAGGCATACGCCGCATTCTCCAGTCTTCCAGTAGTAGAAGTCACAGATCAGTTTCTGTCCTCCTTCTTTGCCTTACTCCTGTGAGGAGCAGAATCAGGGTGATAATAAAGAAAGTCATCCATCCGGCCATTTCAGACACCTCCATATTGATGCTCCCTCTCTCTTCCCTAATGTCCACAGACCTCTGGGCTCTTTTGAAAAAAAAAAAAATTTTATTTATTATTTTTATTTTATGCCTATGAGTGTTATGCCTGGATGTAGGTAAGTGCACCCATGTCATGCAATGCCTGCAGAAGACAGAAGAGGCTGTCGGATCCCCTGGAACTGGAGTTACGGACAGTTGTTAACTGCCATGTGGGTACTGGGATTCAAACCCAGGTCTTCTGCAAGAGCAGTCAGTGGTCTTAACGGCTGAGCCATCTCTCCAGCCTGACCTCTGGACTCTTAACCATTGGCTTGGTCACTTACCTATGACCTACCAGTACGACCCTTGAACTTTCTACCCTTTGCTTTTGGTCCTTGCGGTTCAATCTTATTCTTTTATTCATTTATGTAGTAAGTAAAATAGAGAAAGCTCATTCTCTCGTGGGGCTTACAGTCTTATGAGAGCCAACCACAAGAAAGCACACAGAAAAACAAAGAGGGTCATTTCGCAGAGCCATACATACAAGGAGAATAACATAAGACAGTGCTGCGGGGAGCATCTATGGGCAGCTGAAGATGGAGTGGTCAGGAAGTGGTGTTTAAGTGGAAACCGAATGACAAGAAGGACGTTGCCAGGGAAACATCTGGAAAAAGAACATTCTAGGCAGAGGAAGCAGCATTTACAACACCCAAAGGTGGGAATGAACTTGATGGGTTCCAGAATAGAAATGAAGATGTGGTGGTCAAGATACATCAAAGGAGGGGAATGTGGCACGGGTTGAAGTGGAACAGCATGGCAGACTCCAGAACCCACATGGTCTTGAAGACAGTGGTGGTCAGTTAGGAGCATTGGTCAAAGACCGCTGGTTTTCTTTCTTGACTGGGAATTACTGCAACCTTGAGGTCCTTAACCCCACACGATCTCTTCTGAACCCTCCTCTGTAACATTAGGAGAAACCTTGGGTCTTTCTTCAGACTGTTGCTGGTCTAATGATGAGTCATCTTTTTTTTTCAGAGTTTATTTTTGGTTTGTTTTGACCTTTAAGAAATGTAATAAAGTGTCAATGCTTAAACCCAAAGAGTGAGTCACTAATAACATGAATATCAAGCAGTTCTGATGAGAAATCTTCAGGACCCCTTGGATCCCTCAAGAATGACAATAGTAAAGTATTCTAGACTTGGGGTACACTAAGAATAGGAAAGAGAGCTGGAGAGATGGCTTGGAGGTTTAGAACACTGGGTGCTCTTGCAGAGGACCCAGGTTCGATTCCCAGCACTCGAATGGCTGCTAGCAACTGTCTGCTACTCCAGTTCCAGGGAATCTGACGCCATCTTCTGACCTAGTCAGGCACTGCACAACACGAGTGCACTTACATAGATGCAGGCAATACACTCATACACATAAAATAAAATTTAAAAAAAAAACAACATAAAACAGAGTAGGAAGGAAAAGTGAAGAATAACGCCAGCTATTTCTGCAGAGACCAGAAACACATTTACCAAAGACACAAAGAAACATATGCAACGCCTCAGGAAATTCTGACTTTACCCAACTGAGTATTTCTTAATGAGCTTCTCAGGAATGCAGAAGGGGAAACCCATATTACCAGAACTGCCTTACAGAGTTGATGGTTCAGTATACTTGTTGCTGGGTGATATAGGGAGAAGCTGAGCAACACTCCATCCAAAGTGAGAATTGCATTTTTTTAAACTCTGTTACACCAAGAACCAAACTCCAGGCTGGAGGCTCATTAGCTGTGATCAATACATTCACAGGAGACATGCAGGGCACCACTGAGAGGTCTCGGATCCACTTTGTCTCTGTTTTGTGCTCTAGAGCCTCAGACTCATTTGCAGTTGAGGAGGAAGTTTTGATTCTAGTAACCGAGTCCTCTGTTAAGAGAAAGCTTCCAAAGTAAGTCATAGAACCGTTGGCCTAAAAGCTCCCAGGACTGCAGGGGGTTTCTAACTCATGGGTCTTTGGAGAACCTCAGTATAATGTGCCACTCCATCTCTAAGCTGTAGACTTTCTAGACTTGTCCACTTCCCAAGTCCCTCTGGTACAGCTGGAAGAAGAAGCCTTCGGTATTATTTGGAGCGGTTCTTCTTTTGATCAGTGTGTCATGCTATCAGCAGCAGAAATCAGAAAGAGGTATCGTGTTTTGCTATGCAGCCAAGTGAGGAATCACTGAATCCCATGGAATGCCCCCTTACTTGCAACGCCAGGAGGCAGCTTGGCCAGGAGCCCAGCAGAGGAGGCTGCTAGCCTCTTCTGTCCTTTGAGATCTCTTATCTACAAATTGCCATCTAAAACCTGCCCTGCAGAGATTAAGAGCCACAGAACTCATGGGGAGACTTGGATAAGCCAAGGTGTGGATGTACTCCAAATGGAACAGAGCTGTTACAAAAGGAAGTTATGCAGGAAAGAAAGAATGACCCACAAGGGTTTGAGTTCAGTTCTTGTCTGAGCAGGATGAAGTTTCTGAAAATGTCCTTTCCCTCTCCCCAGACCAATTTAAATTAAATTAAATTCTTTTCCACGAGCAAAATTCTACTAAATGTTTCACAGTGTGCCAAACTGCTTCCACTATGGTCCCAGCTACCAGGGAGCTCCCAAGGAGGTACAAAATCAGTTAGTCAGAGCAGGGGTGGCAAACTAAGGGTCATGGACCAAATCAAGCCTGCTGCCTATGTCTGTATGCCCTATAAGCGCAGAAGAGTCTCCTTTTTACTATTTTCTTTTAAATCAGAGGAGGAACTCCAAGTTGGGACCTGGAGAATCATATGAAGTTCGAATCTGAGTATACATAAATGACTGAAAGACAGCCATGGAGACTGGAGCGGTGGCTCAGCAGTAAAGAGCACTACCTGCTCTTGCAGAGGACCCCAGTTCCATTCCCAATTGTCACAACCATCTGTAACTCTGTTCCAGGGGATTCAACTCCTCACCTCTTTGGGAACTGCATAAATGTGGTGCACATACATGCAGGTAAAACACTCGTACATATAAAATAAAAATGAACTTGAAAAATTTTAACAGAATTCATATTAAACTGACTCCTAATGACCTATTGCTATACCCATAAATAAACACATCTCTCATCTCTCACAAGAGAAGTTTCCTTATGCAGCAGATAGTGATTAACACAAAAACCCACAACTGAGCACTGTGCAGAGAACAAGAGGCTACAGAGCGCTTATCCCTGAATAGGACACCTGTATCAAACTTCTGCCTCCCCAGGTTCAGGGATCATTGTGGAAGAGGGGGCAGAAAGACTGTAAGAGTCAGATGTATGGATGACAACAGTGGAACAGTTTTCCAGACAACTGGCCAGTTACATGAAGTTATAGCAATGGTAACAGCATGCATAAGTCCCATGCAAACTCAAACCAGACAAAAAAATTCCCAGCGTAGACATGGGGAAGTAGGCAAGAAATTCCAATCCAACCTAAGGAAATTTTGGCAACCAATGGCTGCTGGGAGGGGGAGAAACAGTCTCTTTCAAGGATGGGTCTGTTGGTAGGTCAACCAGGCTCCAGTGGACTCACTGAAGGGCATTTGGGGTCATAAATTAGACTCCATAGGCCATATGTATATATATATATATATAATAGAGTACATTAAATAGGGCAAGAAGCAATAAAGAAAGGTGTGGATAGAGGAGAGGATCTAAACACCATCAAATTGTATTGTCTGAAAATCTCAAACATTTAATTTTTAAAAATTTAACAGAAAGACAACCATGCCCAGCTTTGCCTCTGTCACCCGTGACTGCTTCTGCCCTTCAGTGGCTTAGCAATCAAGACCGCATGACTTAATGAAACCTAGAAGATAAACTAACTGGTCATAGTCAGAAAATATTTGCTAATCCCTGGGTTAGAATGATGTCTCCAACAGCTTTTACACAAAAGGTCATTTCCAAATTCTATGTGCTATTCAAGTGTTACGACTTGAATGTGGTTTATCTCCATCAAAACTCACACTAAAATTTGGTTACCAATGGACAGAGTTTAATTAAGGGGGATTAATGTCATTCTCAGGAGAATAGATTAGTTCTCACAGCAGTGGGTTATTATAAAGTGCCTGCCCCCTTTGCCCTTCTTCTCTTCCACAATGTTTGCCTGCTTTTTCTGTCATTAGGCTCTCACCAGAAGCCAAATCGAGTTAACTGTACTCTTAGACCTCCAGAGATGTGAACCAAGATAAACCTTTTCTTTTAGACTTTTAGATTATGCAGTCTCCAGTATTCCATAATAGCAACAGAAAACAGAGACTCCAAACATTCCTGTGCATATCACTATTTGTAACAAATAATTTAATAACTTGGTATAACTGTACCGTGTTATGGTTATGTGGTATTAACCATTCCCATCAAGAAAGTTCTGAAGTGAGACCAGATTAGGTTCAGAAAGGAGCCACGGGTAAAGGAGATGCTAGTGTATTATGGGTAATACTTGGACTTAGGCTCTCTGTTTTCAAATCTGAGCCCCACCACTAATAAAAGTGTGATCTTAGGCAAGTTGTCTAATTTCATTCGTCCTTGGTTTCAAGATCTGCAAGTTGGGTATCATGACAGGATCTGCCTTATAACATTTTCCTAAAGATTAATTAATTCAAAGGTATAAAGAATCTCAAGTAGCATCTACCACACAGGAAGTGTTAGCCATTAATTTTTGTTGTGCTAAGGACTGAACCCTGTACTTAGAACATGTGAGGTAAATGTTTACCCTTGAGGTAAACATATCCTAGCCACAACTATTATGTGGTATGTCAAAACTTCTGGGTTTCTTCAAAGCTTGCCAGACTCAACACACTGTCACTGAGTGGGTAGCAACGTTTACTCGCATGTATTTTTTAATTAATTAATTTATTTATTTATTTATGATTTTGTACTATTTTATGTGTATGAATATATTGCTTGCATGTAAGTGCACCTGTGTCATGCAATGCCCAAGGAGGTCAGAAGAGGGCATTGGATCTCCTGGAACTTAAGGATGATTGTTAGCCACCATGTGGGTGTTGGGAATTGAACCTGGGTCCTCTGCAAGAACACTCTCTTAACCACTGCTCTTAACCACTGAGCCATCCCTCTAGCCCTGAATTGTGCTCTTTTATCAAAGATAGCTAACTTGGTCTTTTTAAGTAACACAAAGAGGAGGATTCTCCAGGGAAAACCCATCGCAAAAGCACAGTGTAAGTTCATTTTTCGCACCATATAGGGGCCAGCCAAGAGCACACCCAACAAGAAAAAGCAAGTGAGATTACTGTTAAAAAGAAGTCTTTTGTGATAACAAATTAAGAGCAGCGGTTGAAAAAATCAAAAGGAGAAACTAAAAAACAACTACACATTAACACTGATGAACAACCACACTAGAAAGGAAAGCCAAAGATGCTATTAAAAATGAATGCAGACACCACCCCCCACACAGATAAAGATGTTTTTCAGTGCTATCTGATAACTTTGAAGTTAAGTACCTAGATACATATTTTCCCATGCATATTACTTTGAACTTTGATCTAATTTTGCATAAGTAGGAAAAACAGAGCAATTTCGGTGGATATTGTGAAATAAGAGAGAATTACATCTCTGTAGAAACCTCACTGGGGAGTAGACCCCAAATGATATGACCACTTTTAAAAGCTGCCTTCACCTTCAGAAAGCACTCGCAGTCTCTAGACTCCACTGGCAGCCTTTAAGATGACAACCCTAAACATGCAAAGACCACTGGGAAGAATTCATTCTCATCTACAAGTCTTGCCCAGGGATCCACAACCCTATGAGCAACAGTCTGCATCACGGAGTGATGAAGAGTGTGGTAAGTCCTGGCTAAGGAGTCATGAAAGATCTGCTTTTCGATATCCACGGTGTGACCTTCAACAAGCCACTTACCCCTTTGACCTCAGTTTGCTCATTGGAAGAAGGAAGAAAAACAGATGGGTTGAACTTTAGGCTACTCATGCACTATCAGGTACTGTGATCTTTAAGGTGCAGAGACATGACTCTGTCATCTGTACTGCTGAGCACAGTCAACTTGTGGGTGCATTGAAAGGAGCACTAAAATGGCTAAGGCACTTCCCACGTCTTCTGAGACTACTTTTATTGTTTTGCTTTCTCCTTCTGTGAAACTCAAAAGAAACCAAAAGGATTGAATTCAGTCTGACCTTTTCACCATCTCTTAACATTTGTCATGTCCAACTGGATGGTGTGCATGTCCCTACTTTTTGGGACTCATGACACAGTAGAAAACTATCATTTCCAGAGCAGTTTTCTATGATACTGATGGTACTGTGGCTAGGTAGGAGCCAGGGAGAACCTGGGAAATCTCTAAAGCACATCACTTCAATTGTACAATCTAGGGCATTTATGTTTATTGATTTTTTTTGTGTGTGTGTGCTAATATTGGACTCCAGAACCTTAGGCATGCTAGATAAGTGCTCTACCACTAAGCTATACCCCAGCTCCATTTTTTTAGAAGGTAATCATGTAATCCAAGCTGGCCAGGAACTTGCTATATAGCTGAGAATGACCTAGAACTCCTGATCCTCCTGTTTCTATCTCCTAGGTAATGGGTGTGTGGGTAAGTGTGCAACACCAGGCACAGAGACAACAGTAATTTTTTTTGTTTTCTTTTTTTTTTTCATTACAGCTTTAATATATTCAGTAACAATTTCCATAGCAAGGATACATCTCTTTCAAAAGTGGCTGTAAATTTTTAGGTTCACAGTTGAATTAATACAGTTGTACAATATTGAATTCAGTATAAACCCTGTAAGACATAAAATTGAATGAGTTTTTAACTTTTAAAGAAGATCTCCATTTCATTTTAAAATATGCTGTTTCCTACATTTTTAATGCTACTTAACAGATGTTTGCACATGTTTCCTTACTCTCTATGTATCTGATTATTACTAGTCACAGTCGGTTACACTCGGATCCTTGGCATTTGAGTATGGCTATAAAGTCCTCAGGTAGATTTCAATGGTAATGTTTATCCCCTCTACTAATTAACATGAAGTGAATTTTTATGCTTCCTCTTCAAATATGTCTTTTTTTTTAATTTGTTGATTTTTTTGTGTATATCATACAGAACATCCCAAACAATCTTATTCATCTATATACCCACTTCCCAAATGGCACCCTCCCATAGCTTCCCCCCTACTGGAGCCCATACTCTGTCATCCCTGTTACTGTCCACTGTGTTGTCGGCGCCCCCAGCCATTCCCCAGTGCTTGTCCTGAATGTAGTCAGCCTATCTAGAGATCCTTGTTTTAGGAAGACCAGCTGTTCCTCATCTAGCAGCAGTCAGTTGTCAATGACAACAGTATTTTTAAGGCATGGTTTGGCCCTTTCTCTTTCTTTTCCCATCCTTTTCCTACATGTCCACCGCACAGCTTCAGTCAAGGAGCTTAGAACTGGACGCTTGACCCTGCAAAGGGAGTGGGGATAGCTATAGCCATCAGTTACATCATCATAGGGGCTGGAGAGAGGGCTCAGTGGTTAAGAACACTGACTTCTCTTGCAGGAGACCCGGGTTCGATTCCCAGCACCCACATGGCAGCTACGAACCACCCTTAACTCCAGTTCCAGAGGAATCTGTAGCCCTCTTCTGACCTCCGTAGCATTGCATGACACAGGTGCATTCACAAACATGCAGGCGATAAATAAAAATAGTATTTTTTAAAAGATAATTGTAAAGAAGTGCCTTGGCAGGGATGTTTCCTGCAATCCTATTAGAGCTCCACTTGTCAGACTTAGGGAGCCCATAGCATCCTACTTTGAAACACAAAGAAGAAAAACAATGACAACTTTTAGAAAGAGCTGTGTTCTTGGGATGCTGGACTGCCATTCCCAAGACCAGGCATTGAAAGTGAGAGAGAAAGTGAGAGAAATAAGAAGGCACACCAGACTTTGAAAAGTGATGTTTATTCTATAAAAACCTTAAAATGGAAATGTTTACTTGGCCTAGTACTGTGATACAGGGAGGGAGAGGACACAGTCAAGAGAAACTGAGAATTCTTTCAAAGGTACCGGTGACCCTGAGAAAGCATACAATTATGAGTTGAAGGCTGGAGAGACGACTCAGCAGTTAAGAGCACTGGCTGCTCTTGCAGAGGACCTGGTTTCAATTCCCAACACTCATAGGGCAGCTAACAACCATCTGTAACTCCAGTTCCAGGAGATCCAGGGCCCTCTTCTTGGCTCTGCAGACACATGATTCACAGGCAGGCAAAACACTCATACACATAAAATAAAAATAAATTTAAAACTTTTTAAATTAGAGCTGGGATCTGGGAGCTGGGAGCTGTGTAAGGTCTGAGGTGATGTGCTGCACACTGGGAGATCTATAGGATAGGCAGCTATGGAAAAGGTTTGTAAACCAGGGGATGCAAAGCAGCTGCACAGTAATGACTTTTCCTGGTGCTGTCAAGAAATACCTGCCAGAAACAAATCAGGAGGTGTGGTGGTTAGCATGGGTTGTCCACCTGACAGGATCAAGAATCACCTGGGAGACAATTGTTTCCTCCAGGAAACAATCCTCCAGGCACACCTGTGAGAGATTACCTAGATTAGGTTAGTCTCTGGGCCTGTCTGTGATGGGATTATCCAGATCAGGTAGGTGCAGGAAGCTGAAGTTTCCCAAGCAGAGTATTAGAGCAGACAGAGCTGTGTAGAGAGCCACAGAGCAGCAGAGTCTGCAGGGGCCCCACAACACCCTCAGCTCTGTTCCCATGTGTGTGATAGACGACGCTGTGCAACTCACTCATGGGAAAGGGGTAGGGTTGCTTCTGGTATTTACAAGCCTGTGGAGTTCCCCATAATCCCATGCTGGCCAGAGAAATGACCTCATCTTTAGTCATGGACCACTGGAGAGTATTTGGAAATACAGGTAGGGGCTGAGGATGTAGCCCAATGGTAGAGCATTGGCCGAGCATGCATGAGGCCCCCCCCCATACACACACACACACACACACACACACACACAAACATACATGCTCACACATATACATACCCACCAACATATACACACATACAGCATACACTTCCACACACATCCAGAAACACATCCACATGTACACACATACATTCACATACACATATACAGAGTGAGCACTAGTAGTTATGCCAACCACATCAACCTTTGTCATTTCTGAATCTCTTGAGACATAGATTATGTTTCTCTTCTCTATGGGTGCTATTTTTCTTCATGGTTGATAACTTTGTATTTGATGGCAGACATTATGGATTTGAACTTGTTGGATGCTAGATATTATTTAATGATGTAATAAAATGTTTTGTAGCACTTGTTTTGAATGCACTACAGTTGTGGGCTTTCTATTTCTTCTTGCCATTCCAGTGACTTTTGCTTTGTATATTTTGAGGCTCTGTTAGTAGGTACTTAGAAGTTCAAGTCCATTATGACCTCTTAGGGAAGTGGCATCTCTGTTATTATGAAATGTGCTGGTAATATTCTTTGCTTTACATTCGCTTTGTCTGATTATGATACAGCTGTCCAGATTTCTTTGTGCAATCATAATCTTTGATTTCAATGTTTCTCTCTCGATGATTGATAACAACAAAGAGATAATTAGCAAGGCTAATCAACCAACTTGACATACTTGTTATTTATAGGGTGCTGTCTTTGCAAGAGCACTCCGAACATATACCAAGATAGACTAGATTTTGTACCATAATATAGGTCTCTCTTTTCTTTCTCTGGTAGTCCCTGGAATTTAATCAAGGGCCTGCTAGGCAAGCGCTCTACCACTAAGGAATGCTTAAAATACACCAGTTCCCCAAATAAGTATGTTATTTGATTGTAGTGGGACTAAATCAGACATTCATGGATCATCAATTGATTATTAACCAAAATTTCAAGACAGGTTTAATGGAAAGTATAAATTTTCAATGAATGGTGCTGGAAATTTGGTTAGCTGTATATTTAAATAAATAAATAAATAAATAAATAAATACAAAGAACCCTGACCCCTTACCTCATACCATATGCAAACATTAACTTGAAATGTGAGACCTAAAAACTGGAAAACGGAGATTTTGTAATTTGTTCCTGCCGCCTGTCAGTATCCACATGACAGGAGGCCCCCACCCACTCCCCCGTCACGGTAGCCAATGGTTCGCGATGCCAAAGCACTCTCCATCAACGGTGCTCCGACACCACTCACACTTTTTCCTGGGGCTCATGGGTCTCTGTTTCTCACCACTTCCCTGTGAATACCTGCATTGTTATACCTTTTATTACAAAGTGTTTTGAGACACAGAAAGTTCTTAGAATACCCATGAGCCTGCCATCTAGCTTAACAGTTCATTTTTTAAATCTTTTATTTAGGGGATAAATAGATATGGCTCAGCAGTAAAGAACACTTAGTGCTCTTGGGGAGAATCTGAGTTCAGTTCCCACCACCTACATGGAAGCTCATGGACATTTGTAGTTCCAGTTCTAGGGGATCCAATGCCTTCTTCGGCTTCTGTGGGCACCAAGCACACACATGGTGCACATATATGCATGATGCATGTAGGCAAAACACTCATACACATAAAATAAAAATAAATAAAATCTAAAAAAAAAACCCTTCTTTTTAGAAAGCCAGGTGTGGTGGCACATACCTTTAATCCCAGCACTCGGGAGGCAGAGGCAGGCAGAGATCAAGGAAAGCCTGATCTACATAGCGAGTTCCAGGCCAGCTGTGGCTACAAAGAGACCCTGTCTCAAAAAGACAAAGTTTTTTAGTCTTTTATTTATTTATATGTGTGTTTGTGTGTATGTTAAGGGTGCATGCTCCTGCATATGCATGTGTCAAGGCAAGAGGTTGAAGTCAGGGGTCTTCCTCAATCACTCTCCACCCAATTTTTTGAGACAAGGTCTCTCACTGAGCCTAGAGCTCACTGAATGGCTAGACTAGGTGGTCAGCTGCCCCTTGCACCCTCCTGTCTTTACCTCCCACCACTGGGGTTACAGATATGTGTACACCACTCTACCCAGCTTTTTATGTGAGTGCCAGGGAACAAACGTCTTTTAGGCACTTTTGTCTATTACACAAAAGCTTTGCAAAGACAAGGAGCGAAACTTACAACTGTACCATTAACTATAAAACAGTAATGGATAAACAGCTATTTAGGGAGAGATAAAGAAGTTAGGGGGTGTCAGCCACTCAACTTCTCTCTGGATGAACGTTTGTCTCTCTTCTCTTGGATGACATACTCAGGACTCAGGACGAGGCAGTGAGGCAGGACTCAAAGCCAGAGCCTCCTTCAACTTTGCACCCTTGTGGTGGGGAGGGCTGTGTGTGGCTGAGGTGACGTTTCAGGCAAAGATCTTAACTGCACGCTCTGAGCTCCACTTTTCGTGTTTCACCTTTGATATGGTTTTGGTTTGGACTCTGCCTTTGACAAGTGTGTGTTCACATCAGCCTCTTCTACTTGAGCCTCTCCCACAGTTGATCACCTCTGCTCAAATGCCACAGTCCAGCACTGCTTTAAGAACTAGGCTGTGGTTGGGGTCACCCCCACACACTGCTCTCTGCCCACACTCATTTTCCTGTCTTCCTGGAGTACTATGGCCTGGCTCTTCCTAGAAGCTGGGTTGCATTTCCCCAGCATTTCATGTTGTACTCATGGCCCTGGTCACTCCTATCCAGACACCACCTTTCACTTCTCTGGCGAGGACTCCAAACATAAAAAATTTCCAATCAGACTGGACTGGCCTGGCCTTGTCTCTTTGTGGAGATGACGATGTAGGTGACTTGGCGGAGTTGGAGACAGGTCTCAGTGGCCGTGGTGTGCTGAAGGGCAAGCCAAATGCCTTTGTGGTTAAAAGTCTCTGTTTTCTAGCAATCTGGGGATAGCGGGACGGCCCCATTCTGTAGAAGTCAAAACAAAACTTAGACAGCCAGTGCACATAGCCTTTCTGTCACAGATTTCCCAAGGCCCACTGCTCTGCTTGTAACCAAAGTCCTCTGCAGATACCAGTTCCTAGCCTAGAGCCTGGGTCACTCCCCTGCCCAGACAGAGGGAGGACAGGAGCCTTTTTATCAAAGCCAAGGACATGATCTAAGATAACAGAATCTGGAGTTGGGAAGTCTCCTTCATCCATCCCCTTCATCTCCTGGCTTCAGTTAGGCTTTTGTGTACTCCTCTGCAGAGACCCTTGGCTTTCTGCCCTCTCAGGAAACAACTGGTCACTCACACTTGTTCCAATGATTGGCAACTCCATGACCAGGGGACAGAATGGGAGACTATCTTTTTGAGATGTGGGCTAGATGCATATGCTTAATGGAAAACTAGTTTCTCTTGTCTTGTTTCCTGTGGAGAAGAGGCTAGAAAAGACAGTGAGCTGGAAGACTAGAGGGAGGGTAGAAATTGACTCCAAGATAACTTCGTTCAAGGCTGAACTCCCTTGGCTTTGTTTGAAACCTTTGTTATTCAAAAAGTATGATCTGTGTACCAGAAGCATCAGCATCATCTGGGCACTCAGTCACAGTGCAGAACTGTGAGTCTCACTGAAACCTACTGAGTTAGAGTTCAGATTCTCCGTGTTTTAATCAGATCATGCATTTCTACAGTGATGCTGGAATAACACTAGGTTATGGTTTCGTTCTCCATCCCTCCCTGAGAATTCTGGGCAGGAGCCTCAGCCCTGAGCTGGATTGCATATTACTGTCTAAATTTGTCCCCACATACAACACATACTTCCCAGAACCCTTTTTAGGGTTCAGCCATTGAATTATGCCAGCTGGTCATCCAACCCTTTATACTGGGAGAAAGGGGTGCTGGTCCAGACAGACAGGTCAGTCTAACCTTGATCCCATGAAGGAGTGCTTTTTATACACTTAACTATGGCCCTGCCCACCAACTGGCCACTGTACCACCAACTGAGCTCTACCGTGGAGCTTTTTGAACTCAGTACTGGGAACTTCATTTTGTTGGGCGGTGCTGTTTTTATCTTCGTGTGTTCATGTATATATGTGATTCGTTTGGATTGCTTTTTTTTTTTTTTGTCTCTTAACAAGGGCTTGCTTCTGTGCCTCTGACACTTGCAGACACTGTTACGCCAGCGTCCTTGCATAAGCCCTCTGTTTTTGAGCAGCATCAGGGTTCTGCCACCCAGACCTGCTGAGGCATATTTAAAGCTGTTTAAATTGACAGACCAGGCAAACAGGATTAACTCGGTGGATCCAGGAGGGGAGATGGGGGCAGGGGTTGAGCTGCAGCATGGCTTACAGAGTGAACAGGAGGACAGACGGCTGGGCTGGAAGGGGCCTAGTGCTGGAGCTGGCCAAGAATTCTCGATCTGGGAGGTAGGCAGAGAGTTCACAATCTGCCAGTGATTGGATTAGACATGGTGTGAAAATCAGAGCAGGGCTACACGGCTGGGGCTGGGGCCCAGGCTGCTGTGGGGCCAGGCTGCTGAAGCCCCGCTGTGGAGACTGTGTCAGGGATGCCTGTCCTGGCCCCAGCAGGCCTTGGAGACAGCTTCAATGTCACAGCCCTCAGAGGCTCCCCCACAGCTAGACCCTGTTGTGTTCCCCATCCCACCGCGTCTAGGAATATTTCTCAGGGGAAGCCCAGGCCGTTGGCCCTATTCAATCGACTCTTTTACCCTTGACCTCCCAGCAGTGGACTGGGCCTCTGAGGAGGGAGAAGCCGTCTTTCAAGTCTCTGGGGTCTGAACAGCCCTCTCTTGATGTCTTTCTTTGTCTACCTTTCCCTCTCCTTCTGGCACAATCTGGTTCCTTCCATGGATTCCATTCCATCTGTCTTTGCCCAGGAGCTTGTACTTTCCGTCTTTCTGGGATCTTAGAGGCTCTGAAGAACATCTCTGAGAGTTTTGAAACTTCTTCCAGAACCTTCATCAGACAACTGGGGAGGGAGATGTGGTGGTGTGGGACTTGTCATCACTGATAATTTAACAGTGCTTAGGACTTTCTGGCAGGGGTAGTAACATTAAAGGACCAGTTTCAAAGGAAGAGAATTTTAATTGGTGAGGCAAACCTATGGCCACGGTATGGACACTTGGACCCCTGGACGCCTGGATCCTCTTGACCTCCCCTCTCCCCTCCACCCCAATGGATGTCTTTAAAAGACAAATTAAGAGACAGAACCAACAACTCCAAGACATCATCCACCTATAGAAACCTTTGACTCTTCTCTGGTCCTTAGCTACAGGGCAAGCATAGCACTGACCCAGTTTACCTTCCTTCTTTCCCTGTCTCAGTGGTCCTGGATATGTGGCAGGGGCCAGAGACCAGGTTCCTTCTACTTCCTTTGAAGTGTCACCAGTCTCATGGCCAAGTAGACTGCAAAGGTGATCTAGTTCTCCAGCCACAGTGGTCCCAAGTTAAGGAAGATGCTGCAAGAAAGCCTCACTCTTTCACAGATGGTGCCATCGGTGCTCCAGGGGACCTGTTAAGAGCCTGGCACTCTCATTATCATCAAGGGCTGAGCTGGATCTTAGGCTGGTTGCTCAAGGTCTTTTCTCTTCTGCCTGTTAGTTTGCCAACGAGAACACCTGAGGGTGGCTTCCAACAAGCCACAGAAAGTCTGATGTCCCTGAGACAGGTTGGCTACAAATGCCTGTAGGGATGCCCCTCCCCGCCCCTTACCCACATTCTCTTTTTCTCTGGGTGCAGACATAATGGACAGAGTGCTGTTTGACTTTGCCTGGTTACATATTTGATGCCTGCTTTGTTCTTTAATCAGTGCTCCTCAAAAGCCTATTAGTGTGGATTGCCTGTGTTAGTAAATAACTATTATTCCATGTGTTTATTCAGAGACATCCATGTTGTCTGCCTACCTTCTTGTGTTTCCAAGAATACCAAGTTCAAGTCCACTAGGGAAGGGGGTTGGGATTGATTGAAATGTCTACATGGATGAGGGGTGGTGTAGCAAACTGGAAAGCAGCTCTTCTGAACTTGGTATAGAAGACAGCAAGTCAGGCTGCAGTGTAGCTCAGGGGTAAAGCCCTTGCCTCGCATGCTTGGGGTACTGGGTTTGAATCCTAGTACAGCAAATTCAAAGAAAAGAGGAGGAAGAGAGTTGGTGTGGCCCTGAAAGTATGTTCCCATGTCCCCACCAGTCTGATCCAGATGTCAAAGTCAGCATCCCCTAACAAGCTTCCCTCCCTCTCTTGCTATAGCTTGCAGCATGCCAGCTCAGGGCTTCCCCTGCCTTTGCATGGTCATAGAGAAGAGCGGTTTTCCGGTGGAGAGAAACAACCTTTTGAACACTTCAATCACCAATATGCAAATAAACCCCAATTATAGACACACAGACAGCTCATAAAGCTTGTGCAAAATGTTCCCAGCTCTGCGGACATCTTCTCCCCACTATTCTCACTATACTCTTTATAACAGAGTCTCCAAAGTCAGTCCCCAACCAATCCTTTGCCTCCTTAGGCATGCATGAGCTCCTGGGATCAAGATAGGGACACAGAATCTAATTCCCTCACCCTTGATTATGGGTGAACTACTATTTCTTGACAGAACTAATTTGGAATTTCCAAGCCTGGGTCATCAGAAGACTGCTAGTTTCTGTTTCCTCATTCTTTGTTTTTCTTCTGTAGTGCTAGGAATGGCACCCAAGGCCTCATGAATGCCAAGCAAGTGCTCTACCACTGTGCTACAGCCCCAGCCCTGTTTGTTCTCTTTAGAAGCCAGACGGACTGCAAGAAGTCTGGGTAGCCTAGGTACTCAGTTGCACAAGGAAGCCCAAGGTAGCTCTGTGGAGAAGGCTGGAGGAGGACCAAGCATCGGACACACACCTGCCATCTTGGACTTCCAGCTCAGCTCAGGTGTCAGGAGAATGCAACCAACTGGGTGACCCCAGATATCAGTGTGTGGTCAGAAGAACTGACTAGTTGAGCCCTGGCTAAATTTCTGACCTACAGAGTTGGGGAGAAATAATAAATTATTGTTAAGGCATTGTTTTGGTGTGGTTTAGGACAGAGCAGCAGATCCATGGAAGCACTGTGTGTGTGTGTGTGTGTGTGTGTGTGTGTGCGCGTGTGGGAGTAGTAAACACATATATAGTCCAGGATTGAGAGAGAGCGGTTTTCTTCACTTTTTTTTCCCCC
>NW_008360324.1:4926099-4994041 GCF_000622305.1 Nannospalax galili | reverse complement strand
GAGCAGCAGATCCATGGAAGCACTGTGTGTGTGTGTGTGTGTGTGTGTGTGTGTGCGCACGTGTAGGAGTAGTAAACCCATATGAAGTCCAGGATTGAGAGTGAGCTGTTGTCCTCAATTTTTCCTCCTCCTCCTTATCTTTTATTTAGAGATGGGGATCTCTCACTGAATCTGGGGGTCATTGTTTGCTAGACTAGTCAGCCGTTATACTCCCAGGATCCATTTGTCTCCACCCCTGCCCCCCAGTACTGGTATCACAGGTACACACAGTCACTCCCATCTTTTTCTTGTATTCTAGGGATACAGATTCAAGTCCTCATACTTGCACAGCAAGCACTTTACCCATTGATCCAACTCCCAGCCCAACACTATCTTTTGTGATGACAGCTGTGATCTCCACACCAGTGGGAACCATGTCCTCTTGGCTCATCTAGCCCTTGTCTGGGTGAGAGGATAAGAGCCATCTACAATGAAAAATTCACAGGAAGAGGTGAGTCTGGGCCAGCACAACTTCTCACAAGTCAGTTTGACTCCAGGATTGGCTTAAACCACCGGCATCTCTGCCTTTGGGTTGAGAAACAGTTCCAGCTCTTTTGACCTTGCATAGGCAGGAGGAAGACGTGGCTGGGACGTCACAACACAGCCTTGAAAAGGTCCATCATGTTTCTTCTAAACCTGTTGCCTGATGTGTCATTTGATCCTTGTTTCCTTTGGTCCCTGGCTTTGTGGGTGTGCGTGCCCATCAAAAAGCCATACAGCTTCAGCCACCAACAGCTGATTTCTAACCCAGCACCAGAGTCCCTGTCTGATCCATTCTCCCAGAAATCCATCATTCTTCTGAGAGAAGTCATAGTGTTCTTTGCCACATCAACTGTCAGACTGACTTGGTGCTGTCTTAAGAGCCAGCCTTGTGAGCAGAGGTCTAGAGAGTTGCTCCCATATTCTGCCATCCCAAAGTCACTCTTGGAGCTCTTTGGGGTGCAGTTGATCCTCAGGCACTAGTTCCCAGGAATGACTGTGGTAGGTGTCAAGCACACAAACCCCCATGGTTAAGGAACATTCTTTTGGGAAGTGTTAAAGATCAACTCTACCGCTAAGCTCTATTCCTAATCCGTAGCATTATTTTTGTTGTTGTTTGAGACAAGGTCTTATGTAGTCCAGGCTGGCCTCAATCTGGCTATGTAACTGAGGATGATCTTAAACTCTTGATCCTCCCAAGTGTTTGTATTACAAGCAAAAGTCACTATATCCCACAAGCAACACTATTTGAAACAGTTTTAAAATATTTTATTTATTATTTTTATTTTATGTGTATGAGGGAGGGTATTGCCTGCGTGTATGTAAGTGTACCCATATCGTGCAATGCCCATGGAGGTCAAAAGAGGGTGTCTGTTGTTAGCCACCATGTAGGTGCTGGGAACTGAACCTGGGTCCTCTGCAAGAACAGCCAATGCTCTTAACCACTGAACCATTTCTCCAGCCCCTGAGACAGTTTCAAAGAGTAGCTAAGGTTGGGAAGAATTTAACTAGCATGAATAAACCTGGTCCATCAATCAGATGCTAGTTAAACAGACTACAGCATCCTCACACTACGAGATAGACAAAACAAATGAAGTTTTGAAATATCTTGACTTGGAGAGTTATCCAATGTATTCTGTTGGGTGGGGTGGTGGGTTCAAAGGCAAGGTAGCAATGCTTCCTTTTTTCCTAAAGGAGAAAACCAACACTAATGTACATTTGTATGCATTTGTATTTGCATAACTACTGAGAGAGTGGACAGGAAGTTCTAACAATGATTACCTCTAGCAGAGGAAGGAGGAGAGAGGTCCAAGAGCTGGGGTAGATGATAAACTAGACTGAAATTTACTTGAAACTATTTTATTATTTTGACTGTTGAGCCACGTGAATTGCATTACCTAGCCCCCTAAAATGTCGAGGGTACATACGTTGTCTAATCTTTTGGAAGCTCTGGGTAGAATTGTGCCTATTAGGCTGCCTGGAATTGCTCCAGGATGAACAGTGCTTGAAAAGATCATGCAGGGGAGACCTGATCATCGTTTCCCCAGAACCGGAAGCCGGGATGGACATCCAAAGCGAGAGGTAGCCAGCTGAAGCAGGCTTCCGTAACCTGAAGGATTACCCCAGAATCATAAGCTAGTGTTCCTTAGGCCTTAACAAAGGCCTTCATCCCTAATGTTTTGTGAGAGATTGTGGGAGCTAAAATGGGATTCTCATCTGGACTTCAGAATCTCACATTCTGATTTGTGTGATTTCCACTGACCTTCCAGAGTCCATGAAAATCAGTCCAGTTCTTACTGGACAGCCCCCTTCTGTGTTCCTGGTATTTTGAGCGAGGGGCAGATGGGTAACTGGAGCTGTGCTCTGGGGGTCTGGGGTGCCTTGCATGTTAAACCTGACCTTGGAAAGTTGATGGAGCTCATAAAGTCCACTTTCCTCCCTACAGAGATGCCTGAAGAAAGACTTCTTAAAAGAGAACACACAACTGTCCACTTTGCTTACTGCTCGCAGACTGAATGTGCAAACAGATCGTCTGAAGCCTATGAAAATGCACTTTTTCTGTAACTTGTTTGAAAAGTTTTTTGCCCTGGGTGTTCAACTCCTGGGGCCTCTGACACTAACCTTGAGGGCACTATTGCCAGCAGAGGGCAGTAGTATACCTGACACCAATTAATACTTGTGCAGGACAATAAAGCTTTAGGTTTGGGTTTGTTTGTTTGTTTTAATCATATACATACATTTCTCTTCAAAGTTAGCTTCTTTCTATTGTTTCCATCCAGATAGAATGACTCGCCTGGGGTCAATTTCTACACCTTCAGTGTTGGACAATCCTTGACTACAAAGTTTCCCCTGGTCAACTTGGCAAACCCCATTATGTGCTGCAATGAACTTGATTTCTACATGGTAACTCCTTCTTAATAACATTCAAAGATGGTGGGGATTGGTTCCAGGGAAAAGAAGACGTGGCCTCCTTCCGGCTCCCCTCTCAGGGCCTCTGACCCCTTTTTATCTCCCCACAGAACTATATCGAATTGTGAGAAGAGGGCAGGCAGACCTGGGCTCCTTGGGGCAAAGGGAGCAGGCAGGACACACACTGGCCCTAAGAGACACTACTCAGATAGTCCTGGGTTCAAAAGAGCACCTGTCAGTGCCTTCCCAACAAGGAAAACCCGGCAGGCTAAGAATGAACTCGCATCCTTCCGTTCTTGCCATGGTCCATCCCCCATCCCCCTGGGGCTTCTGTACCCCATGTACTGTGTTCGTATCAACCTCAATGGTGGGGCTGCTCCTGTATTACTTCCTTCAAGAGCTCTGAGAAACCAGACTTCTTACCCCAGAATCATAAGCTAGTGTTCCTTAGGCCTTGACGAAGACCTTCATCCCTGACGTTTTCTGACCTTCAGCTATTTCATCTGATAATTAAGAGAATTGGATTGGCTAATTGGCCACTCCAAAGCTGATATGTCTCAGGGTCCATGTGTATGAGGGAATTCACACATGAAGAGCTCCCACATGCTTGAAGGACACACACCAACCAACTGACAAGGCATGGACTAGCAAAGTGTAAACCATAACTCCAGAAGACAATACTAATTCCCAAAGTCAGGGGTGTGTGAAGTCAGTTCCCGCTGCATGGGGCACAGTGTAGTGTGGAGTATAGAATGAAGCAGGGTCAGAAGGGGAAAGAAGAGGTTCCACAGCACTCGGAGCAGAGCATCCTGTTGTACAGTTGTGTACCACGTGACCCTAGGCCCACAAGCTCATACACACTTCAGCCTTCCTTGGGATGTAGGCTTCTGCCCAGACAGTGTTGTTTTAAACAAAAAGTCCCGCAGATGTGGATTGAGTTACCTGTCCACCATTACTTATTTCAGAACCAGTTCTCCTGAGTCCAGCTTTTCTACTCTAATGAGTGAGGCTCAGGTACTTGAGGAAAAAAAAAACCAAGGGTCTTTGTTACACGTAGTGAGGAGAGCGAGTTCTCTGGAGCACTTACTAGCTGTGGGCTTGGTCTGCTGCAGAGCAGTAAGGAAGCCCTAGGTCTGCTTTTCAGAGGTGCAGACTGGGACTGTTTGGTATTTAGGGCTCATTTTCCTCAGTCACAGCAACTATCCTCAGCCCTATCTGTGTGCGCTGAGCCCGGGGAAACCACAAAGCAAGCGTTGTCTGCTGTTCTGTCAATCTCCAAGATGATGTCTCTCCTCCCCCTGAGTCTAGGCTATGCCCCCCTGCAGTATTTACTGGGAATCCATGTGTCTATGACCACCTTGGCTTATGAATGGCCTGGAAGATCCAGAAGGGAGGGGCACCCTTCTATGTGGCTGATGCAAACCCCTGCCCCATAACCTTTTAGAAACCCTTTAATGCAGACCTGATGGGGCTGTGATTCCTCCTAAGAGGCTACTGAAAATATTAAAAACTGCTATTAGATTGCTATGGCTTGATGTGCTGCATTCCATAAATAAAGGCTGCCTAGACCCACACCATCTCACTTGATCCCTACCATCCTGGGATACTTACAAGGGAGGACTGATGGTTACTCTTTTCCTGGTGAGGAACTTGAGGAATAGAAGGGATTAGCCCAGGCTCATGCCTGTAATCTCAGCACTTGGGAGGCAGAGGCAGGTGGATCTGTGTGAGTTCAAATCTAGCCTGATCTATATAGTGAATTCTGGGCCAACAGATCTACATAACACAGTGAGACCCTGCCTCAATAAAAACAAACAAAAGAAGAGATTTATCAAGGGTTTTGTAACTGGTACATCTCTGGTACGAAGCATAGGACTTTTGACTCCAAGCAGACCAAGTTTTCATGATAGGGTGGGTGGTACTTGGGGAGTAAGGGCCAGGCAGCCATGTCTGAAAACCCTGTGGACTCAGGTCCTGGAGAGACCAGCTGTGAACAAGCTGAGGCAATCCACCGGAGTCCCAACAGTTGAAGGCATGAATGGGGATGGCTTGAGAGGGTGCAGAAAGGAACAAGATTGAAATCCCTGCGTTGAGCTAAAGTCTTGTGTGTGTTGCCATATCTAACTTGGGACAAGACCTTCTTCTCTGAGTCTTGGGTTTGTTTGCCTGTGGAGAATAAGGTGCTGATCTGCTCAAGACTAGGATCCCACTGACTTCTCAATGACCAGCTGTTCTAGTTTGATTCTCCATGACTGCAACTTGGGGAGGAAAGCGCCTATTTGACTTACATCTCCCAGGTCACAGTTCATCAAGGAGCCCAAGGTGGGAACTCAGGGCAGGAACCCGGAGCACAGGCCATGGAGGATCACTGCTAACTGACTTGTTCCCCTGGCCCCTGCTCAGCCTGCTTTCTTATACAACACAGGCCCACCTGCCCAGGGGTGGCACCACTCACAGTGGTCTGGGCCCTCCCATAACACTCAGTGATCAAGAAGATGCCCCACAGACACAGCACAGGCCAGTCCAATGGAGGCAATTCCCCAGTAGAGGCTCCCTCAACCCAGGTGTGTCAAGTTGACATTAAAGCTAGCCAGCCCACCAGGATTAAATGTGCACATGCACATTGTGGGTTTTTGGTTTTTATTTTAATGTGTATGAGTGTTATACCTCCATGTGTGTAAGCGCACCCATACATGCGGGGCCCATGGAGGACAGAAGAGGGCATCAATCCTCTGGAACTGTAGTTACAGATGGTTGTTAGCCGCCATGTGGGTGCTGGGATTTGAACTCAGGTCTTCTGTAAGAACAGTCAGTGATCTTAACCACTGAGCCATCTCTCCAGCCCCTGCACACTGTGTTTTGACTTCCTTTTGCAACTCAATGCTAACTGACTCATTAAATCACCAAGGCTTCCAATGGTGATATGCATAGCTATGCTGGTACTTAGTAGTGGGTGGAAGATGAGCATTTGCTGGATACATTTTGCTTTCAATGTAAACCAACATACTAATGTTTGTAGTTCAGATTGATGTGAACCAAGACATTTAGGTGGTTTGGGCTTGCAGGAGATGAACCCCATATTAATAATGCCAGAGCATACCGAGTGTCTAAGTCAGATATCTAATGATGTATGGAAACCCAGCCCAGTCAAATACACAAGCTCAATGAACTATCACTTGCCTAGTTCTCCCCGAATGGATATTTACCCCTGAGACCCAGACCAAGAACTCCCTTGTCATCTGAGACATAGAACAAAGAGCTCGGGTCATCTGCTGGTGGAGATGATTTTATGGAAGGGACACATCTCTCCTGCCCCTGGAGAAATGACACTTCCTTCTACTACTTTCCAATCATACCCACCTGCCTAATCCCACTGATAGGCCCCAGGAAAGGTGGGAGGAAGCAAGGGGAGGCAGTGCACCTAAGACACAGAGAGGGGAAGCCAAGTGTCCCAGCCCACACAGGCTGGCAGAGACAAGGCTGCAGCCAGCCTTGGAATTCATGGGCTCCACATTTTGCTTCTGAACATATTTGTGTTTCCTCCCATGTTTGCTTAATGGTAGAAACATTTCAGTAGAAACCAGAGATCTGGCTGCTCTGAGGCTCACCTGTTGTTTTGGAATGTATTTATTTGTACCTGGGGCCCCATCTCAGCAAACTGTTCCCTTTACATAGCCAGAAGGCAGATGTGTTCACGTCACCATCTCCGTGGCAACAGCCTGTGATATTACAAACAGCAGATTGTGCCTCAAGGTAGATAGTAAGTGGCCAAGGCAGGTAAAAGTGGCCAAACAAACTTCCTGTTTCCAGGCGAGGGTTTAAAAGGTTTAAAGAACAATAAATCATCATCACTCCCTGCCCTGCACAGCCCCTCTTCTTTAGAGCAACAAATGCTTTGTAAATTGTGGCCTTGGTTCCCCTCTTGAAAGGGGAGGCAGGAGTGGTTCTGTTTCCATCGCTGGCCTTCCTCTCCCTCACCAGCCATCTCTTTACCTGTAATCTACCCATTGCCTAAAACACCCACTGACACAGGAGGGACTTTGAGTCTCCACTGGATATGGAGATGAACTTCTGTATTAACACGTGTCATAACGTGGTTGTCTTCCAAGGACCACCTTTGAAAGAAAAGGAGAAAAATGGGCTGAGGAGATGGCTCCATGGGTAAAGTACTTGCTATGCAAGCTTGAGGACCTGAGTTCAGATCTCCAGCACCCACATAAAAGCCGGGAGAGAGAGAGAGAGAGAGAGAGAGAGAGAGAGATTGACCCCAGTGTTAGGGGTAGAGATAACAGGATTCCAGGGAATGACCAACCAGTCTAGTTAAATTATGGCCATGCATAAAACACACACACACACACACACACACACACACACACACACACACAAAATTAATTTTAAAATAGAGAGAGGGAGGAGGGGAAAAACCAGGAGGATAGCAACCCATACCTCCTCCATACACATCTAATTATCACAGAGCACACACACAAAGGCCAAAGAAGGCTGCTTTGTGACCTTTCCCCTTATTCCCTTGAGACAGGGTCTCCCATTGAACCTGGAGCCTGCTGTTTTGGTTATGCTGACTGGCCAGTGAATCCCAGCGATCCTCCTGTCTCTGCAGACCCCTGGCACCTGGCCCGCACTTCTACTAGTTCATCTTCTATCAGTTCATAGATCCTTCTCTATTGGTCTTGATAAGCTAAGTGGGGATAGAGTCTGTGTCTGGCCAGTGCTGGGGTTAGAGGTGTGTGTGTGTTCATCCATACCTGGCTTTTACATGAGTGCTGGGAATTTGAACTCAGGTCCTCATGCTTATGTAACAAGTGTTCTTCCCACTGAGCCATCTATTGACAAATTGCCTATTTGTCAATTAGTAAAGTTGGAGGTCCTTTTTTGAAACCATAGCTTAGGGTTCTAGAATCCTGAGCCTGGGAGTGTGGTTCAATGGTAGAGCAATTGCCTAGCATGCATAATGCACTCCCTGGGTTCCATTTCTGTCTTCTTTCAGCCACAACTAAGAGCCTTTCTAGGATTCTGGATCCTTACTTCCACACAAATCAAATTCCATTGTGGCGTATCTCCAGACCTGGCTGTTCCTTCCCAATATACCAGAAACTATTTCAACTATTTCAAATAGTTATTTGTTTCTGCAAGTACTGACATAAACAAGACAGAAATTGATTTCTTCATCTCATAGAAAACTTCCTGGCATCATCAGGGACCCAGGATCCTTCTATCCACACTGCTAGTCTCAAAACTTGATCCTACATCACAGATTGTGATGGCTGCTTGGGTTCTGGCTTTCATGCATCATACCAATAAGGAAGTAGGAAAGGACATACTTCTTCCCTTTAAAGGTACTTTCTAGAAGCCACCCACAGCACTACGACTAAGCTCTACTGGCCACAAGGGAAGCTGAGAAACATCATCTTTATCCTCTTTAGTTTATAATGCCTAAAAATTAGAATTCTGTTTCAAAGGAAAAGGTAAATAGTAGATACTGGGGATAACTACAGACTCAACCTTGCTTTCTGCCTGAATAGATCTTTTTTTTTGGACCTTGGGGGTCCAAATTTCTAATTCATCAATAGTTTGAGCAGACAGAATATCTATGTTACCTTAATTCTTTACAGACCCAGAGCTGATCCAGGAGACCAGAAGCTTAGGGTAGGGCCAAGGGATTCTGAGGTATGATGGAGTCAGATGTCTTTCCCAAGACACACAGCAAGTCAAGCCTCACTGTGGTCCATGGAGGCTCAGATCTGCGGACACTCTGACTCTTGTCGAGAGAGGCAAGGGCATCTTGGTTTAAGCAACCTCTGGATGCTGTCCATAAGGAGTCTGTGCCCTGTGGCGCTGGTTTCCAGAGTGCTCATTCCAGCCTTGACACATGGGCCGGCAGCAGGCCTCCCTCGTGCCATCTTGCCATGCTGGGCACCGCCCGCCCCTTCCAGCAAGAACAACACTGCCAGCCCCAGCCAACCACCCTGCCCATGGAACGTGGCCGTCCCTGACACCTGGCAGGGAACTTGGGACCAGAGGAGACAAGGCGTGGCGGCAGCACCCATTTGGGGGCCCCCAGTCTGCAACCCAGTGGTTCCCTGCCTGGGCCTGTGGCTGGGTACAGA
Source organism: Nannospalax galili (assembly GCF_000622305.1). Classification (NCBI taxonomy): domain Eukaryota; kingdom Metazoa; phylum Chordata; class Mammalia; order Rodentia; family Spalacidae; genus Nannospalax; species Nannospalax galili. The sequence continues at coordinate 4,984,988 of NW_008360324.1, read as the reverse complement.
CAGCACCCTTATCTTCCTGAATCTAGTCCAGGTCCTCCAGATCTGATGCTACCTCCCTGCGTGGGACCTGCCCTCCCACAGCAAGAGCCTCTGGAAAGGGAACTGAGCTGGCACCTTGCCTGCCTCCCCTCCCAGGGTGCCAGGTCCTCTGATCACTCCATGGGCCTAAGGTGGTGGCTCTACTTGTGAAACTTCTGACAACCATCTGACAGCAATATCTGATATACGGGGCTGAAGGTTTCCTGCAGGCTGGAAAGCAGGGTACTAGTTGGAGCTAAGTGGGCCCACAAGGGGGAAATACAGCATTTTGCCTGAGGCATTTTTCTGCATCTCTGACAAATGGGTCACATTAGCGCTGGAAGTAAAGCCCTTGCCTAGTGTATATGAGACTAAACAAACAAAAACAACAAACAAAGGAGGTTGATGGGACTCTGTGGGCATCTGTTTCCTTTCACAAGTGAGATGACAACCTAGCTTCAGTCCTGGAATTATTTCTTGCCCCCCACCCCCCCCCCCCCACCCAGGCGAGGAAAGGGAAAGGGAGTGTAGCTTCCTATGGTGTCTAAGCATTCCCAAAGGGGAATTGGGGGCACTGCCAAGTTAGTGTCAAGGGTGGACTGAGAAGGCCAGGCTGTCTCATCTCCATGGAAAAGCATGGGGTCAAGCTGGGCATGGTAATGCATGCCGTTAGTCCTAGCACTCAGGAGGCAGAGACAGGTGGATCTCTGTGAGACTGATGCCAGCTGGTCTACATAGTGAGTTCCAGGCCATCAAGGGCTACAGAAAGATCATGTCAAAAAAAAAAAGAAAATCCCAGAGTCATAGACTTTTACCATGATGGTCCTATTAGGATGCCTAGGTTGTACTCATCTCACAGTTAGACTGTAATCTAGAACTTTCCACACCTTAAGCAGGGATGGGAGGCACTTTTTAAAAAAATATTTTATGTGTATGAGTGTATTACTTGTATATAAGTGCACCCGTGTCATTCAATGCCCATGGTCAGAAACAGGTGTCAGATCCCCTAGAAATTGAGCTACAGATGGTTTGCCATCATGTGGGTGCTGGGAATTGAACCCGGATCCTCTGCAAGAGCAACCAGTGCTCTTAACCACTGAGCCATCTCTCCAGCCCCTGTTCCTACTTGAGATGTCTAAATTCCAAAAGTCCTTTAAAGCAAGGGAAGAGTGAGAAATTGAAGGAGCATCCTGCAATGAGAAAAGGAGCCTTCAAATCCCGGTCCCTCTGCTTTCTAATAGGGGGTTTTTGAAAACACCCCCTGGTCTTGGTTCCTCCCTGTCATCTTTGTGGTTATTAAATGGACCTATTTCACGAAATGATTCTGAAGACTTCGTGGATACTAGAAAGAAGCTGATTTGGGTGCTTGACACCAGATGAAGATTTTGGATGAAGGTGGTTTCCTAACCAGCTTCGTTTCTCTTTGAGAGAGGCGTTGTTTTCCTCCAATTAGTTTGATCTGGTGGACTTCATGCTTTTTTAAAAAAAAAACAAGAAATTCTTTCTATACTTCCGAGTCTGTGGACTGTCAGAATTCCCCAGTGCAACGACAAACTGGAAGGTTGTTTTGTGTTTTGCTTTGTTTTAAGAGGTTTGTAACAATGGTTCATTGAGAAAGCCCTGCAAATGAAGTGAGCAGCTGAGGGAATTTTCCAGATAATTCCCATCCCAGATCGGGTCATGCTGCTGTGATTGATCTGGACAGTTGTGTCAGGCCTCTGCCCCAGCTTGCCCTAAGCAGTACACATTCTTTGTTTCATTTGTTTAGTGTGATGTTGATTCATTATTTCAGACAGTGTGGAGTCACTCAAAGACTCTTTGAAAGAAAGAGAATAGTTGTCTCTTATCAAATGCTGGTTTGAAAAATGAAGGGAAAAATCCCAGGCAATGATCCTAACAGTCTCTCCAGCAGCTACCTTTGGAGAAGCTACAAAAGTGACCCTGTCTATTGCCTCATTTGATTTTGTTGGATTTCCGTTCAGGGCCAAGTGCTATATGAATACTGTCAGTTTGCAAGAGGAAAAGGGAAACTCAGAGAGGTTACTGCAGTAGTCCAGTGTCACACAGTAAAACTATGGTTGAATCTGAAACACAGTTCAAATCTCCAGATTCCCACAAGCACCACAAAGACTCTACAGTCTCAGGTGCAAGGAAAGGGGCTTAGAGGCCTCCCCCCATGTTTCAGGGGACCTCTAGCCTCCCAGGCTTGTATCTTGACTTGACTGTATTCTAAGGCATGCTCGAGGGCCACCTCCCTCCTTTCTACTCCTTTCAGCTGAAAGAATCTTCTCTTACTTGAATGTCTGAAATGACTCATTCCTTGGAGAGTTCTCAAGGGCAGGTCCAAAGATATGTGGGGCTAGCCTCATGGAAGCTGCTGAGTCAGCAGAACCTGGGGTAGAGCAGGCATTCGAATCTATCAAGATCTTCCTTAGGGCTGTAGTTCAGCTGGTAAAGTGCTTGCCCAACATGCATAAAGCCCTGGGTTTAACCCCCAATTCTCCACAAACTGGGTTTGGTGGTACAGGACTATAATCCCAGCATTCTATAATTCCGTCACTCTGGAGGTCAATGCAGGGGGATCAGAAGTTCAAGGTGAGCCTCCTTTACATAGCAAGTTTAAGGCTAGCCTGGGCTACATGAGGCCCTGCATTAAACAAAAACAAATGAAACAGTTGGGCGTGGTGGTGCACGCCTTTAATCCCAACACTTGGGAGGCAGAGGCAGGCGGAACTTTGTGAGTTCGAGGCCAGCCTGATCTACATAGTGAGTTCCAGGACAGCTGGGGCTACAAGGAGACCCTGTCTCAAACACACACACACACACAAAGAAACAAATGAAATACACACAAAAAGAGCTCCCTGGGTAATGCAGCCAAGGTTAGAAAATTGCCTTAAGCGGCCCCTTGTGTGAAGAAGGACACCTGAGAGAAACAAGGCACAGAGTCACTAGAGCCTTGATATTCTTAATCAGACTCCCTGATCAAGTACGCACACCAACGCTGGTCACGCTTTCTGCATTAGTGCAGATGCACAGCTCAAAGCAGTATAAGAAACGCCAGGCTTTTGGTTCATAATCTTTCCATTATTATTTTTTGCTATTTTATTATTTTTATTTATATGTATGAATGTATTGCCTGAATATATGTAAGTACACCCATGTGCAATGCCTGTGAAGGCCAGAAGAGGACATCAGGCCCCTTAGAACTGGAGTTACAGACAGTTGTTAGCTGCCATGTGAGTGCTGGGAACTGAACTTGGGTCCTCTGCAACAGCAGTCAGTGCTCTTAACTGCTAAGTCATCTCTCCAGCTCCCTAAAATTCTTCATAAAACCTTAGTAGTGTATCATCTCCCATGTGTGCTTATTCTAGAAACTTCCCCTACCCTTTCCTCTATGTGCACCTGTTCAGATCTCATGGGATGCCTTATGGAAAATGCTGTGTTTGCCACTCAACAGTGGAAAGGAACTGAACAACTTTGAAAAATATCACCAAGTAAAAGCTTTGTCTAGTTCATAGTTGTGTTTGGGATCAGCTCGATTTTATGCAATGCTATGTAGAAAAGTCCCACAGACCTGCGTGCAAGCTTCCTATGATTCCCTAAGGAAGCGAGCTCTGGTATATCAGAATTATTGCTTTCAGGTGTGGCAGTGCACACCTATCATCCCAGCACTTGGAAGGCTAAGGCAGGAGGACGGATTGTTCAAAGCCAGCCTGGGCAACATAGTGAGACCCGTTCTCAAAAAGTGAGGGTTGGGGTAGGGGAGAGGTGGCTCAGCAACTAAGAGCACTTGCTGTTCTCGCAGAGGACGCAGGTTCAGTTCCCAGAAAGCACCCTGCCCCCCCCCCAAATGAATTAAATGCCATTTACATTTTAAAAAATAATCATAGGTCCCTAGAAATCATGCTCCTGTGGCTCTGTGCAAGGCAGAGTGTTAAGAACTTCTTATTAGCCCAAGGGGATTCTGGTGCCTGTGGATTCATCTTAGGAATTAATCTTTTTACCAACTAAGAAAACCAATACCCGAGAGACAAATCAAAGTTCCCGAAATCACAGAGCCAGGACTTGAATGTAGATTCCAAGTATTCTGGAGCCTCTGAATGCTGGATGCCTTGTTTTAGAGTAAGGTAAGCCACAGTGGGTCGTGGTCCATTGAAAATATTCACTAGTGCATCTGGAGGGAAGATACAAGGGTGCTGGGGGAGCCAGGAATAGAGTAGTTCTGTGCAAGACCAGGAAGTGATCAAGGTTGTTCTAAAGGAATGAAGGAAGGTTTTCACACTTGACTTTTTTTTTAAATCATAATCTTCCCTCTTGTTGTCTCCTTTGACATTTAATTTTTTTTCCTTCCAAAGTAGATCAGTTTCTCAAAAACTTGTTTCTGGCTTCCACAGGCACCTGTGTGCACATGGTACACATAAACTCATGTAGGCACACATACACACACAAATAAAAATAAATATATAAATCTTTTTTATAATGTAGCTTGCGCAAGGCCCTGAGTTCCATTCCCAGCACTCAAACAAAAAAATAGGAGAAGGAAAGGGAGGGGAAGAAATAGAGGGGAGGGCAGGGGAGGGGAAGGAAGGGAGGGGAGGGCAGGGGAGGGGAAGGAAAGGATGATTCGTTCAGAGCCTGACTGTGCATTCTAGATCTCCACTAGCCGTTAGCATATCCAGAACCCTCTTTAGGTGGTGTCTCATCAGGTTAATTCTCTGCACACCCCACTTGTCCAGAGACCCAGCAGGATGAGCTCCAGGGTCACTGGACCCCAAGTCAGGAGTCTCTGGCTCAACACTTTCACACTTCCAAGGTGTGCCATGGTGGTTGATCAACAAGTTCACACCTTCTAAGCCTCAGTCTCCTCAAATGTACCTTGTAGGACTGTGGTGAAAGTTATGCACAGAAGCCAGACACATGTCTTGAATGAAATAAGTACTGAAATTCTGTGCTGCTTGGTTGCCTTGCTGTCTGGTCTTCAGTATCTTCATTCCCAGCTCTACTGGGTTTCCTTCTGCAATAGTGGGATGCAGTGACCTGAGGGACAGTCTGTGTGTGTGTGTGTGTGTGTGTGTGTGTGTGTGGTTATGTGTGGTGTGTATGTGTGGTTATGTCTGGTGTGTATGTGTATCTGTGTGGGCCTATGGTGTGTATGTTTCTATGTGTGTGTCTCTATGTGTATGCCTGTGTCTGTATGTGTGTATCGGTGTTTGTGTGTGGTATGTATGTGCATCTGTGTGTGTCTATATGTGTGTGTCTATCTGTATGTGTGTGTGTCTGTCTGTGTCTGTGTATGTCTGTGTATGTGCTGAGGGTATTTCTGAGTGTGATGTGTGTGTCTGTATCTGTGTATCTGTGTGTATGTGTCTGTGGCATGTGAGTGTGTGTCTGTGGTATGTGTGTGTGTCTGTGGTGTATGAGTGTGTATGTTTGTACAATGTGTATCTATGGGATGTGTGTCTGTGTATGATATGGGGGCATTGTGTGGTATATGTGGTGTGTGTGTGTGCATGGTGTATGTCTGTGGTGTGTGTGTGTGTATGTGTGTGTGTGTGGTGTTGAGGATGGAACTAGGGCCTCCCACATATAAGTCAAGTGCTCTACCCCTGAGCCATACCCCAGCCCTAATGGTCTAATTTATGAAGAGTTCTACCAGGCATAGCGAAGGATACCTGTAATCCCAGCAATTGGATGGCAGAGGCAGAAGAATCACCCAGAGTTTGAGGCCAGCTTGGGCTATGTAGTGAGTTCCAGGCAAGTCTAGTAAGTCTAAAGAGTGATACCCTGTCTCCAACAAGAAGAAAGGAGAAAGAGGAGGAGGAGGAGGAGGAGGAAGAGGAGGAGGAGGAGGAGAAGGAGGAGGAGGAGGAAAGGAGGAAGAGGAGAAGAGGAGGAGGAGGAGGAGAAGAGGAGGAGGAAGAAGAGGAGGAGGAGGAGAAGGAGGAGGAGGAAGAGAGGAGGAAGAGGAGAAGATGAGGAGGAGGAGAAGGAGAAGAGGAGGAGGAAGAGGAGGAGGAGGAAGAGGAGGAGGAGGAAGAGGAGGAGGAGGAAGAGGAGGAGGACGAGAAGGAGGAGGAAAAGAGGAGGAGGAGAAGAGAAGGAGGAAGAGCAGGAGGAGGAAGAGCAGGAGGAGGAGGAGAAGGAGGAGAAGAGGAGGAGGAGAAGAGGAGGTGGAAGAGCAGGAGGAGGAGGAGAAGGAGGAGGAGAAGAGGAGGAGGAGAAGAGAAGGAGGAAGAGGAGGAGGAGGAAGAGGAGGAGGAGGAAGAGGAGGAGGAGGAAGAGGAGGAGGAGGAAGAGGAGGAGGAGGAAGAGGAGGAGGAGGAAGAGGAGGAGGAGGAAGAGGAGGAGGAGGAGAGGAGGAGGAGGAGAAGAAGAGGAGGAGGAGGAGGAGGAAGAGGAGGAAGAGGATTTGTCTGCTCGTAGCCCTGATTGCTGACTCCCTACCCAGGCCTTCATTTCCCTCTAATCACCTTTTTCCTAACAGGAAGGGTACTCACACCAGGCCTGTGACTGATGTCTGTGTCCCTAGGCTCCTAGAGGGGAAGCCACAGGCATACCGAGGGAACTGGGCTGAGTGGACTGTCCTGTAAATGGTTTAAGGCAGTGAGAAGAACAGATTGTCACCGACACAGCCGCCCACTCAGCCTCAGGACCGTGATCACCTTTCCTAGGCGGAAGCTACTGTTTGTACACATTGACCCTGGTGGAGGAGACACCAAGCACAGCCTGTCTTTGCTCTGAATCTGTTTTTGATAGGCTGGAGCCAAGGGTCACTGGATACAGAAGTCAGGGGCTAAAGATGGTGGTGGGGTGGATTTCTGCTATGTTAACATTCAGTGAAGGGTTAGTAAAAGTGGCTTGATGACAGGACGTCTGTGTGTGACATGGGAATTGGTGCCAAACTTACTGTGTGTTGAAGACTGGCCCTGAGCTCAAGCTCAACATTCATGAAAAGTGACACTGCCAGGCACTATTCGGTTTACAATAGAACCTAAACATGTTTTGTCTTTAAAAATCTCTCTCTCTCTCTCTCTCTCTCTCTCTCTCTCTCTCTTGTTTGAGACAGGTCTATTTGTTTATCCCTTCATCCCTAGCTGGTCTTCCAGGGGCTCTCCTGTACCCACCCTCCATCTTACCTGAAAGTGCTGATTTACAGATGTGGCTACTGCATTGGGCTTTATGTGGTTCTGGGGATCCAAATGCATGTCCTCAGGCTCCAGTGACAAACACTTTACCCACTGAGACATCTCCCCAGCTCCCTCTCCCTCCCTACTTCCTCTCTCCCTCAATCCTGTCCTCCCTCCCTCCTCTCCATCCTGCCCTCCCCCTCCTTCTCTCCATCCTGCCTTCCCCCTCCTTCTCCCCATCCTGCCCTCCCTCCCTCCTCTCCATCCTGCCCTCCCCCTCCTTCTCTCCATCCTGCCTTCCCCCTCCTTCTCCCCATCCTGCCCTCCCTCCCTCCTCTCCATCCTGCCCTCCCCCTCCTTCGCTCCATCCTGCCCTCCCCCTCCTTTCCATCCTGCCCTCTCCCTCCTCTCCATCCTGCCCGCCCCCTCCTTCTCTCCATCCTGCCCTGCCTCCCTCCCTTTTTCTCCCTCCCTCCTCTTCTTTCTCCTTTTCTTTCTACCTTCAAGCTACATCCCTGAGCTACTCGAAGTCCTTTAACCCTCATTATCTTTGAGCTAATCTCTATTATTATCCCTTTATACATGCATGGAGAGGTTTAATAATTTGCATAGTTACTATGTGGTAACTGAGGTGAACCCAGAATATACCTGACTTCAGAGCCTATGATCCCAGCCATCCAACTAGATTGTCTTGTTTTCGTTTCTTGAGGCAGGGACTCCTAGCCCAGGCTAACCTGGAACTTACTCTATAGCCCAGGCTGGCCTCAAACTTGCTGTGATCCTTGTTGCGCCCAGATCTCGTGACCCCCCAATGACCACCAAGGAGTCCGGAGTGTATGCAACAGCAAAGAGCCTTTGTTCAGGCTTAAGCTCAGGCCTTCAGATTTCACCAATGCAACCGAACCGTACTGAGAGCCCCGATCTAGGGTGGGATGCGCTTTTATATGGAAGGAAGTTTCACAAACACCCCCCTCCCCGCGCCCACACACTCACCAAGCATCCTTTAAAATGATTGGATGGTCTTATGCCCTGAGTACGAATACGGGGAGGATTCTTATTGGTAGGGGTTGTCTTTAGGGCATTGGAATGTGCTGACTGTTATCTGTGGGACCAGAAGTTTCTGTTTTTACCTTATAAGGCTTTTATATGCCTGGGCTTGCTTAACCTATAGCTTTGGGGGGGGGGTAGTAATTGGAGATTTACAACATGTCTGGGCTTGCCCAGGCTTGCCTGAAACAGCTAGCCAAAATGGAGTCAGTGCATTCTGACTCTTACATATTGACTCTTCATTCCTCCCTAGAGTTATAGCAAGGGTTAAATCTTTAAGCCAAGCAAATTACAGAAGCAGAAAGAAGCAGTTAGACGAGTCAGAGTCCCACAATCCTCCTACCTCAATCTCCCAAATTCTGGGATGAGGCATGAGCCATTATAGCCAGTTTAGAGTGCCTCTTTAAATAGAGTTATAAAAGCAATTTCATTCAAGCTGATACAGATGTTCATGTTTGTGGGCTGTGTAACAGCAGCTTCAACTAACCTCAGATGAAAAATTGTGGGCTGGAGAGATGACTCAGTAGTTACAAGCATCGACTGCTCTTGCAGAGGACCCGGGTTCAAATCCCAGCACCCACATGGTGGCTAACAACCATCTGTAACTCCAGTTCCAGGGGATCTGATGCCCTCTTATGGCCTCCATGAGGATTGCACACATGTGGTGCACTTACATACATGTAAACAAGATACTCATACACATAAAATAAAAAAAATAAAATATTTGGGGGAAAAAAACCTCATTTCTGTACTGAATAAATCATGATCCTCTTTTTTCCATCTTTATTTCCTAAACAGCACAGTGTGGCAGCTGTGAACATACTTTTGCATTGTATTAGGTGCAGTGAACCTACAGGTGCTTGAAGTATACAGGAGGGTGTGCAATGGGCTTCAGTTATATGCAGATAGTCCGTGAGGGCCTTGAGCATCCATGGGCACTGCTGTGCTTCAGGGATCCTGGAGGCAAACTCCTTTCAGATACCAAGGAGAGACTGATTTTCCCAGAACAAGGCAGTGTGACCTTGTAGACAAGACAGGACATGCACCCAGAACCTGAGTAAGCCTGAGCAAGCATGAGAATTCCACTCTGCTAAATATTCTTCAATCACATCATCTCCTGTGCTCCCCTCCTTTATGGGCACTGAGCCCTCACCGTGCCCAAGACTGTACACACACACACACACACACACACACACACACACACGTGTACACACACGTGTACAAACACGAGTGAGCACAGCCTTTTTAGCAGATGCTGGCACCAAGAAAGATATTTAATCTTCAACTCTTTTCTCTCTGTCTCTGTCTCTGTCTCTGTCTCTCTCTCTCTCTCTGTGTGTGTGTGTGGGCAGGGGTGTGGTGGGGTAACAGATCTTGGAGGCGTGAGAGGGCTGGCCAGCACATGTGATCAGCTCAAGCTCACTTCTTATTTCTTCATTGAGTTGACAGTTATTTTGTAAGTACCTGCTGCACAGGTGACAATGCTGGATGTGTGATGGAGTGTAGTAATTATAATTAGATCAGGGTTATTCCCTTTAGCAGCTCCCAGTTCAGATGAGAGCACAAAAGAGTCAACCTTGCACAAGAAATAAGAAAGCTCTGCGGGGCTTAGGAAAGGAACCTCCTTCTGGGGCAATCCCAGAGAGCTTTCTGGAGGAGGTAGCCTTTGAGTTCCTGTCTTTACCAAGAAGATGCTCTGAGCGGCAGAACCCTTCTAGGACCCCTTACAGGCTCCACCTTGCAGTCCTGGCTCTTAACTGAGAAGTAACACGCTTAGATTGCACCAGCTCAAGGTCCTGCCAGCCACCATCCCCAGCCAATTATTCCAAGGGGACTGTCAGGATCTCCCAAATGAGCTTCTGTTTCAGGGTGGTAAAGGCTGGGGGTTGGGAACGTGAGGACAGCTCTGCCTGCTCTTTGCCTCTGTGGCCAGGCCCAGCCCCTAGGAAACAGTCTAGCAGTCCTGAAAAGGAGAGAAAGGATGCTGTCCTGGAGACAGGACTAATAAAGTCAGTAGCAGACATGGAGATAAAGGTGCTTTCTTGGGCTTCACTGCCCGGGAGTGACTTGTCCAGTTCCGATTTCTCCTTCCTTCTCTGCTTGACCCCTCACTACCTCCTCAGGCTGTAAAAGCAACAGAAAGATGTGTGATCTGATGTTTGTGTGGAATTGGCATAGGAGGGTACCAGAAGGCTTGGGTGCCCAGTTCTATCTGCCTTCTGGCACTCTTGTAAGAAGACACAGAGAGGGGTTCATGCTGCCGTGGGCTCAGATGGCAGGGTAGGCAAGAGATGGAAGCAGAGAAGGCAAGAGAGAGACCACCCAGAAGGCTGTCCCCACCCCTGAAGAGAATCATTGCAGTCCCCGTGGTAGTTAGTTTCCCCCAGTCATTCGTCCACTTCTCCATTACACAGAAATATCTCAAACATCTAACGTAATAGAGATGATGCAACGAAATTCATTTTTTTCAGAGGCCATTGCTTCCCTCCACCTTTCTTTGTTTTTTACAGTGTTTGGGACAAAACCCAGAACCTTGCACATGCCAGGCAAGCACTGAGCTATACTCTTAGCCCACCATTGCTCATTTCCAGATTAATCACCCAACAAAAAAGCACCACAAAATCCAAGAAGGAGGCCCTCCATACAATTTCAAGTAAAACTGCATTTGTTTTAAGGTTATGGCTTGCATGTGTCTGTTTGACTTCTTACAAACAATACACAATTTTCTAATCACAGAGCTGATTTTTCTCAGAGGACAGATGCCCACACATATTTGCTGTCATTAGCAATGTATTTATTCATGTATTCATGTATTCATTTGGAAAACATGTCCTAAGTATTTCCTGCTATTGCCTTCACTCGGGTGGGGGATGACGGAGTTCCTGGTGGGGAAGGAAGGCTGACAGGTGAACTCCCAACACTCTTAACGTCTCCTCCTGTTCAACACTTGATGTCTTCCATCTTGCTATACTTTACCCAGATCCTTAGGAGGTGGTCCTGGGTGCTGAGAAGAATCTAGGAAACTGTGCCAGGACCTTATCACTGTGAACAGTGCCAGATCCACCCAAGGGTAGACGCCCACACAAAGCTGGTAGGTGAGCAGGGTGACATGGAAAGTCTTCTGAGAGCTTCTCAAAGAGCCAAAGGTGCCCACTTGTTGCCCAGAGACAAGGGTTCAAGGCCATTACAGAGAAAGTAATAAGGTCATCTGCTCTCAGAAAGGAAGACTGAGGTGATGTCCCTACTCACAGGAGTGTATTCTTGACCTTCCAAATGCCCTGTTCATCACTGTTGGAGAGGGATGCACAAGCCTTCAGAGATGGGAGAGGAAGGGGGCAGCCTTAGGAAACTTGCTTGGTGCAGGCTCTACCTTTCCCCTCTTTAGAACCAAGGTAGACGGAATGAAGGGGGAGAAGGTAGAGAGGGAGGCTCCAGAGGCATCCAGACTGATGAACGGAAAAAGCCAGTGACAGAAGAGGGCTAGAAACCCCTCTGACCACAGGCTACATGGAACAAGAAAGGGCTTGCTTGAAATCAGCCCATGATGTCCGAATATCAATTTCTAAGTATCAGAGAAAATAAGATGCTGTGTAAAATGGGTAACAAGGAACCAGAGCTCCTAGGACCCCAAGGCCAAGCTTCCGACCCTCCCCAGGTCTCTAGCCCAATTCCACTCCCAGGAGTGCCTTTATTTTCTTAATAAACTGTATCTGTTTCTATCACTATCCATGTGTCCCTAGTCCAGGTCTTTGCTCCAGCACACAAAAGTCTGGAAATTTCTGTGCGTGCCATCAGGACTCAGATCCACACCCATAACAGGAAGAGGAAAGCCATCAAACAACTTCCATTAAGTAACCCAAATCAGGGCATTTAAGCTAAGGTGGGCTTTGGGACACCCATGAATTCCCTGGCTGGGTGATAACAGAAAGGAAATGGTCCCCTGTCTTGGCCCCAGGCCTTGTCCCAGGCTTCAGAATGGACGAGGCCTCTCCCAGGCACCCTAGTGCATGATCCAAGACCATACACAGACAAGTCTCCCAATTACTCATTAGCCAGCCTGGGTGCTGGCCCTCATGTCTTTGTCCTTGGCTAGAAACTGATGAAAGCTGAGCCGCCAGCTCAGGGAGAGGCCAGCCTGATCGTTTAGTAGCTATTTCAGCCTGTGGCATTATCAAAGCCTGGCACAGCCAAGTCAGGGAGGGAGGCAGAGCTTTCAAACAAGCCTGTGCCCTTCACATCTCCTCCCTGTCTGCCCCCTGCCCAAACAAAGAGAAGGAAAAAAAAGAGGAGGAAAAAAAAATCATTACTGGGGATTTTAGTAGATGACTCCTAAGGCCAAGGACTTGAGCCAGCACCAGCAAGGGCACCTCAAGATTTGCTGGTGAGTGGGAATGAGTCTTTCTGAAACTGCTTTACGACACAGCTGAGGAAAGGATACCTCAGATGCAGGTGGCAGAGTGCAGCCAAGGGCATTCTGAGATCTAGTCTACCCAGCACTTACCTGTCCAGGCTAGGTACCCATGTGGCCATGACCAACCTTGGTTCTTCAAGCTCTCTGCCTCTCCAAGTCTCCCCAGTGCCTGAGCTGGAGACTGTCCCTCCACACTGTCTGAGAGAATTCAGGACACAGAGGTCAGACAAAGGGCATCAGAGAACAGCAGGAAGTCTTCCCCCACTCCATTTTCTCAGCATCCCAGAGACATCTATTATGACTATAATACATCAGTGGTTGAATGGGTGATTACATCAATGACTGACACTAAGATTTAGTCTCAGATCTCAAGAAGTTCCTGAACTTAGGAAAGAAAGTCAAAAACACAGCCACGATTAAAACAGATGACTCCCTTGTACTGAGCATCCCTGGCATGCTCCGGTGCTCATAGCCTCTGGCAGGTATGTCCCAGGTATGGAGGTGTACCACTTACTGACATTCCTCAAAGCATGGGCAGACAATGTATTCGGGACCATGGAAGTAAGCGTAGGGACCATGGTGATGCAACTCTGAGGTAGAAAAGGGGAGATTGGGGTCAGAACTGTAAGAAACATTAAATATCAATCTTTCCTGTCAAACATCATAAAACTTTGTTTTTTAGGACAAGGAATTAAAAGATTTTAATCCCCCTACACATCCTCTAAAACTTTTATTTACACAAAAGCCCCGCCAAATTCCCAGAACCTGGTGACGTAGAACGAGTGGCTGAACATTTTCCTTTCACCCAGCCCCTTTCCCCATTCTCCTTCACGTCCTTTGCGCAGATTCTTTTAAAACCAGCCAACCATGAAAAACTGTGAGGTCAGACCCCAACCAATGCAGGAAAGACACAGTACTTTTGTGTTAGGCATGATAACCTATCAAACTTCCAGGTCGTGTGCTTGCTTGATCTGAATGATGCAACATACCCTTTTGCAAAAGTAAAAGCTGCCTTGCCTACTTCTCCTGCTTTTTTGTGCAGTATCAGTGAGGTCAGATTTTATTTCTAACAGGTCCAAATACCATATGGGAAAATGGGAATTTTTAACCAAGAAACAACATGTATGTATATGGTGGTGGTGTGTGGGATTTACTCTGAGAAAGCAACAGGAGTCAGGGGGATTCTGATGGAGCCAATCCACAGAATTCTTGTTGAGGACAGGGCAGGGCATCAGACACGGCTGGCTTGGGAACTGGTGAAGGAGAAACCTGACCAAATAACCCAGGTGTGAATATGTGGAGTCCTTGCAAAACAGACTTGGTCGGTTCTCTCCTAATATTGAACAGATAGGCCTAGAGGTGTTTCCAAAGCCTGCTGAGAGTTTGACCAAGCAAGGAATCTTTGTCAGGAGAAGATAAATTTGATGTTGTTGTCCACTGGGGGTTAATCTTATTTGATGTCCTAAGCTGTATCTCCTCTGACCTGTCCAACAGAACCTTTCCTGTCTCCTTTGCTCTCATGGGTGAGGTAATCCCTGCTTGTCTTTTCCTTTGTGACTCTGTAACTGTCTAGTCTAGGCTAGCCTAGAACGCACAATCCTTCTACCTCCCCAATTGTATAGCACTAACCACACCCAGCTCAGTCCTGGGTTTCATTTCTCTCTCTCTTTTTTCTTTCTTTCCTTCTCCTGTCCTTCCTCCATCCATCCTTCCTTCCTTCCTTCCTTCTTCCCTCCCTCCATCCCTCTCTCCTTTCTCTCTCCCTCTCTCCCTCCCTTCCTCCCTCCCTCCATCCCTCCCTCCCTTCCTTCCTCCTGTCCTGCTAGCCCTTCTGCCTTCCTTCCTTCCTTCCTTCCTTCCTTCCTTCCTTCCTTCCCTTCTTTCCTCTTAGACAAAGTCTCCTAGAGCCCAGGCTGCCTTCAAACTCACTATGTAGCTGAGCTCTTGATCCTCCTGCCTCTATCGCCTCATTCCTAGAATTACAGGAATAAGCCACCACATCCATTCCTTTGTGGTGCTGCAGAGGGAACTCAGGGCATTGTGCATGTTAGGCAAGCACACTGCTAACTGAACTACATCTCCAGCCCAGGCCCAGGATTTTAATCATGACCAGAGGGGCCATTTCCAAACCTGCACCCCCAGTTCCCACTTCTCATCATACTCCAGATCTCCATCTCCATCAATCTCCATCACGGCAGCATGCCAGGTGACACTGGCCACCTGGCCACTCTCAGGCTGGCCTGGATTCTTACTTGGATTTTTCTCAGTGGCCCAACTCTCCTCTGTCACATTATCATCTTAGTAAGTCTTCTTGTTTTCTCTTCTGACACATCTCTCTTGTCACCCCATTCTCTTATAAAACCTCTTTAGGGATCTCCAGGCAGCTAGTAAAGTACATTGGATGTCTCCAAAGTCCTCCACACTTTAATACCAACCTATTCTCTAGTCCCCCAGTTCCTTAGGCCAGGGTGGACCCTGATTTCCTCACGACAGCAGAACAGTGTCAGCTCATACACTCTTGACCACACTTCAGCAGAACAGGGTCTTCAGGGAATAGGCTCAAGTCCCAAGGCTAATGTGGACCTCCCTCCCTGCAGTCTCAAGACTGCGTTTTCTCATGTTTTCAGATTTTAGACTCTGCCCTTGCCTTGCAGTTTGGTGCTGGGAAAGAGCTGTAAACTCAGCCGTGCAACCTTGTGTCACAGTAGCTTTGATAGGAGTTCTGTGAAACCTCATTAGGGAAAGCTATTTCTCTGGCCTGGGTGGAGACCTGACATTCCAAGCTACCCAAAACATAAGAGTTAATCCAGTTGGGCCAGTCAATTATCTGGCCAAGGGACCACGCTTCCGGAAGGTAGGTTCACCTTAAGCCATGATAAAGAGATAAGAGGAATAACAGGCCCTTAAATGAGATAATGTACTTTTCCTTCCCAGAATTCCCACCACCTAGTACAGTAGCCTACAGAGCCATATGCACAGCTTTGTAAGCCCGCCTACTTTGCTGACTCAGAAAAGCCTAACTTTCCTTCTTCCCTTTCCATCTATTTTCTAAACATGCTTTCCCTAATACCTTGGGCTTCAGTCTTTCTCTGAAGCCACTCTGTCCGACATGTGGCTGCTGGTCTACCACGTGGTTGATCTCCATGTCTCACTCAAACAGCATGGCTTTCTTCCTCATGTCTATCTCCCTTCTCCTGGCAGACGCCAAGCTTTATAGCTTGCCTGTTTAGTTTTTCTTTAAAACTCTAATAAAATTGTCCTCAAGCTTCCTTTTGAATTCTTTCCTAAATTCTTTAACCAATGAGACTAAGGACCCCAAGAGGGGACCCCGATTCCCCTAGTAACATATGGCAACACTACCAGGGTTCCCCCAAATATCTGGTAACATTTGGAGCCTTTAGCCTTTTAATTTTTTTTTTCTAATGTGTATGAGTGTATTGCCCATATATGTGTAAGTACACCCCTGTCCTGCAATGTCCACAGAGGTCAGAAGAGGGCATCAGATCCCCTGGAACTGTAGTTAAGGTCGGTCGTTAGCTACCATGCAGGTGCTGGGACTGGAACCCCATTCTGCAAGAGTAGTCAGTGCTCTTAAGAGCTGTGAATGAAAAAGTTCCCAGAAAACTCTGCATCCTAGACTGAATTTCCTCCAAGACTGCCAACTGATTAGTGCTCCAGATTGTGGAGAGTCTGGAATGTTGTAGGTCCAGAGCCTAATTACCACTTATTTTCCAAGCATTTGGTACGCAGTCAGCTTTTTTTTTTTTTTTTTTTTTTTTTTTTTTTTTTTTGCCTATCTCTGTCTCTGACCTAGCATCCTATGATTGACAGATAAAAACATTTTGGAAAGTATTAACTTAGCAGACCACCAGGTCTCACCAATCAAAAGGCTAAGAATGTCATCAGATAGCATCTCTACCTATAGTAGAAAGCACCCTCATTGCCGCGACCAGCCTACTGAATGCATCCACTAACGTAGTTGAAAAGTGTCTTGATTTATGACTTCTCTTTGTTCTGTTACTATAAAAATGCAAGGTTACTGTTACTACGCTGGAACATGGAATTTGGGGTAACCTGAATCTGTGTTTCCAGGCCATGGTCACTCATATTTGGCTCCAGAATAAAGTATCTCTCATCCCCTTTGAGGTGAGAGTTATGCTTTTGCATTGACACGGCTGAGCCATTCAGCCCTACATTAGTTACTGCTCTGTTGCTGTGATAGAAACACCATGACCAAGGAAACTTATAAAAGGAAGAGTTTATTTAGCTTATGGCTCTGAAGGGATAAGACTTCACCATGGCAAAGAGGCATGGCAGCAGAGATGGCTGGAGTAGGAGCAGAAGCTAAGCTCTCACAGCTTCAAGCAGACACAGGAAGCAAGAGAAGTGACTTGGCAAGGTTTAAGAACTCTCCAAGCCCGCCCCCAGTGATGTGCTTCCTTCAGCATGGCCACACCTTCTAAGACCTTCCAAAACAATGCTACCAACTGGGGACAAAAATGTCCAAATACTTGAAGCCTAGGGGGGACATTCTCATTCAAATCACCACAAGCCCCAAGGACCCTTTAGCCTCTTGCTCATCTGTAAAATGAAGAGAAAGATACAATCATGCTACAAAAACTTGAAGTAACACATTAAAAACAACCCCCCCAACACCCTACACAAGCAATGGACAGTAACTATTCCCATCCTAGTATGTATTCATTCTACAGTAAAACATGCATTTGTTTCTGAGATTTGGGCAGACCAATTTCTATTCATTTTTGTATCAACTCCAGTCCCCAGAATGCTGCCAGGGAAACAGAAGTCTTCCACACAAGCCATTGCAAGATGACAAATCCAGGAGTCAAGCACTTCCCTTGACTCCTTTGCAACAGTTCCCTACCCTGAGCCTTCCTGCCAGGAGGCAGAGTCCAACACTTTCCAACTGCCTACCTCTGTTTCCCTACACTAGCCAAACCAGTCCCTATCAACAGTCCCCTTGGCATCTGTAGAACATTCTCTTTAAGGGCCATTGCATGAAAGAACTCGGCTATAGGTGGAAATGGATGCTGAGACTTTCTCAATGGAATAGAAATGTAAATCACTCTGAAGTTGGGATGAAACCCTAGGAGCTGTGCCATGCAAACCGTTTAAAAAAAAAAAAAAGAAAAAGGCCCCAAACCCCTGGAGACCTGGCAGGGCATTCCTTTCTGTTGTCTGGCACTTGGCTACTCAGGTTCTGGCTGAACCCCAGCAATCTAGAAGCATAGAAACACTCTAGCCCCCAGGCCTAGGCTCTAGATAGGAATGTTACCTGGGCCCTTGGTTACTTTCTCCCTGACCTCCTAAAACAGGGGAAAATCCCTCTGGCTCTAGACGTCCTGAGTATGGACGTTCAAGGGCCCTAGGCTCTTACACTTGGCTCTATTCCATCTTTCTGGCCTTCTTCTGATAGCTGATCCTAGAATCCTTTGTCCATCAGTCCAGTGAGTGTCCCAGCTAAGGGACCTTGATCTGCAGTCTTTGCAACTGTGCTAGGGAGTACTAGAGGCCAAGGCCCTTGGGCCTGGGAGGGAAGAACAAGACTGCAGATGGAGCTCTCAGGAAGCTTTGAAGTTCCAAGCCGGACCGGGAGGCGTGGGAAGTGAGACGTCTGTTCCCCTGAGCTCCCAGGAGGCAGGATGCCTCTTTCCGTTATCTTATAGGCTTCAGCATAGCCTAAAGGTGCTGGCTAAAGCCTGGCTTGGCCCAGAGTAAATCAGGCCAGAACCAAAGAATACACATGAATGAAAGTGGAAAATTAGCTACTATGCAGGAAAAAGCGCTCCTCTCCAAAATATATATACTCCCTGTCTAGCTGGGACCAGAGCCATGAAAATGCAAATGTGGGTTTTGAGAATGCTAATGTTGGAAGTGGAGAACAATGCGGAGACAGACTTCTTGGGGCCAGGCAGAGGGCCCCAGGGCAGGATGTGGGAGCCAGTGGGGGCAGGGATGAAAGGGGGAAGGAAGCGTGTGAGTGGCCTGGAGAAGAGAAAACAGCAGGAGCCTGGTGAAGCTGCAAAACTAGAGGGTTGTGTAGAGAGGACGGGGAGGAAGACCTGACCGCTGATCACTGACCGCTGACTGCGGACCTGAGGCTGTGGGCCCAAGAAACAGAAGGGGGACTTCAGGGAAATGGCTCAGAACCGCCTCCCAGCAGGGTGGGACTTGCCTAGACGTCAAGTCCCGGAGCAAAAGACAGAAGGTCCAGGATTTCTGTAAGAACCCAGAAAACAGGACGCAGGCTCTGCTTGAGCACAAATGCCCATGAACTGGGGGGTGGGGGTGGGGGTGGGTGTTGAAAAGAGTTGATCAGAGAGCCAGGTGCTGCACCAAAGCCAGGCCTACACTGGCGCTGTCACACCCTGAGCTGTTTCCCTGGCTTGCCAATGGAGAACTGCTTTCTCTGTTTGCTTTACTGATACTGGCTACCTGGAGCTCATTGGTAGATGGAGGATTAAAGGGGTGAAAACCAAATCTAGCACAGAGCAGATGCTTTGTGGATGTTTGTTGGTATCTTTGCAGGTGAAGAATCCCAGCCCAATCTGGGAAATGGGCGCCCCCAGAAGTTCTGTGAGCCCCCTTGTACGGAGAACTCCGAATCCTAACCACAGCCTCCTAGGCCTAAAGCCTGTGGGAAATCTTTCCTGCTAGGAGTGGATACTTCCTTTGAAAAAAATGGGTGGTTATATGTTTAGCTTGGGGGCTTGTTCATTCTTTCTCAGCTGTATCTAAGGCAGCCCTGCCCTACAGTTCAAGTTCAATAAATCACTGCTGAGCCACTGGGTCTTCCCACCTGGACTCTAAGTTCCAGGAAAACAAAACTGGTGGTGTCCCACCTTCCCTTGCACCCTTCAGGGCCGGGCCCAGGCCCAGCACCTGGTAAATGAACACTCAGGTGAATGAGTCCATTCACACAGGGGAGTCCAGGGCCAGGCACAGGGCAGGGCAGTTAGGATACACGGGAAAAATGATAGGATTCCTGATCCTTGCCCTTGCGCAACTCCTCCTTGGCCTGGTGAATGAACAGAGGAAAGCAAGCATGAATGGGAACTGTGGGAAGGGCCAAGCCCTCCTGCTAATTGCTTTATGACCTGGTAGATAGCTCACAGAGATACAACCCTCTGGTGCTCTGCCCTCTGCTTCTGGTCATGCTTGGCTGCATGCGGTCTTAGTGAACAGCCTCTGTCTGGATCTCAGCTGTTGTTTATAGAAAAAGGGGACACACTGCTCTGCTTTTCCCTACACACACCTCAGGCATAGAGGGGCTAGAGGGATGATAGCACTCGGTTCCTGGAGTTACTCACATCCTCTAGGTTCTCTTGGGACCGGAGACTGCTAGGGACCACAGAGGCAGAAAGTCAAGACCCCAGGGATTTTTTTCCCCCAGCTCTATATGTGGAACTACTTCATCTCAGGCAGCTCCAGGGGAGTCACT
The DNA here is from genome assembly GCF_000622305.1 of Nannospalax galili. Lineage (NCBI taxonomy): Eukaryota > Metazoa > Chordata > Mammalia > Rodentia > Spalacidae > Nannospalax > Nannospalax galili. The sequence continues at coordinate 4,964,923 of NW_008360324.1, read as the reverse complement.
ATGATTCCTACTGCAGCTCAAAGCTACCCCCAGTTCTACTTTTTCAGGTGGAACCATGGCCTTCAGAGGCCAGTGGAAGCATTCAAGGAAATTGTTGGATCTTATAAAGGTAGGCATCTTTGCAAAATGTTGAAGAACGCACATTTTCTCTGTAGGCAAGGCTGTATGCTCTCTGAGGTGGAACTTGGGGAGCAGGTGATAAATTCTGCAGTCTGAGGCTGCTCTGTGTGTGTGTGTGTGTGTGTGTGTGTGTGTGTGGGTGGGTGTGTAGATAGTGAGAGAGAAACAAGACAGAGAGATTAATAGAGCTCCAGTTTGTGTGTGTGTGTGTGTGTGTGTGTGTGTGTGTGTGTGTGTGTAAATTGAAAGTGAAACAAGCCAGAGGCATTACTAGAGCTCACCTGGAGCAATAAGTAAGGGAACGAAGAGCCTGGCAAGATTTCAGTGAAACGGGGGCTACACACGAAGACGTTCCTGAGAAACAGAAAACAGCCTGCTTGCCACACCCTCTCCACCTGCATCGCCCATAGTCCAGACTTCACCCCAACCTCCATGTAATTACATGGGCAGTCCAAGAGGCCAAGAGCACTCTCTTCCTGGGCACTCAATCCAAGACAAGGCCTGACACCCTCCAACAGGTGTCCTGAGCCAGTGAAAGCGTATGAAGATTGACAGTTCCTTAAGGGAGAAAGCACAAGAAAAATGCCTCCATTGATCAGTCTTGTAGCCCCGTAGATCCAAGGACGACATGTCTCTATACTCCAGAGTGGACAAGAGGGAGCACAGTGCTCTGTGCAGAGGCAACAAGTGTTCTCTAGGTTCACTGTAGGGTGCGGAAGCAGAAGAAGCACTTTTACCATTGGGATGCTTAGCACATATTTGGCACTCCACCAGTGTAGTTGAATGAAAAACAAATGGCATTTACACTGTTCTGGAAAAGAGCCTTCAAATAGCAGGGGCAAAATCCCTTCACCTCACCCACTTGTATTTATTTGTGATTCTTTTGGGGGATCCAGTTATCTAACAGAAACAAGAGAGCAGAGCCAAGTTCTAGTGTTCTTTCCGGAGCCCGTCTAAGCTGCCTCGGTCTTACCTATGAAATGGGTACAATAATTTTTAAAATTCAACCTAATACCTATCAAGTGCTAGGAACTGAGGAGGTGACAGAAAACAAACCAGAAGTAGCCCCTTGTCTAACGGAAGAAACATGGAACAAATAAACATCTACAACTACAGTTTGGGATACTTATAGTGTGACTGAGAACCACGGGGTATCAAACAGCTGCAGGGAGAAAACCACGGGGGAGAAAACAGCTGCAGTTATCTACTTAAAATGAGGGTGAAGAGAGAAAACGCCATTTCTGCTAAGACCTGAAGAATTGGGGACTGGCCAGGGGAGAGGTTGCGTGTCAAAGGAAGGGAAAGACAGGCATAAAAACAGGAAGTAGAAAGAAGCTGGGGAGGAGAAGAGATTTCAAGCTGTCCAGGACAGATGGACAGAGGGACGGCTGGATGGGATGGGGGAGAGGATGCTCAGCTTCAAGGCAATGAAAGGCTGCCATGAGCAATGTAAGAAAAGCATGTGGGCTGCTCCATGGGAAACTGGGGCTGAGGAACCTCACTGGTCCTCCTATACTTGAGGTAAGACCTGGAGTTTCTGCGTCAAGGACTTGAAAGATGATCACATACTCTTATTTATTTTATTATTTTATTTTGTGACAAGGTGCCACCATGTAGCTCTCCCTGGCCTGAAGTTCACTGTGTAGACCAGGCTGGCCTCAAACTCACAGAGAGAACTTCCTCCTGTGTGCTGGGATTAAAGGCCTGCACCACCACACCTTAAACCTCATGCTTCATTTTAAAGATAAGAAAACATAGGCTGAGGCTCTAGGTGAGCAGTAGAGAGGTTGCTTGGCATGCAGGAGGCCCTGGGTTTGATCCCCAGCACTGAAGAACACCAACTGTAATAGCGTGCTTCTGTAATCTCAGAGGCAGGAGGATCAGAAATTCAAGGCCATCCTCAGCAAATTTAAGACCAAAACAACAAAACAAACAAAAACCACTATAGATCACAGAAGACCGCAAGGGTCGGCTCATGCTGAAAACTCAGCACTTAAGAGGCTGAGGCAGGAGAATCACACAAGTTCTGGACCAGCCTGGGCTATGTGGTGAGTTCCAGGCCAGCCTAGGCTATAGAGTGGGAATTCCTGTCTCAAGTAAAGATGGCAAACTGATCTGTTGGTCTGGCAGTGGCCGGGTCAGGACCCTTTGACTTCTTAGAAGTGATGCCCTTCTCAACTTACGTATTGGTGTTTCTGTGCATGCGTGTGCGTGTCTGTGTGTGTCTGTGTTTGTATTTGAGTGTGTGTGTGGGGGGGTTAATAAGAGAATGACGGTTTGGAAGGGGTCGTGCAGGCCCCCCCGGAAGTGTACCCCCAGGAATGCGCCTCTGTGCCAAGCCTGAAAAGGCTCCCTGGTGGGTGGCTCAGACCTGTATCTTTTTTTTTTTTTTCCCCTCGCAGGCCTTACCTGCCTAAACAAACAGCCAGGGCCTCCCACCCGCTGCACACCCGCCCCCGGGACAGGAAATCACAGGAAATCAGCGGTGACAGCTCCCCACCCGCGCCTCGCGGGGACCCGCCGGCCTGGGTAGCAACCCGGCGCCGCGGCGCTGCGATTGGCTGAGCACGTCCCGGCGGCGCCGCTCTGATCCAATGGGCGGCCGCGCCCGGGGCCGCAGGGAGCAAGGTTTTACATGCCTGTGGTATTTGCTCAGAGGGGCATGACCACTTTGGGCAAGTCTTTAAATGTGAGTCAGCTTTCGGCCGATCCCTGGGAAAAATTCCTTCGATGTTGTCAGGCAGGGTTCGCCTGCTGCACCTTCCCCCCCCCCCCAACAATTCAAAAGGGCTAATCCTGCTGAATGGAGAAAGGCATTCGGACCCTGTCCAAGGCTCCCCCGACAAGAGGCCGCGGGGCGGTGCTGGGGGCCGGGGGGGTGGCCCCCTTCAACTCCCGGGGGCCCTCGGAGCTGGTTTCTTCGGGGTCAGAAACCCGACCCTCTCCGCCCTGCGCCACCGATCGCGCCTTCAGCAGGATACACACCCTCCGGGACCGCCCAGGCCGTAGTGGGCACAGCGCCCTCCGCAGTTGCGCCGCCCTGCCTCCCTTGGTTGGAGGAAAGCCTGCTCCCCGAATCGCCCTTCTTCCCAGGGGCTACCTCCTGCCCATCTCGCTGCGATTCTAGGCTTGGATCTGGCATATAGGAACTGTGACTTTTGGAGGTCAGCACCCTCCCACCTCTCTAAGCTTAGTTTCCTCTTTGGCAAAGGAAAAGGCAGACAGTAGAAGTGAGGTGGGTTTTTGGACACTTGTGTCATCCTCGTTTGGTCTTCCTAACAAGTCCCTCTAGATACTTTGCTTCAGTTTCCACCGAAAAGAGGCAGGTTGGTTTAGAAGCATCGCCAAGGACCTTTCCAGTTCTACCTGTAGTTACACTGGGAACCGTTCTTGAAACCCAAGGGCTCGGGGTCCGCACAGCACAGGGTGCTCACCATCCTGTCCTAACTCCATAGAAGCTTCCCTGGTGCACCCAGAGTTCTCGGGCCATGCGTCATCTCAGAGACACCCAGCAGACAGGGCTGAGAGCACTAAGTGGGGAAAACACCAAAAAAGGCTGAGGGTTGAAGGAAATGAACAGGCAGGCACCAGAGGATTTATGTGCAATTTGGTTTCAAATGAACGTCTTGTGCAGAAGAGGTAATTTGGCACCTGCTGGTGGTGAGTTAATAGCTAAGGTGCTCTTGGTAACAAGGGCCACAATTCTGTGAAGAGTACATTAGTCTGTGTGACAGGACTTGATGGGCAGGGCAGAAGACTGGAGAATGTGCAGCCAAGGCAAGCAGCACTTTGGGTCATTTCAGGGGCTCCACAAACTGCAGACAATGGAACCCTGAGAACCTTCAGTTCAGGGGAATATGGGGGCCTTGAGTACTTTTGTGTGTGACCAGCATGGTTTGCTTTTAGAGTCCTATGCTCTACTGCCGATCAGATGTCGTTACCAGCAAGTCACTGGCCTGTCTTGATCTCATTTTCCCTTGCCGTTGGATGAGCTACTACACTAATTGACCTCTTAAAGTTCCCCCACCTCTCCAAGCCCGGAGAATTCATGATTAAATAGAAGACATATGAGTCTTGCTCAAATTCATATTTAATAATATATGAATATTGTTTTGAGAACTGCAGAGCACTGGGGATCTTTTGGTCATTATTTTTCTTGAATTTTTAGAGTTACACTTTATTGGTGTGGGGGGGTGCACACGCTGCATGCGTAGAGGTCAGAGGATAACTTGTGGGAGTTGGTTCTCTCCTACCCTGTGGGTTCTGGGCATTGAACTCAGGTCATCAGGCTTGGTAGCAAGTCTTTGCCCCCTGAGCCATCTCACCAGCCCTTGGCCATTATTTTTAAATAGACAAAGGTAACCAAGTTCCACCAAGCTCCATTTATGGCTCTGAATGGGCAATCCACTGCCCACCAGCTAAGTCTGTAACAGGGCTCTTGTTTGGTGACATGGTTTCACTGTTGACCTGGGAATCAGTGTTTTTTCTTAGTTTCCTGTTATCAGTGCCTACTCTGGCTTGGCAGCCTGAGCCAACCGCTGTTCTCAGCCTCCTTGGATTTCTCTACTTCCGCTGGTTTCTTCCAACCTCCTGTGAGTCAGATGGATTGTGCTGGACCTTGAACAAGCTTGGGGGCCCAGGAAACAGGACTATGAGTTTAGAGGAAAACAAAGTTGAGCCAGATTGGCCATTCCCTTTCTCCTACCCTTAGACTTTCTATTCTATGGGGAGTTCTAAGCATTATTGAGATAGAAAGGGGGAATACGTTGAATAAAGAAAAATCATGAACAAAGTGATTTTTGAAAAAAATTCCTTGAGCTGGGGAGATGGCTTAGTTGGCAAAGTGCCTGCTGTGTAAGCATGAGGACGTGAGTTTGGATCCCCAGCACCCAGGTAAAAAGCCAGCTCTTGTAATCCCAGTGTCAGGGAGGCTGAGACAGGAGGATCCCTGGGGCTCGCTGGCCAGCCAGTCTAGCCAAATCAGACCCCCACCTCAAAAAATAAGATGGAGAGCAATTGAGGAAGACACTCAGCATCCACCTGTAGCCTACATATATGCACATACATGTATGTGCACCTACACACATGTGCATGCATGCACACACACAGTCACAGCAATTCAGACAGAAAACATCTAAACCACAAGCAGGCAATCTTTATATGTTTTGTTTTTTAAAAGGGAGACTTCCTAAAGACTGTGGGAGCCAAATGGAGAGCCTGGTTCTGTTCAATCAGGTCAACTTTCAGAAGAAGTGACATCTGGGATACTTCACCAAGAGGACGAGAGGCTTTTCTTGCCTTGAGAAGCATATGCAGGCTAGAAGCAGGGCACAAATGAGGCAGAGACATGGCACACACAGGGGTCAGATGCCAGGTGTGTCTTGGAGCCCAGGTGGATGTCAAAGCTGAAGCTGAAAGGTTGGGCGTGGTGGCACACGCTTATAGTCCTAGCACTTGGGAGGCAGAGGCAGATGGATCTCTGTGAGTTCAAGGCCAGCCTAGTCTACATAGTGAGTTCCAGGTCAGCTGGGGCTACAGGGAAGCCCTGTATCAAAAAGACCAAAAAATAAAGAATAATAATAATAGAATAAATGGTTTAATTGCTTGTGATAAAGACTTTGGACCTCATTTGTAGGAAATGGAGAACAGTTTCAGGCTTTTGAATTGGTGGCAGACATCAATGGTAAAGGACGCTATCTTTCAAACTTCAGGTTTTGCAGAGAAATTCGATTCATAATCAACATTTAAAAATGGGATGGACATGTATAGAAAATAGAAAACAAAGTAGATGCATGTGTATGTTTCATGAACTATATATACTGTGTGATTGTGCGTGTGTTCTGGGTCATGATCTAAAAACTCACTGGATTTGCAGAGCCTTTAGGTTGAACCAGGAAGGGTGGGCAGTGGGGGAAGGACAGGAAGTTCTTGCAAACAGGGCAGGTGACTGGCATTCTCTTCCACTTAGACTTCAGAAGGAAGTTGCTTTACGTTAAAGGGGACTAACTGATTTCTCCTAAGACCTGCAGAGGCAAGGGGATTACACTGTCCCACAAATGAGTGGAAAATACCAATTAAGTATTTGGTACCCTGTTTCCTTGGCCAGAAACTTTGGCTAACTTTGCCAAACTCTGGACCAATGATTGGGAAATTCATTTCTTTCCAGTCTGCTGTAGCCCCACACAGCCCTAGTATAAATCATGATCCTGTGACTTAAATATGACAGCAGTTTTCTAGTCAACCAGTGGAACATCATGCAATTACTGTGGTCAGCATTTTGGGGTAACGTAACCCGTGACTGGCATCCAAGCATCAGCCTGGTACAGAGGCTCATCATCCTTGTGCATGAGTGATGGCCTGATATTCAAAGCCCTGAAGAAGGCTCTTGCATAACCTCTCATGATCAGTATTGCCAGTGTCCTAAGAGACTCACGGGTAGGGGAGCTTTGGGGGCTAGTGTGGTTCTCTAGTACTACAATGTTAGCATATCTCTTCACCTGGCTTCAAAAAAATTGGAGAGAGACTAGCTACCACCTGCCCCTGCCACATACCATTGCTTTAAAACTGTCTCTTAAGAGTCTCCATTTGCCTTTTCCTGACAGACTTAGATGCAACCAAACCCTATTTACTGCCCCTAACCAGGTGTGTGGAGGATGCTTGATTCTTCTTAGGCAGGTCAGAGAAATCCTTGAGGGAAGTTGTTTCCACAATCCTTCTCAAGGAGTGAGGTACCATTTTCTTATAGAGCAGTAGTATGTGTAGGTTGGAAGAAGGATGTGGACAAGGTAGAAAAACGGGAAAGCAGTGGGGCTTCAGGCTCTTAGTAAAGGCTATGGTACAACATGGTCCAGTCTGCTCCATTATTAAGGTGACCAGCATTGTACACACTGATTACATGCTATACACACCCATGTCCTCTTCTCCTATCTGGACCCATACCCAACCCTGGTATATAGGACAGATAGCGTCTAGTTCAGTTTACATAACCAGGCACAGAGCCTCTCAGTTACACCCTCAAGGCAAATACCCCCCAACTGCTCTTTGAACTCCTTGAATATGCACATCTTTTCTATAGGAGCTGGGATTTTTCCAGTTCTCTAGATTCTGGCTGGTTCCTAGCCCATAATATAAAGATCAATTTACCATGTTTAAATAACACTATGTGCCAAGTCCTGAGTTAGGCACTTAACAGATTCAACAAACTGCAAGGGATAATATTATTGACTTTTGTAGATAAAACCCTGAGGCTAGGACATTGTTCCTTCTGAATGGCACATCTTGCTAATATTCGCATTGAGTTTTGAACCCGTCTCTCTAGATTGCGATGCCAATCTCTAGATTGAGGTCTTTCACTTTCTCCATTTCCCTTCTGGTGCTGCCCTCCATGAGAGCGTGGCATACCTTCTAGGCTCTCCCTTCCCATTCTGTTGTTCAAATATCATGGAAAATCCATCCTATTCAGCCTCTTCATCTGAGGCAGGATCCGTGCTAGCGCTTCCTTTACATGACTCACCCAAGACTTCCTTCAACGCTAGATATGTGGGCATTGTATCTACTTGTGCCATTTTGTAGAGCTTTATTTCTTAGGCCATTCATGTAATTGTTAAGTTTGATCAATGTGTTCCCCCATAGGATTCATTAAACTCCTCAGGGTTGATGTTGAAAAATTCTGACCCATCTTCCGTGTGTTAGATATGATGGCATTTTCACTCTCTTTTCCGAAGACTAAGCCCAGTGTGTGCCAGTTTTGTAATTATGTTGATACTGTTGGTTACATCAGTCTCATTTGTAGGTCGTATTTGAGTCAATGAATGGATAGCAAGTTCTTTCCAAGCACCTCCTTCAAAGACATTACCTAATTCACTTCTCATGTCCAACTGCCTAGCTTTTAAAAAACATTTTCCATTTTACGCACAATCACACAGTATATATAGTTCATGAAACATACACATGCATCTACTTCGTTTTCTATTTTCCATTTTCAATGAATGGATAGCAAGTTCTTTCCAAGCACCTCCTTCAAAGACATTACCTAATTCACTTCTCATGTCCAACTGCCTAGCTTTTAAAAAACATTTTCCATTTTATGGAGGAGAAAAATGAAACTCATGAGAGAAGAAGTTTAGGCCAAGGTCATGTACGTTAGACAGGGACAGAACTGGCATACTAACTCATTCCCTGAACTTTTTACCAAATATACATACACTGTTTTCCCCTTGAGTTTCACCAGGCCAAGGACGGTGTAGAATGCCAAAGGTACAGTCTTGTCAACATTAACTAAATGTGAACATTGGAAAGAGATGATTTTGATCTCTACAGTTTTATGTCTTGTTTGCTAGAAAGCTTTTCTCCCTCTCCCTCTGCCTGGCCTGATTCTGGCTATGGGGCAGCCTGTCCACGGAGAGACAGAGCAAAGAGGTTGATGGCTTCTGTCCAAAGTCACCCAGGGACCCAGCATACAAGTTCAAATGGAATTTCCAAATCTCAAAGATGCATACACGAAAATTGCTAATTTTACAGATGTGTGTATGCCTAGAGTGGAGAACAGTGGAGACATTTATCACTTTTCCATAATATTTTTGGAATACAGGAGCCCCCTGGTGGCCAAAATAGCAGCAGGAGGGTGGACTAGGGAACTTTAGTCCACACTGCCAGAGCTACCCTTGGGCGCTCTCCGACTTCATTTGGGGGTTACTCCTTTCCCACTAACCTTCGTTCTTCTCCTTTTCATGGAGGTTGACTTGCTTTTTGCAGACTCCTCCTTGTTCCCACTGGACCTCCTCTCTGTACCTCCAACCCCCGTCTTGATCCCCTTGGAATCTCTTCTCCCTGCCATCTTTGGCCTCAAAGGGCCCTTTCTGAAATGGGGCCAGGTTCTCTGTGGCAGATGCTGTGTGACAGCTGCTGCTTGCTTCAGTTGTGTGGAATTCAGATCCCTCATGAGTGTTTAGAGGCAACGGATGGGTTAATTGCAGTTGTAAAGCAAGCACGGGCAGCATCTTGCTAGGGAGGCGATCACCTCCCAGAAGCAGGCTAGGGAACAGCGGCTGAGCTTCCACACAGTACATCCTTCCTGGGGTCGGCCCACTCCCAGAGCTGGGCTCTTCTGGGTGTCTAGGTATATCTTTTCATTCTACAGATGTCTGCTTTATCCCATTACTTTTAAAAAATATTTTATTATTTTTATTTTATGTCTAGGTATGTATTGCCTGAATGTCTGTAAGTGCACCTGTGCCATGCACATACAGAAGAGGATATTAGATTTCCCCTGGAACTGGAGTTACAGATGATTATTAGCCATCCTGTGGGTGCTGGAAATGGAACCTGGGTCCGCTGCAAGAGCAGACAGTGCTCTCAACTGCTGAGCCGTCTCTCCAGTGCCACTTTATCTCACAGAATGTCTTGTCTTCTAGAAGGTCATTCCACACAACAGCCAGCAGCAAATAGAGATGCAAACTAGCTATTCCAAATCTTGACTATTGAGAATGGACCATGGGTCCCGAGGCAGAAGCCTGTGGGTGCATCCGAAGACTGAACAAGCGGGAGAGAGGGCAGGCAGGACATGGAAAGGAGCAGAAATTTGGCTCAGATTTTAGACACGATCACCCTGCATTCGAGTGTAATAAAGTAACAGGGCAATATTAAACGTGGACTGCTCTTTGGACCCTCAAGAAAAAGGCTTTCCATAAAATGAACAGGTGACTTTATTACGTTATATCGTGCTTAACAATTAGTGGTTTAATCATAGGGCGATCAGGCGAGATAGGCCAATGCATTAACCTTACCACAGAGGCAATCAGCAAAGCTTTCCCAGGCCCCTGAGTATGTTGGAAGAAGGCGAAGATCAAGACTCCTGGGAAAGCAGTGTCTGGGGAGGGTGACAAGGGTTCAGTGGAATTCCTTCATTAACATGGTCCCTCTTAGGGGGTTCAACTCATTGGAGGGCTTTTGTTAGAGTGACAAAATGTAGGTGGGTTTCTATTTCTGAGCTCTCCCCAGAAAAAGAAGGGGCAGCATTTTGATGAAAGTGGATGAATTTAGACTCCTATGAGGATTAGAGAGATGGGAAGTACCACGTGGAACGCCACAGAATTCACTCTCAGAGGAAAGTGTAGCTAAGTGTTTGGAGGCCTACAGGAGTGTGTGAGTGAGGCCTCTCCTTATGGACGGGTGTAGCAGCCCCCACTCCAGGACTGCCGTTCTAGATTACCCTAAATGTCTTATTACCCAACATTTATTTTTACTTGTTATCATTTTAGAATTTATTTATTATTGTTTGTGTGTGCATGGTGTATGTGTGTGTATGTTTCATATGTGTGTGTGTGACTGCATGTAGAAGTCAGAGGAAAACTTTGTGGAGTTAGTTCTCTCCTTCTACCTTCAGGTTGGTTCTGGGGATCAAACTCAGGTCATCAAGTTTGGTAGCAAGCGCCTTTACCTGCTGAGCCATTTTGCAGGCCCCTGCCTCCTTGCTCTTTATCACTTCCTGGCAAGCCACACATACTCCTATCTCCTAGTTTCCCATGTGACTTATAGGATTCTCCATAACTTTCTTATTCTACCAAAAGCCCTCATGGTGAAGGCAGTGTTTGATTTACAGTTTTCCCCTGGATTCAGTGTGTATGCATGTACCTTGACATCCTTCTTTAATGGAGCTCTCTGCATTGGAGTGACCAGTTAAATATGCTTCAGGTAATGAGTGTCTCATTCCAAAAACAGGTGCTGAGTGAATCGTTATTTTCCTTTTAGAGAGACTCCACTGACATAATAGAAGATGGGAAGCCAGGAGGCCTGACTTAGTCCTCTCTACCATCTTCTGTGCTTTGTGGCCTCAAGGACCTCCCTTGACCTCTCTAGTCTCAGTTTCCGCCGTTATGCAGTGAGGAACTTTGGAGCAGGAAAGCTTGAAGGGCTCTACTTGCTGAATACCCCACTAATTCCACTATGATGCTGTCTTCCACAAGGGCTCCAAGAGACCCTTGCCTGTGGTTTCCCCTCAGTGCTCAGCAGGGCCTTGACCTTGAAGGAAGAAGGGGCCAGGTAGAGACAGGAGCACTCAAGGATCTGTGGGTGCATTCATCACCCCAGTCTCTTCCTGAGGCTCCTGGCACTCCAGGAGTAAGAGATGCCATGAGGAAGCTGAGGGCCTGGTCCTCCTTCCTCCCACCCCACTGTGCTGCATTCTTTGCTTCCCCTCACAAAGGATTGTGGGAAGCTCACCATGACCCTGAACCTAGAGGAGAACACAGACGATTGTACATTCCATTTCTTGCTCCAAACACAAGACTGAGCAGAACCATCAAGACCTGCTGAAAAAAGTTCCTCACCCAAAAGGGGTTGGGAGAACTCTCCCTTCTCATAGCAAGGCAGGATTTATGCTTTTCTGGGAAAAAGTCTATGACAATGGACAGAAAAGGCTAGAAAGTTTGGGTACAGTGCTGAGGTTTTTGTGAAGTGTTAAGAGTCCTCAATTGTCACAAACATCAGTAGGAGAAACAGCTTTACTTTCCTTACATAAATATTTTAAGTGGATTGTAAATTCGCCTCTGTACTCCCAACCAGTGAGACTCCAGAGAGTTTTGAGCATTTACAGACTAGAATACCTAGATCTTTTTTCCCAAACCAAATAGGAGCATTGCTTTGCTAGTGGTTCCTGGTATCTGGGATAAACTTTGGGGGCAGGAGATTGGTTGAGTCCTTAACTCAGATAACTGATGAAGAGGCTGCCTGGGCTTGATTGAGGTGAGGTTATCAATGGAAACTGTCTCACTTTATTTCTGATAACCAAGGCCCGGCATAAAAGAGTCATCTTTGCCAGACTCACTAGGTGGGAAGTCTTGGCAGCAGCTCTGGGCGAAACCAGGAGGAACAGGATGAGGCCAAGTGCGAGGGAGCGTCGCTGGTTTCTGATAAGGAGGTGCATGTCAGAGGAGCATGACCTTTGGGGAGGGGGTTTTGTGCAAAAAAGGGGAGAGAGGAACTTTGTGTCCTACTGAGACATGGAAAGGGGTGTGGAGGGAGGAGGGAGGGCATCACCAAGGGTTTTTAAAGAGGTACTGGTGAAGGGCAGGGTGGGAACTGAGGAGAGATGGAATTATTGAACATAGAAATGCAAAATACCTGAGCTTTCTGTCCAGCTAGTCCTTTCTTGCTTCAGGTGTGTTTACAAACCGGGGTCCACACCAGGAGCAGATGATACCAGTGCAGAGATATGGTTTTAGGGGGAAAATGAGGAGTTTGGAGTCAAACTGACTCCAGCCAGCATTGGGATTCCAATGACCAGCTGTGGCCTTGAAGCACAGGAATACCCACCTTTGGGGACTCTTGAGAGGATGCAAGACCATGTATGGGAAACGCCAGTCCTAAACTTGGCATTGTGTGAAATCACCGCTGATGATTGCTCATCTCCTGCCCTGGTGATTGTGGTGAACTTGACGAACAGGAATTAGACTGCTATGACAGAGATGAGCAAATGCTAAACAAGCAGTTGCCATATGCTAGGTGCAGTCCTGTTACAGGCACTTGATTAGTGGCTTGGGTCACATTGTTCTAATGAATGATTGTAAAAAAGTGAACTCTTATGCTGATAAATAATCAAAGAGGTAACAAATGGCAGCAACGTCTGGAAACAATGCATGAAGTGGGACAGTGTGAGGAAAGGTCATTAAGAAACTCACTCTGTGGTCTGCTTTGGTTTTCAATAGCAAGGGAAGTGAGGATGGGAACTTTCGGCAGTTATTCATTCATTCATTGGATGACACACAATTAACAGTTAGTCTGCTACACTCCCAGTCACTTTCCTAGGAACTCAATGAAAGTGAAGTTCTTTCCTGCAGTGGCGGCTGCATGCTAGTGGAGGCAATAAACAGACAAGGAAACAGATAAAAGTATTGCTGGGTAGTGATGATCAAACATAAAAAAGATAATAAAACAGGGCATGGAAATGGCAGGACTGGAGGAACTATTTCAGATAAGGGGAATGTGTTCTTAGGGAGGGCCACTCTTGAGCAGAGACTTGAATGGGGAGGGGGCAGTCATGTGATTACCATGGGGCATGGTAGAACAGGAAGGCCCTGGGTCTGCAATGTGATAGCAACCATGGCTACAGTTCATTTCTGCCCTGATACAGAGAAATAAATATTGGATTGAGAGGACGTTCTTAGGTAGAGAACTTGGCAGCAAGCCTTGGGATCACCCTCTCAAGAATAAGGCAAATTGTGAGGAAGCAGGTCTGGGGGTTGCAATGCATCTTAGGACCTTCCCAGAGATGATGTCAGTCCCTGAGGACAATTGGTGACTTGGTTTGAGGGAGTGAGAAATGGAACCCAAATTGGAACACAGAACCATGTGGCTTGGGGTGGTCTGGGACTGTTACTGCCGGATACTCAATTCGGAACTGATTATCAGCCTCTGAGAGCTGGAACATTTCCTCCTCTCCCTCCTCTTCCTTGCTAACCTATCTGGAATCATCAGATCTTAATTTTTCCAGTTGCCTTAAGGATATTTGTATTTCCCAACAGTATTATCTGTTTAGCAGACCAGTGAGGACGGGGACCATGTCTAATTCATAGAATTCCCATGGGAAACAACTGCCTAACACAGTGTAGACACAAGAGGACAAATGAGTGTTTGTTATCTAATAAGTGCATTTATTATCTACCTAATAAAAGGCCTACCATTTTATTTATTTGACATTTTAGCTTGTTCAAACTTCCAGTTACCTCAAGTAATAGGTTTGTGAAAGCAGCAAACAAAAGTTGTTTGGTTCTGTGTGTCTGTTTTTACCCCATCTCGTCTGATCCTTTACTCTCTGCCATTTATACCCTCTTAACACTGGCAGATTCTTAAAGACCTATGGCACAGTAAGAAAAGCCCTGGTGGGGGAAATATTTCTAACATACACTGACTAAGTTATCTTGTAACCTTATGTCTAGGTACCCAGTTTCTCATAGAAGAGTTCCAGATGCCATTTCTGTATATTTTTAAAAATATTTTTATTGATTTATACGTATGTATGTATGTATGTACATGTTTATGTGCACCATGTGTGGCCGAGGAGGTCAGAGGGTGTCAGCTCCCCTGGAACTGGAGTTTACAAACAGTTGTGAGCTGCCTGATGTGGGTACTAAGAGCCAAACTTGGGCCTTCTGTAAGAGTAGCAAAAGCTCTTAACCACTGAGCCGTCTCTCTTTTTAAACATTATTTTTTTATTTTTATTTTATGTGTATGAGTGCTTTGCCTACATGTATATAAGTGTGCTATGTGTGTGCAATGCCTTCCAAGACTAGAAGAGTGAGTCAGACCCCCTGAACTGGAGTTACAGGTAGTTGTTAGCCACCTGCAGGAGATGGGAACTGAACCTGGGTCCTCTGCAAGAGCTGCCAGTGCTCTTAACCACAACGCCATCTCTCCAGCCCCTGAGCCATCTTTCCAGCCTTCTCATTCATGTGTTTTAAAAGACACTGCCATAGAGGGCTGGAGAGTTGGCTCAGTGGTTAAGAGCACTGACTGCTCTTCCAGAGGACCCAGGCTCAACTTCTAGCACCCACATGGCAGCTAACAGCCACCCTTAACTCCAGTTCCAGGGGATCCGATGTCCTCTTCTGACCCTTGTGGGCATTTCACACACCTGGTGTACTTACATATATGCAGGCAAAACACTTACTCATAAACATAAAAATAGATAAAAACTAAAAATAAAAAATGGAAAAAATATATATGTACATAAATAATTTATTGAGAATTTCATACATGCATATAAGGTGTTTTGATCAAATCCATGCCCACTCCCTCCCCTCTAACTCCTCCCATATGTCCCCATCACTTTTTTCTGATAACTTCATGTACTCTTTCTTCTTCTTTGATTAGGAAATAAATATATTTTTAAAAAAGATGCTGCCATAAGGTATTAGGAAGACTTAATCGATATTAAAAGCAATTCATGAACTGTAGAGGACCTGGGTTCTATCCCTAGTACTGTAAATCAATCAATTATTATACCCATTATACTGGGGACTTTTGCATCAACTACCCCAACCATAAGAACTATCTCTTGCTGAACTTTTCCAACTGTTAATTCTTTGGGGGGTTGTTTCTTTTGAGACAGAGCTTCCCTATGATGCCTGGGCTAGGCTTGAACTGTCAGTCTTCCTACCTCAGCTTCTCAAGTGCTGGGATGTAGGCATGCACCTCATATCCAGTCCAACTGACACGCTTTAATTTTTTTTTAGGGACAAATGAATAATGGATTTGAACAAAGACTAAAAACCAGTTTTCATTTTGATTCTGATGTCTTAACATGTATGCATCTTTTCTCTACTTTGGGAGTTTGTAGAGCCCGTTGGATTCCTGGCTTCCGGGAATAGTTTAGAATAATCATTCGGTCTTTGCATTTCAGTCTGTTTCCCTGCCATTGAAACAATTTCAACTCAGTGCACATGGAGTGTTCTAGTCTTCCTTGTGCTTTTATTTATTTTTTTAAAAAATGTCGTTATTTTTATTTTATGTGTATAAGCGTATTTCCTGCATGTGTGTAAGTATCGGTCAATGCCCCATGGAGGTCAGAAGAAGGCACTGGATTCCCTGGAACTGGAGTTACAGATGGTTGTTAGCCACCATGTGGGTGCCGGGAATTGAACCCAGGTCCTCTACAAGAACAACCAGTGCTCTTAGCTGCTGAGCCATCTGTCCAGCCCCCTTGTGCTTTATAACCTGAAGACAGAGGGTGTGTATAGAGCCACCAGGGAGGATGGCTTGCATGAGAGTGAAGCACTCACACAAAACACACATTCTACCAGACGCTTGGGTCATGGAGGAGTGAGCAACCAGAGGCAATGGAGAGCACCGGGGTTTCCTCATTACGGCTGCCCTGATTACTGGACACTTGCCCATTCAAAGTGTGTGCTCCTATGTCTCTACTGAAAGCTGGCTCAACACTGGCAGAATAGTCAGGGGTAAGTCCTTACACAACAGGGAAGCGCACCCCATTCTGAAGGCAAAAGGCCTTTGAACTAGCAGCTGGATGAGCAGAAGGGAGAGGGAGAAAGGTTGGACTGGAGCTTAGAAAAAGAAACGAACTTGGTGTGGTAGGGGGCGTGCTCACACCAGACCCCTTAAGGTTTTACACGAGGGTGCTTAGCATGAGTCCTGGCAGGAGGTGTGGACTCAGCCGGGCTGAAAGGAGCCTGGACCCTGTCATTGAGACCATCCAACCAGGCTCCCTCTGTCCTTTGTCAGGGCTCAGGAGGCTATGTATCCTTACTCCAGAGCATTCTGTTTCCCTCTAGCCTCATTACGCAGTACATTAGCTGTGGGAACGAAACCCATTACAAAAAAGGAGGGGGTGGAATTGGCACACAGGGAAAGGCCTTCTCAGATCAGGCTAACAACTTGTGCCTATTAACTAAAGAAGATCATTAGAAAGCTCCCATCCTCTCCCCCTGCCTCACCCCTTTCCCCCAACATTTGCCATGTCAGATGGAGACAGAGTAGAGCTCACGTGAACTGCTTGTTTCTTGCATACACACACACACACACACACACACACACACACACACACACACACACACACAACCTTTAAGGGTCCTGGCTGGAGGCTGTGTAGAAGTGTAAGCTTAGCTTGACAATAAGGACTTACTTGGATGTTGGGCTCTATTAATTAATTAATTCATTTCATAGTGCTGGGGATAGAACCCAAGTCATGACACATGCTAAACAAGTGCTCTGCCACTAAGCTACACAACCAGACCTTAGTTCTATTTAAAAAAAAATGTTTTTGAGACAGGGTCTCCCTGTAGCCCCAGCTGGCCTGGACTCTCTATGTAAACCAGGCTGGCCTTGATCTCACAGAGATCCAGCTATCTGTGCCTCTTGACTTCTGAGTGCTGGGATTGAAGGCGTGCACCACCACACCTATTTTAAAATTATTTATTTACACCTATTTTAAAATTATTTATTTTTATGTGTGTGAGTGTTGTGCCTGCATGTATGTAAGTGCGTTTGTGTCATGCAGTGCCCTCGGAGGTCAGAAGAGGGCATCAGATCCCCTGGTTCTGGAGTTACAGTTGTTAGCTGCCATGTGGGTGCTGGGATTTGAAACCAGGTCTTCTGCAAGAATAGTCAGTGCTCCTAAGCACTGAGCCATCCTCTCTAGTCTCCTTAGTGTTATTTTAAATGAACAGAACTCTCTTTGAAATGATTCTTTGGGGATTGGTGAGGACAATGTCCAAAATGAAGTAAATCCTACTTGGGATTATTGTCTAGCTGTGACAAGGTAGATAAAAGGGAAATGTTGTATCTTCTCTTCCACAGTATGACAGATAGCTACAGTCTCTCTGGGATGGGTCCATTTAAAGCCACACATTATCAGAACTGCACCAACCTCTGATCGCAGGCCAGGGTCTTTTCCTTCCAGCAAACTTTCACTAGTGAGCTAATTTTTCTTTTTCTTTCTTTTAAAAAATACTTATTACATTTATATATTTAAATGTATTAATTTATTTAACGTGTATGAATGTTTGTAATGTGCCAACATGTATGTAAGTGCACCTGTGTTGTGCATGCCTGTGGAGACCAGAAGAAGGCATCAGATCCCCTGGAACTGGAATCATGAACAGTTATTAGCCACATGTGGGTGCTGGGAACCTAACCTGGGTCCTCTGTAAGAGCAGCCAGTGCTCTTAACTGCTGAGTCATCTCTCCAGCTCCCATATACATTTATTTGTGTGTGTGTGTGTGTGTGTGTGTGTGTGTGTGTGTGTAATTCAGGTGCTCACAGAGCTCAGAATAGGGTGTTACATCCTCTGGAGATGGAGTCATGGGTGGTTGTGATGTGCCAGACATGGGTGCTAGGAACTGAACTTGGGTCTTCTGAGACCCTTAGAGCAACAAGCACTCTTAACTGCTGAGACATCTCCCCAGGCCCTTATTTTTGTTCTGAGAGCTCCATGAACTTTCTGACGGCCTGCCTGCTTCCTTAGCTGTGTTCCCAGCTAGGGCTGGATATGATCTTCAAAGAAATCCAGTGGAACGCCTTTGATTTTTAGGCCATGGATGAATACTGAGCGTGGAGTCCTTGCTCTTCTCCTTTCCCGAGTGCAGAATAATAATAAACATATGAACCCTCTTCAAGTTGGGACTGGTGGCACATTCCTATCCCCAGTGGGGAAGTGGGAATAAGAGGATGAGGAGTTCAAGATCATCCTCAGCTGCTGGGAGATTGAGGCCAGCCTAGGCTACATGAGACCCTGTCTCAAGAAACCCAAAATAAGTAAACACATGCGCAAACAAACAAAATAAAATCAAAGAAAACCTATAGAAATTATGGTCCCTAGACAAGGTCTGGCTGAGCCTTTCCGTATCACTTATTTGAATACAAGGTGCTCTGTTGCCCCATGTAGCACCCTGTGCCTTTCTGCCCATTATCCACTTCAGTTTCCAGGAGCAGTTTTCTCCCAGTGATTGACTGGGTCAATGTGCCTTTATGTCCATGAGCACTTTCCCCTCTGCAGGTTTAGGATAAGTCTCAAACTGCTCTTGATAAGGGGATCAGGGAGGGGCTGTGCCACAAAGAGCTCTGTTCCCAGTCTTGTCTGGGAACTGGAGGAATTTTCAGAAGCTCAACCATCCTTCATCTATGTTGAGACCAGGTGATTTGCCACGGATGTGGGAGTGATTTGCTCGTCTCTCTAACAAGTTCTGATTAGTTTTCTCTTTTCAGGGGCTCCTTCATCATCCCGGTCACACAGAGAAACAGAATTGGTGGAGCGGTGATTGGGGGAGCAGCTGACAAGGAAAGGAAAGAGCGTGTCCTTAGAGCCTGGAGAGACTGCTCCAACTAAAAAGACGGGAAGACGCGAGAGGAGACGCTGGGAGGGTGTAGACAGAGATTCCAGACACACAGGAGCCCACAAGACTGAGGGACTCCAGACCCAGAAAAAGACAGCGCCATTGGTCTGCAAAGCAAGCAGCTGGCAGAAAATGGAAGAGCACAGAGGAAATGGATGATGCTTGCTGGCAGGTGTAGTGAACGCAGAGGCGCTTCCTGTTTCCACAAAGGTGGGCACACGTTCGTCCATGATGTAGCCCTGGTTCAGAATCCACCAGCTTCCTCAGCTCCAGGGTTTGTGGCTGAAAACCAGTATTGTGCTTCCTGTGGACAATCAGCAACGTGACGATGAGCATCATGACAGTGTTGTGACCCATTTTCCAGCTGCAGCTTCTCTGGGTCCAAAGTCTTATTTGATGGGCTTGGACAGGTCCAAAAATTTTCTCCCCGTTTCCAGAATCCCTGCAGCATTGTCCCTCAAGTGTGTCTCTTTCTGGCTTCTTCCTGCTTCCAACACACATTACATGGGTATAAGGTTTCTTTGTGTGTGTGTGTGTGTGTGTGTGTGTGTGTGTGTGTGTGTGTGTGTCAGAGAGACAGAGAGAGAGAGAGAGAGAGAGAGAGAGAGAGAGGTTCTCAAACTAACCATATAGAGAAAGAGAAAGCAAAAGAGAGCACATTTAGAAAGGAGAAGACTTGGGTGCCGATGTTGAGTGACTTGTACCTTGGAGCTGAGGTGGCTGGGACACCAGCTCCAGATTCCTCTCCAACCTTCCCCTTTGACCTTACACATCATTCCCTTTCCCTCGCTTGCCTTCCCTGTCTCTGTGACGTCAGTGTCCTGTTGGGGGCAGTTAATAAGGTTGTATTGAGAAGGACTCCAGGCTCTACAGAGTAAAGGCTCTCAGGATACAGTGTGAACACTGTAGATGATGTTCATTCTTGGGGTTCCTCACTGCAATCCCAGCACTGGGGATGAACCCAGGGCCTTGTACAATGCTCTACCACTGAGCTGCATCCCTAGGCCTTTGTTTTTGGAGAAAGGATATTTCTATGCAATCCAGGCTAGCCTGGAACTCCCTATATCACCCCGGCTGGCCTTGAATTCACAGCAAATCTCCTAAGTCTTGCTCTTGGGTCCTTGAAGAAAATTGTATGTCAAACATTGCCTCTTGCAGAGGACTTAGGTTTGAGTCCCATCACCCACATGGTGGCTAACAACCAACTGTAACTCCAGTCCCAGGGGATCTGATGCCCTCTTCTGGTCTCTGCAAGCATTGCAAACATGTGGTACATTTACATACATGTAGGCAAAACACACACATAAAAATAAAATAAATGTATAAAATATAAACCACATTGCTGTGACCTGCTCATTTTCACAGGCCTATAACTTACTAATTGGGACTAAACTATCTCTAGCTGGTTTGCACTCCTAAGTTTACCCTTGGATAGTGTGACCTCCTGCTTCATCTATTGGTAATTTATCAGAGATATAAGGGGATGTTTATTTACTGGGAGGTTACCATACTGCAGTCTACACTGGGGATGTGATGCGAGCAAAGAGTGCCATCAGCAGTGTGGAGAGAACTTGGAGAGATGGTTAGGGACCGTGCCCCTCCACCATTACCACAAGTCAAAGCAAATGAAGTAAATTTGGGGTCTAACAATATCCCAAGTCTTATGTATTTAGGGTGAAGGACATCCAGCACTATGTATCAAGTGGCTAAGAGTTTCAGATCTAGAGCTCAGCAGACCTGTGTTTGAACTGAAGCTCTACCACTGCGGAACTAGGCAATTTTGGAGGAAATTACTGCCTTCTCGACATATCTTTGTTTTGAAAATGAGACTTTATCATTCACCTCAGAGAACTACTATAAAGTACTTACCACGTAACTGTAAATTGCAAATTGGAAATGAACCAGCAGGCTCGAGAGCTGGTGTTGAGATATACGCAGGTTCCCAAAGTGGTTCTGTAGCTTTCTGGATGTGTGCACCAGGACAGATCACCTTACCATCCGTCAGTGCTACACTTTCCTCCTTAGTCAATCAAAGAGGGTCTTGCTATGTAGCCCAGGCTGGCCTCTACTTGAGGTTCTTCTGAGTTGGTGTATCTAGTGCTGAGATTACAAGATCACAGATGTGTGCTGCTGCCATGCCCTGCGGGCTACAGGTAATTCATGTACTTTGTTTGTTTTGTTTTGTTTTGTTTTGTTTTAGACAGGGTCTCCCTGTAGCCCCAACTGGCCTATGTAGACCATGCTGGCCTCAACCTCACAGAGATCTACCTGCCTCTGCCTCCTGAGTGCTGGGATTAAAGGTGTGCACCACCACACCTGACTTTAGTGATGATAATTTTTATGTTTCTTTGCTAGACTCCCATCTCTGCCTCAAACTATAATATCTATATGACTTTTAATAGGTCACTTGTTTTTCTATAACCTCGTTTACCCGTCTATAATATAGAGATTCCTACCATGGTGGTGCATGCCTATAATCCCAGCACTTAGGAAATGGAAGCAAGATAATTAGAAGTTCAAGGTCAGCCTCAGCTACATGGCAAGTTTGAGCCAGCCTGTGCTACATGAGATCTTATCTCAAAATGTAAAAAAGAATAAGGTAGACTGGACTTCTACCATCCATTCTATAATGATACAAACTTCCCATTTTTGTGATTTTTTTTTAACCTGGCTCACAAAGGCCAAATGTATGGAAATTGGGGTTCTAGAGCTGCCCCATCAGACCCTACATACCCCTTTGTTCTTATTTACTCTGCCTACCTCCTTGAAGTCCACAAACTCACTAAGTTCAGACAGAGTAACCACTCCCACCAGCCCAGGAGGAAGAAATTGTCCTTGAAGTTGGCCAGCTACCAGAGTGGGTGAAAACAAGAAAGATATTCAGGAAGAGATCGAGGGGCTAGGGATATGGTTCAATAAAGCCCTCAAGCTTCAGGACCAGATTCAGATGGCCAGAAACCCACATAAAATGCTGAGTGGGCATGGCAGCCCACCTGTAATTCCAGCCTCAGAAAGCAGAGACAGGGCATTCCCAGATCAAGATGACTAGTAAATCTAGCCACATCAAAGAGCTCTGGGTTTGACTGAGAGTCCTGACTCAATGAGTAAGATAGAAAAGCAATGGAAGATGATTCCGGACATCAATATTATTGGGCCTACTCATGCATATGCACACACATGCATGTACATCCATACATGTGTATCCACACACATACATGTATATCCACACACATGCAAAAACACAAGAAAGCCTCACAGAAGAAATATGTAAAGAATTAGATTTGGGGGCTGGGGATCTAGTTCAGTGGTGGAACACTTGTGTAGCATGTGTGAGACCCTGGGTTCAACCTCCCAGGAGAGAGAGAGAGAGAGAGAGAGAGAGAGAGAGAGAGAGAGAGAGTGTGAATATATCAGTTTTTTAAGGGAGGGAACAGAGTTTGGAATTTGGCAATATGAAGGGGCCCAGACAATGATCATAGATAGTTCTTACATGTTTCTAAGAGGAATGCATGATCTGTGAATTCCATGTCATTTTGTCATGTAACCAGTGTTCCTAGGAGAACAAGACAGACGAAAGCAAGATTTTCTAGATATGAACCATGAAATAAAGAAGTGAGATTCCCAGATCTGACACTTTCTCTGCCCCTGACTGGAAACCTGACCTTGGCAATGCTTCCTGTACTGAACATCAGCTCCCTCAGAGATCTCTTGGTCTCTTTCTAGCTGTGATGGGCAAGGATCTTGCACAGCTGTCTTGGCTGGGTGAGAGTTCATGATTATGCGTCATCACCCACCTTCCTATTCCAGTTCATTCCTGAGATGATTGTCTGAAGCTCACAATGTCTTGAGTGAGCCCATTTTCTGTGTGGACCGTACTAGTTCCTTCTCCATGGAAAGGGTCTGAACCAAAATCTTCTGTGCAGTCTCAGGTAGCCATCCACAACCTGACTTCCTGAGCCACTAAGAACTTTATAACCATGCAGCTTGAGGCTCCTGATGATAATAATAATTGCCAGTGCTATCAAAGTGTTTGCTATATATGAGGCACTGTATGGCGTTTCAAATGTATTGTCTGGTTTAATCCCCACAATAGCACCATGACATCAGTACCATGATCCCCACCTTCTATCTATACATGCAGAATCTCAGGATTAATGAGATTAAATAACTTGCCTCAGATCACAAGATTGGTATGTGGCTCAGGCAGGGCCCACACCCTGATTCACCAGGCCCCAGCATTAAGGCTGTCTTCTCTATCACCTTACTTTCCATAGGTCACATCACAGGAGTTTCTGCCAATGTGTGATCATGCAAAAAGGGTTAGTGTAAGGCAATATATTTGTTACATCAGGTCACAGGGTCACAGGGGTCCCTCAAGAAGTTTATTCCATCTTTTGCTCTTAGAAGTTCTGCCCAGCCTGTGGGAAGGCAGCCTGCAGTAAAGATTGACCAGCTCATGTTGTGGTGGCCCCATGCCTCTACTGAGCACTGGAAATACAGCTGTTCTGAACTGAAATGTGTTGTAGGGTTGAGCATGATGGTACACACTTTTATTCCCAGCACACAGGCAGCAGAGGCAAGGCAGATTTCTGTGAGTTTGAGACCAGCTTGGTCTGCTTAGTAAGTTCCAGGCCATCCAGGGCTACATAGTGAGACCCTGCCTCAAAAACAAACCATTTTGAAAGGTGCTATAGACATAAAACAGCAAATTTCAAAGAAGGAGATTGCATGGAGGAAAGAATGCAATGTCAAACACCGCATTAATTACTTTTATGCAGATTAACAGTTGAATGATCATGTTTAAGGAATACTGGAGCAAAAACATCGTTAAAATCAATTTCACCTCTTTGTTACTTTTTCTGTTTAGTGCGTTTGCTAGGATATCTAAGATCACAAATGTCTCCAGCATTTGTGGCGTAGACTATTTCTGTAGGTGAGAACTGTAGGGAAGTCACTTGGGTCTTAATCCCAGCTCTGTTTACATACTACCTGAGCGTGTCCACTCATCCAGCTGTGCCTCAATTTCCCCACTCGTACAGTGCGAACAATAGTACTGAGGTTGTTAAATCTAAGGACTGCTTGGCTGCTTCGTTTGCCGCCTCTTCTTTATCAACAACAAACAGACCATGTTTTCCCTTCCCTTCCTTTCTGTTCCCCTAACCCTTCCCTTCCCCTTCCTCGAACCCAACCTTTCCCTTCTCCTAACCCTTCCCTTCCCTCCTTTATGCTTGCTAGGAACTGAGCTCTCACACCTGCTAGGCAAGTACTCTGCCACTGGGCTTCATCCCCCATCCCTAGCATTCGTCAGCTGCCCTATGCTGTTTCTTTTCCCTTGAAAGGTTCTCCACCTCCTTGGGCTCTGCATACCCCCAAACCAACAAAGCTTGTTGGTTGTGGTTTTCTTTATATTAGCATTGACTTTTTGCATTATGAGCTGTCATTTCGGGGTACACACCTACATGGAATTAGGGATACCTTGAGATTGACACCTGTGATCACAGCCTTGTATTTTCCTCCCAGTGGAGTCCTCCATAAATCCAACACCTTCCATGCACAGAGTGGCATTGTATTAGTAAAATACTTGTTAATTTGCTGACCTACTAACTTGTCCCCCATCTCCACACCAGGAGATAAAGAGGGGTCTATAAAGAGGGGTCACTTTCCTCTGGCCATTCTCCTGCAGCACGGAACAACCCATGTCTGTAATTTCAGTTCCTATTCAACCCTACCACCTCCAGTGTCTTCAGAATGAGTGAAGGCTTTTTTTTTCCTTCCCAAACATGAATGTTGAAATCAGCTATAATTTTGAAACCTTAAAAGAAATGACCTGGGTTCATTAAATTCTAATTGGACTGATGGGAAGGGGAGATAGCTCCTTTAATAAAGGAGACCTCCCTGGGCCGGAGCTGCAGTTGGGAGGCTGGTGGGGGGCTGTTATGCAGTGCTTCAGCAAGACAGCTGACCATGTCTGTGCTGTGCAAGGGAGCTGAGAAGTGCCAGTCCACAGCCCAAGGCATCTTGAACGCCATGCCTGCCAAGTGTCTACGATCTGTCATTACCTTCCTTGGGAACTTACTCAGCAGGAAATCTCCACCTGCTTTGAATCCCACTCAAAGTTCAGGGAAAGTAGCTTCTGGGAAAATAAAAGTTTCCCCAACCACACAACTTTCTTTTGGTGTAGGGTGCTGGGGACTGAATCTGGGGACTAAACCCAGGGCCTTGCACATGTTAAGTACATGCTCCATCATTGAGCTGCACTCCCAACCCCTAGGATTTTTTAAACTAATTTTTTTGTTTATGAGTGCTATGCCTGTAAGTGCACCCATGTCATCCAGTGCCCGCAGAGGACAGAAGAGGGAATTGGACCCCCTGGAATGGAATTAAGGATGGTTGTTAGTTGCCATGTGGGTACTGGGATTTGAAACTGAGTCTTCTGTAAGAATAGCCAGTGTTAAGCCATCTCTCCAGCCCCAGGATTTGGGTTTTGATTTTCTTAAGCAACCTGAAGTTGATTTTGTTTTGTTTGCCAACAAATGTTTGCTGCAAATGTTAAGGACATATGCAATTTAAAATAGTCTAACAAACACACTAAAAATAAAAAATAAAAATAAAAATAAAATTTATAAAAATAAAAAGTGAAGAGGTGAAATTGTAGTTATGGACAGTTGTTAGCCACCATGTGGGTGCTAGGAACCGAACCTGAGTCCTCTGTAAGAACAGCAAGAACTCTTAACTGCTAAGCTATTTCTCTGTTCCCTAATTTTTTTAATTAAAAAAATTGTGTGTGCGGTTAAGAACACTGTTCTTGCAGAAGACCCAGGTTCGAATCTCAGCACCCACATAGCAGCTAACAGCTGTCCATAGCTCCAGTTCCAGGGAATCCGACAGCCTCTTCTTACCTCCGCAGGCACTGCAGGACACAGGTGCACTTACCTACATGCAAGCAATACATGCAAACATATAAAATAAAAATAATTAAAAATTTTTTTAATTTAAAAATTGTGTGTGTGTGCGCGCGTGTGTGTGTGTGTGCCCAAGTGTGGGTATGTACACATGAATGTAAGTGCTTGGAAGACCGGAAGAGGGTGTCAGATCCTCTGGAACTGGAGTTACAGGCAGTTGTGAACCTCCAGATGTGGGTACTGGGAACTGAACTTGGGTCCTCTGGAAGAGCAATAGTTACTTTCAGCCACTGAGCAATCTCTCCAGCCCTTGAAATAGACTTTAATGATATTTTAGTTGTCTAAAACATGCCAGTCTGGACTAGAACTGGCCTGGGTAGGGGGGAAGCTTGAACTTGTGATCCTCTTGCCTCACGTCCAGCCTGTGCCAGCACATCCAGCAAACAGTCTGATTTCTAATACACCCAAGTAGAGACTCCCAACATCAGGGAGATGTTGCTCAATTAACGGTCCTTTGATTTGAGTTCAACATATCTTCCCTATAAAGACCATATGTAAAATACTCTATAGCACTTTGTAGAAGGTGATATAGTAAATTCTGCACCCAGGAGCCATCCTGGGATAGTACTGCTGTGGAAGACAGACAGAATACAAACGATGCTGGGAAGGTAGGTGAGGAGCACCACAGGAAACCTCTGCCAGCTTTCCTGGCTTTTCCAAGGCCAGTTCAGAGTGCAGGACCCATCTGGGCTCAGAAGTATCTTCTCACAGCTCACAGGTACTGCACCACCCAGATCTCCCTTCGGGACTCAATCTCTGGCAATGTGGGTGGTATACTTTCCAGAATTCTTCTTTCTGACCTAGATGTTCATCCATGACCAGGTCCCCTTCTGGGAGGCAGCCTGCACCCAATGATAGCTAATACCAGGATATGAAGATTCAGTACGGGACAACAGCTGTGACAAGAGGAGGTGGCTGGAGGCTTCTGGCCACAGCGCAGCCTGGCTTCCCCCATGCTCAATCCTGCTTCCTTCCCTTACCCCTCGGATGTTGACAACAAGAACACTTTCCAATTTAGCTCCTTCACACAGGTCTTCATTCCTGAGACTACATCCTAGAAAAGTTGGCTTATGATCACTCAAGGTACCTCTCAAGGTACTCACCAGGGTGCCTCTGCATTGTTGTGTGACCCCCCAACATCTTGACTGCAGATCCACTGGCCTGCTGGCTTTCAGGATCTAGGATCCACCTTCTTCCTATCACCTTTTTTTCTAGTTTGGGCACAGAAGTCAGGGCCTCACACATGCTAGGAGAGCACTGTGCTCCCGGTCTACACCTCCAGGACCTCCTCTCATCCATGTTGCTGTTATGCAGTGCATGGGCCACTCTAACAGTAGCAACAGTCCCTAATAACGATTTAACATGCCCTTCACATCTTGGTAGCTATGTGTGTGCTGTTTGTATCCACCAGTGTCTATCACTCCACCTCCAGCTGGAGTCTTGTTAAGGGAGAGAAATGTATCTCATTTTTCTCATCTTCCAACATAACTCAGTTTTAGACTCTGCCCTCTTTTTTAAAAACTAGTTTATGATTTTTATTGTATGTGTATGAGTATATTACCTACACGTCTGTAAGTGTACCTGTGTTGCGCAGTGCCTGCAGTGGTCAGAATCTCCTGGGACTAGAGTTAGGGATGGTTGTTAACCACCATGTGGGTGATGGGAATCAAACCTGGGTCCTTTGCAAGAGCAGCAAATGCTCTTAATTGCTGAGCCATTTTTCCAGCCCCCTAGATTCAGCCCTTTTTAAGGGACTAACTAATGCTGTCTGTCCTGCTGGGCTTCCATGATCCTCTTCGACTTAATGATACTCTGAGCCTATCACCAAAGAAGAATGTCATAGATTGTGGCTGTCAGTAGGGGACTCTGGGGTCATTTAGCACAGCTTCTCTTGCTGACAGGAATCCTCCTGGCATACCAGAAAGGTGATCACACTTCTTATCAAGAACGGCCACACTGTCACCCACTGTCACTGCTAAGCACTGGCCCTGAACCAGTAACAAACCCCAGCACCCTAGTTACCTGCTGTGAATCCAGGCAAGGCAACGCAACATGCAGAATAAGTCAGCTGACAGGAAGGAGACTCTGATGCCACTGTCACAAAAATGAAAACAGAATCGATTTGGGCTTGTTTTATTTAAGAGCAAACTCAGAAAGCTGAACACACATCTAAGTTATAGGCAGTTTTGCAAGTGTGGAATAGCTCTCCCAAGCCTTTCTAGCATCCTGGACTGAAACTTTCTCTAACTGGTAACACATGCTCTCATTCTTTTGACTTCTGGAAGCAGCTTCTTTAAATTAGAAGGCAACCATCCTGATGTTTTTCCACCCAGGCAGGTAGGAAGCTTCCACAGTGATCCAATCAAGTCCTCCCGCTCCAGCAACACCTGTCCTCAGTGAAGGGCAGGGAAAAGCTTGTCCCTCATTCCTTATGAACTTGCCTGTACTTGATCTGTCAGGTCTTCCTGGGAAAATGGTTTGTCTCGGGGAGGGGCGTGTGTGTCCACAGCACTGTTCCCCATGGCCAAGTGCCAAGCGACGAAAGTGTCGGGGCTTTTGAAATTGTCAGAGAAACTGATTTCCTTGTCAAGTCTCGTCCTGTACAGTTGGAGGGCCAAATTCTGCTTTCGTGTTAGCTGCCACGCAGATCAAAGGCTGCTGAGAAAGAGTTGAAGGGTTTGTGCCTGGTCTGCTTCAAGCTTTCCACAGCTTGGCCTGGGGAAGGCTCCTGTCTTTTGGATTTCTTGAACTCTCTTATGGATCCGCCTTTGTGGGCCACCAGATCAAGGGCCTGGGAAATGGTTTGGAAGGAGCTCATTCTGGGACAGTCACAGCAGAGGGAGGCTAGAGAAGAGGGACTGCAAGCAAGGGTATCAACAGTCATCCATGGCCTCTTGAAACACAGGATCAGAGTCCAGGGGATGGTGTTCAGCGGCAGCGCATGTGGTGGGGGCACTCTACCCAGAGAAGCCCCAGAAGGGCTTAGCTTCCCATTGCTTGCTCTTGGTTATTGTATGAATGACTCTGGAGGCCATTTTCCATATTGTGCTTGTCAAAAGCTCATGGAGTGGAGGAATGATGGACAAGCTCAGGTTATCAGAACTCCAGGGTGAAGGCATTTCTTGTCAGCTCGACTCAATTTAGAATCACTGTGGAAACACACCTCGGGGTGTGATTGTGTGCAACATTTCCAGAAAAGCTGAAAATCCATCCTGAATGTGGGCAGCACAATCCCATGGGTTGAGGTCTCTGACTGGATGAAAGAGCGAAGGGAGCTGAGTACCAAGTTTCATTGCTCTCTGCTTCCCCACTGAAAAGACAATGTGACCAATCCCATCACACTCCAGCCACCATGTCTTCCATGCCACGATGGACTCAAACCCTGGACCAAAATGAACTCTTCCTTCCTCAAGTTGCTTTTGTCAGGTATTTTTGGCATAGCAGTGAGAAAAAAAAACCCCAATACATTCACATAAACCCAAAGGTATGTAAGTCAGGGCAAGCCTGGGGAGGAGAGGAGATGGTGCTACAGAGGTACGACCCAGGGCGCGGAGCTGGGTTAAGACTGCACAGTCCACTGCAGACTCCTTGCTCGAACTTTCCCTCTGGGCTTTTGGATTACACCATCTCTTTCTCCCTATACCGCAAATGTCTCTGTCCTGAAGAAACTGTCTGCATGGGTTCCTCTCTCCCTAGGTACCATGTGCTCCTCAGAAGAGCCAGACTTTACAGGAGACTCGGAGTTCCCCAAAATGGGGAGAAAGGGCATCTCTGGAAAGAGACTGAACCCTGGGATCTGACCACACCTGGAACCCAGAAAGTTTATTTTTTACCTTGTCTTACTCCGGAGGGTTAGAATGTTCCACAGACCCTCATCTATCTACACAACAGCTTTCTGTTCATTCTTAGTTTATCACCCTGTAGCACTTGCAATATGGGCCTGTCTCCATTGTTCTGATTCTGGATGGTAAGTTGCATAGAGAGGAGGCACTCCATGTTACTCTCCTGGGTTTATGCGTTTCGGTAGCAAATGGTGAGAATTCAGGTAGTAAAGCATTATCCCCAAGTCCATCTGACTCTATTAAGTTCTTGAATTTAGATAGCAAGGTTTAGCCCCATAAAATTGTCTCTCAATGCCCAGTTTAATACTGGCCAAGCATCCTGTCTTGTCTTTACTTCTGCCTGGCACATGGTGTACTGGCTACATGCTTGGCAAACAAGTGACAGTGCAGAGGAAAGTAGAGAGCCCCTGCTAGACCTCAGGCTAGACAAACTGGACTAGATGGGAATGACTGTGAAAATCTTCACATAAACATGAAACGAAATCCTCAGCCTTGGCTGCCTGTGAGAATTGGCTAGAGAAGTTCCTTTAAGCACATTGGTACCTAGACTTCATCAGAATGGAGCCACTGATGGCTCTTGAGATAACTCCAATGGAACCCAGGGCTGGAACTGCTCAGTGTAGCCTGCGGCTTCTTTGTTTTTGAGAAAAGGTCTCCTGTAGCCCAGGCTGCCTTCCACTGGAAAAGATGACCTTGAACTTCCGAGTCTCCTCTTTTACTATTGTAATGCTAGGGTTATAAGTGTGTACCATCACACCCAGTATGTGCAGTACCTAGGATCAAACTCAGGTCCTTGTGCACACTAGGTAAGCACTCCACCCACTGAGTTACATTGCCAGCTTCAGAGCTTGCTGTTTGTGTTGGAAAGCTTCACACGAGCACATCTTACACGTGGTAGGTTTGTCCTCTGCCACTTGTGCCGTGACAGAAAGTCTTCCCATAGACACTTGTTTATTTACAGGATAGGCAATACCTGGATTTGGTGAACCATCTGACTCACTAAGAATGTCAATACAGTTTGATGGACACCTTTATTTCATGAAGGTTCACTAAGCCCAGCAGCATGCTGGATGTCCTGAAGGTGATGTAAGGCAAAGTGTCTTCTTTTCCAGGTGAGGGATAAGGCTGTGAACGTGTGATGCCACGGATCAGGAATTACCTGCCAAAGTGCGTGGCAGAAACCAAAATGGCAGTGAGAGTTCAGAAGGTAGGGCATTTCACAAGGGGAGCCACCTCGGATCCGGTTCTCAAAGGATGCATGGGATCTGAGAGCCAAGTGAGGGGAGGTACTTCCCTTCCGGTAACTGTAGGCTGGGGGCGGGGCGGGAGGCTTCTCTGCCCTTCTCTGACTGCTGGCTCTCTACATGCGTTCAGTCCTCCTGGTGGCTGGTGAATGTCGGCAGTGGCTGGTGAATGTCGGGCAGGGGCAGCAGCAGCTTTCCTTTCTGGTACACACGCTGGCTCCCTTCCTCTCTCTGCTCTGTGGCTTTCACTTCCCACCTGGGTCGGCAGTTCAGCCTTCACCACCCTCCCAGCTTCCTTGACTTGGATTCCCTTCCCGGTCTGATCACCCCTTTGGTGCTGCACTCTCATTTTTAGCATCTCTGGGTGCTTCCAGTGAGGGAGTCCTTCACTGTATAGCTGCAGGACCTCCCCAGCCTCCTCTCCTGCCCTCCAGCATCTACTCCAGAATCTAAGGCATTGCCCTGGTGCGCTGGATAGCTTTAGTGTCAACTTGACACACCTGGGTTGAGGGAGCCTCAGTTGGGGAATTGCTTCCATTGGATTGGCCTGTGGTCATGTCTGTGGGGCATCTTCTTGATTACTGAGTGATATGGGAGGGCCCAGCCCACTGTGGGTGGTGCCACCCCCTGGGCAGGTGAGCCTATTGTATAAGAAAGTAGGTTGAGCAGGGACCAGAGGAGCAAGTCAGTAAGCAGCGGTCCTCCATGGCCTGTGTTCCAGCTCCTGCCTCCAGGTTCCTGCCCTGAGTTCCAGCCTTGGGCTCCCTGATGAACTGTGACCTGGGAGATGTAAGCTGAATAAACTCTTTCCTCCCCAAGTTGGTATTGGTCAGTGTACTTTGTCACAGCAATGGAGAAACAAACTAGAACACTTGGTTAGGGCAGGTGAGGGTGACTGGAGTGATGTATCCCATATGATTGCTTTCAAACCTTCACGTTGGGGGACACAGGAAAATTGACAATGGATATGGTAAGTGGAGTGACCTGCTCTTGCAGAAGAAACAGGCCTGAAGGCTGAGGGGACCAAGATCTGAACACCTGTTTGATGCTGCCACCAAGGGAAAAGATGCATCCTGAACAGCCCTGTGGCCAGTGAGCAAACATCTTGACGTCCACAAATCTCTCCCCCAGCAGAACCATTCACAGGGAATTCCCACCTTACAAAGAAGAAAAGAAAATTTGAATGGAATTATGAATGGTAAAGACAATATTGACATATTGCGAATTAGGCTTTGAGGGCTAGAAAGATGCTCAGTGGTTAAGAGGGTGAACTGCTCCTGCACAGGGCCTGAGTTGAGGTCCTAGCACCCACCTCATGTGGCTCACAACCATCTGTAACTGCAGCTCTAGGGGATCTAATGCCCTTTTCTGGCTTCAAAGAGTATCTGCATTCAGAGGAGCACAACCCCTGCCCCCAAAACACACACACACAATTTAAAACAATTGGGATTTGAATGCTTGGTAAGACACAAGAAAGCTGGTTCAGACATGGGCAAGAATGTGTCTCTTCTAGTTCTTGGCAAGGCTGAAAATCCTACAGGTGCTGAGCACTTTTGTTTCTTCCAGTTAAGACAGGACCCTTCTCAGGTCATAGTGTCACCTTATGCAGCCATCGTAGCCAGGCCCTATCTGCAGCCATGGGAGAGTTGTGATCTGGCAAAGAGGAGGGTCAACACAGAGGAATCACTTCCTCCATGCTTCCAAGTGAAGCCAGCCATGGTTGAGCAGGACCTTTGACTTATCTTCACATAGGCGGAACTGATAAAAAGAAAGGAGCCAGGGGCTCCTCCCAAGCCCATGTGACCCCTGAGGAACAGATCCTTGAACATCCATATAAGAAAAATAAATTGGTTTATCTGGGCCAACTGTATGGTCTTAAACACCCAAAAGGAAAATATAACCAAAGATTAAAGAGGCCAATATAATTTTTTAAGAGTCCATATGTATAGCTAAAGGCTACATAACAAGCAACAATGCCAGATAGGAGATACCTTCTTTTGAGTTGTTGGCCAGGGTGGCCCAAGGAACTCCTAGACAGTAACCCAGCACAGAACTGGGAAAATGAACAGCAGACCCCAATCTTATCTAAAGGAATGTTGACAACTGATTGCTGCTAGATGAGGAACAGCTGACCTTCCTAAAACAAAGACCTCTAGATAGGCTGACTAGATTCACTAGATGGACAAGTAGTGGGGAATGGCTGGGGATGCCGACAACACAGCAGACAGTAGCAGGGATAACAGAGTATAAAGGCTCTAGTGGGGGGAGGGCAGCTATGGGAGGGTGCCATCTGGGGAATGGGTATATAGTTGAATAAGATGGTTTGGGAATTATATTTGAGGAGGAAGCATAAAAAATTACATCATGTTAATTAGTAGAGGTGATAAACATTACCACTGAAATCTACCCAATGACTTTATAGACATACACAGGTGTTGAGGATCCGAGTGCAACCGATTATGACTAGTAATAATCAGACACATACAGATTAGAGACACATGTGCCAACATCTCAGCATTATTAGCAAAAACAATGTCTTTCTGTAAGAAGCAGTATATTTTAAAATGAAATGGAGATCTTTTTTAAAGGTTAAAAACTCATTCAATTTTATGGCTTACAGGGCTTATACTTTACTGGTTTATACTTATATTGTATAACTGTATTAATTCAACAGCGAACCTAAAAATTTTATAACCACTTTTGAAAGAGATGTATCTTTGCTCTGGAAACTGTTATTGAGTATGTGAAAACTGTAATGAAATGCTTCTTCTAAAAGAATAAAAAAAAATATTAAAAAAAAAAAGTCTCCTGGGGTTGGGGCTGGAGAGATGGCTCAGCAGTTAAGAGCACTGGCTGCTCTTTCAGAGGATCTGAGTTCAATTCCCAGCACCCACGTGACGGCTAAACAACAGTCCATAATTCCAGTTCCAGGGGATCCAACTCCATCTTCTGACCTCTATGGGCATTGCATGACACAGGTGCACTTACACACATGCAGGCAATACACTCATACACATAAAATAAAAAATAATAAATAAAATATCTTTTAAAAGTCTACTGGGGTCAAGGCACACACCTGATGAAGGGGTCTACAACACAGCAGAAGGAATCAGTGGGTGAGAAAGACGCACAGCACGTGTTGACGGCCAGCCTTGCCAGACACCCAGACCTCAGGGCTATAGTGGGCACACTGAGAGCACTGAAGCAGACTGGGCTCGTCTTTACACTGGGAGGAATCAGCAGGTCAGGGCTCCCAAAGTTAAAATAAAGAATCAGTTTACCAGCCAGGTCCTCTGAGTGAGCCGAGCCACACCAGAGTGAGAGACAAACTTCATACAACTAAGTCAGAACTAGAACAAATGAGCAACCAAGAATCATGAGGGCTCTTCAGGGTCTGGATCATGTCTCGCTTACCTCTGTGTAACTGAGTCTGGCACAGAGCTGCTTTAGTTTACTTTTTAAGTGAAGGAATGGATGTAGGAATGAATGAATGAATGAATGAATGAATGAATGAATGAAAATACAGGGCTAAGCTCAACATTATCAGGATCAAGTTGTCAAAGCTGCAGAGCCAGCTGCAGGGGCTGAGGAATCCAACCAGAGCAGCTTAAGATGTATTAGCAGATATCCAAGCCCAGCCTGTGGCATGGGGAGCATTGAATGACGTCTAGAAGTTTCCAAGGCCCGGAATAGTGACAGCAACAATACTGTGATGCAGGCAGTTTTACAAAGGGTCCCTCCCCCTGCCTCATCTAGTGCATCCAAGGGACACACCATCCTCCTCAGGGTACCCTTGAAGGGGTCAGAGGGAGTCCCATCCCTGGACAGTGCCCTTCTTCCTCCATTGCCAGTCACATGGAGTAGAAGCCAGTAGCTTGTTTACCTACAGCACATGTGGGATGGGAAGTCAGAACAACAGAGGAAAACTTGGCTCCATTTGCAAGTCAGCTGTGCAGGGCACCCTGGAGGTTAAGGAACCAGGGAGCCAGGATAAATATTTAACTTGCATTTGGAAACACTGTGTGGCTGTCACTGTTGAGATGAGCAAATATTCACACTTTCTAATTGTCTGGACCAGACTGCGGATGCCGGATGCCCCATGGAATTGCAAGGTGTTCATTCATTTATTTAGTCGCTTATGTGCTTTCCTGTTTTGAAAATGCACTTATTATTTTGGGAAGGAGCTTGAGAAGATGGGGAGGAGTTACAGAGTTTAAGATTCGCTTCCATTTCAGAGAGGAAATAAAACCACAAGACAGAATGTAGAGATAGAGAAGTGCTGACTGACTCCCAGGTCCTTTTCACATCGTGTGTGTGTGTGTGTGTGTGTGTGTGTGTGTGTGTGTGTGCCCATTTAACCACATATCTGCTTTGATTTTTGTGTCACCACATCTATTGCATACTGCCGTGTCCTCCTCGAATCCAGCACCTGTGGTTCTCTCTGGACTTCACCTTCTCCCCATCTCTCTGACATTGAAAAGCCAGGCTCTCCGTGTCCACAGTTTATTTACCCATGTGCTCAGCCTAGTATACATGGAAAGTTGTTTCAGAATTTCTAAGCTGTGCATCATGAGAACCAAGTTCACCCACAGACCACAATGCTTTTGTACAGTTCTTCCTCTCATTAGACTTGCAATTTCCAGCTAAACCATTATTCCCCAAAGTTATGGAGGTCCTCCTTTGCTCCCCAGTTCCCTTTGGTGAGGTTACACCACAGTTTGCGACATGGTTGGGTTCATTAGTCAGAATGCATACTCCTTTCTCTAATCCTCCTACATCCTAGCTGATTTCTTAAGAATTTGCATACAGCAAAAACCTATTCTTTGTGGTATGAATTTCTGGAGGTTTCGAAAATGCAGAGTCAGATAATCAGCACCCTAATACCATAGAAGAGTTCCATCACCCCAAATTCCCCTAACACACTATTTTAGTCAATGATAAATGAATTGTTTCTGGCAGGATCCTATTCTGCATAGATAATCTCCATGGAACAGATTCCCAGCCTCCACTGTGAGGGGCTGAGGAACACAGCCCCTGCACTGCTTACAGCACACATGGGGTCACTTTGGGTGTTGAATAATGTTTTAAGGCAAGTTAGATTTTTAAAAATATTTTTTATTTTTATTTTGTGTATATGTGTGTATTGCCTGTGTGTAGGTAAGTGCACCCGTGTAGTAAAGTGCCTGCGGAGGACAGAAGAGGCTATTGGATCCCCTGAAACTGGAGTTATGGGCAGTGGTTAGCTGTCGCGTGGGTGCTGGGATTCAAACCCAGGTCTTTTGCAAGAACAGTTAGTGTTCTTAACCGCTGAGCTATCTCTCCAGCCCTGGCAAGTTAGATTTTTAATGGCAATTCAAACTCTAATGATTTATTATTCAAAGGCACCAACAAACAAATATTGACTGAGTTCTTCCTAGATACTCATCCTTACAATATGGCAAGGGCAGGAAGCAGACAAGGACAGGAAGGATGGGGCAGAAGAAGCATGTTAAGTGCAGTGGACAGAGCACAGCATCTCTATCCACTCCCTTTCCATATGCTATTAACATGATAGAATAAACTAAAAATACACACCCCATGTTATAGGTAGCTTCGGTAATCAGTTTTACACAAGCCTAGAGTCATCTGAGAAGAGGGAACAGAACTGAAGAATTTCCTCTGTCAGATTGGCTTGTCGCCATGTCTATGAGTCATTTTCTTTAATTTTTAACTTATTTTATATGTGTATGAGTGTATTGTGCGCATGTGTGTAAGTGCATCTGTGTTGTGCAATGTCCATGGAAGTCAGAAGACAGCATTGGATCTCCTGGAATTGAAGTTACAGATGGCTGTTAGCCACAATGTGGGTGCTGGGAATCAAATCCAGATCCTCTGCAAGAGCAGCCAGAGCCATCTCTCCAGCCCCAGTGACACAGTTTTTAAATTGCTAATTAATGTAGGAGCATCTAGCCCACACTGGGCAGTACCCATCCCTAGGCAGGTGGTCCCGAGATACATAGGAAAGCTGACTAAGCAGAGCAGAAGAAGCAAGCCAGTAAACATGGCTCCTCCACGTTTCTGCTCCAGGCTCTTGCATTGAGTTCCTGCCTTGGCTTTTCTCAGCAATGGACTGTGACCTGTAAGATGAAATAAACCTTTTTCTCCAGATGTTTTTGGTCATGTTTATCACAGTAACAGAAAGCAAGCTAGAATACCCTACAAGAACAGAAAGAACACAAAGAAAACTCC
The DNA here is from genome assembly GCF_000622305.1 of Nannospalax galili. Lineage (NCBI taxonomy): Eukaryota > Metazoa > Chordata > Mammalia > Rodentia > Spalacidae > Nannospalax > Nannospalax galili. The sequence goes on along the minus strand of NW_008360324.1, from coordinate 4,927,681 downwards.
TCGGCTAAGGAGTGTGTGTGTGTGTGTGTGTGAGTGTGTGTGTGTGTGTGTGAGTGTGGTGTGTGTGAGTGTGTCTGTGTGTGAGTGTGTGAGTGTGAGTGTGTGTGAGTGTGTGTGTGTGATTGTGTGTGAGTGTGTGAGTGTGTGTGATTGTGAGTGTGTGTGTGAGTGTGTGGGTGTGTGTGTGTGTGTGAGTGTGTGTGTGAGAGTGTGTGTGTGAGAGTGTGTGTGTGAGTGTGTGTGTGAGTGTGTGTGTGTGTGAGTGTGTGTGTGTGTGAGTGTGTGTGTGTGTGAGTGTGTGTGTGTGTGTGTGGATAGAACCCCATGGCTGGCTCTTCATCTCTTTCAGCTCCTTGCTCAAATGTCCTTTTTAGATATGGTCCTTTCGATTTAAAAACACAACCCAAACACCTGTTACACATTTCTGATTGCTATGTCCAGCTAATAGACCACATATTTATTATGTGTACTTTCTGCTTGTTCAAGGTAAGCTTCTGGAATAGCATTTGTCACATTGTAGTGACTCAGTAAACTACTTGTCAAGTAATGATTGTGATCAGTGGAAAGATGGATGAATGGATGGATGGACAGACTGCTGGGAACTGACTTAGCAGAACAGATAAATCAATAGATGCCCATGGCATGGGGAGTATAGAAATTTGGTCCAGCAAGAGCCAGGAGCTGGAGGCACCAGAGATCTCCAAAAATGGGGCTTACGAGCCAAGAGTTCTGAATAGACCTAAGCGAATCCTTTTCCCACCCAGGTAACCAGGCAACTGCTGCTTTCCTGCCTTCTTCCCCATTGTAGCAAATGATCAGAGAGACTAAACGAAAGATAAGGTGTCCTCGCCTGAGAAACTGCAGGGTCCCAGATAAAGACTCAGGCATTGATATTTGGGGATCCATAAGCAATGTGTAAGAGTAAAAGATGAAAATAGAGCAGGGTGTGTTGGTGGAAGTTTTGTGAAACTACCGGGCCTTTTAAATCAGTCACATGTATTACCCCGTGTAGACAAACAAAAATTGGGGACACTGATTTTGCTTGACACTGCCTAAGAATCAAGGTGATTCTCTAGACAACTGCAAATTTTCTCTAAAAACCATAGCTTTTTGTTATACTTTATACTTTGTAAATATTTAAATGTACGTAGAATGAAAGAATTCTCATCTAGCCATGACCTAGTTTCAACAGTTCATATAAAAGTTGTTCTCAGGAAGTTAAACAGAAAGATTGCCACTAGTTCTAGGCCAGCCTGGTCTAAATAGCTAATGCTGGGTCAGGGAGAGTTACACAGTGAGATCCTGTCTCAAAAGGTAAAAAAATAATAATAATGATAAATGAAAAGGAAGGAAGGAAGGAAGGAAGGAAGGAAGGAAGGAAGGAAGGAAGAGAAGGTGTGCTGTCACAGGTCTTTAATTCCAGCACTTGGGAGACAGAGGTAGGTGGGTCTCTGTGAGATCAAGGTCAGTCTGGTCTACATAGTGAGTTCTAGACCAGCTGGGACTACAGGGAGACCCTGTCTCAAAAAACAAAACAAAAAGCCAAAAGCCAATAAACAAAAAATTAAAAGCATCCAAAGAC
>NW_008360324.1:4923944-4925280 GCF_000622305.1 Nannospalax galili | reverse complement strand
GGGGGTGTTTTGTGTGTGTGTGTGTGTGTGTGTGTGTGTGTGTGTGTGTGTGTGTGTATGTGTGTATGCGTTTGTGTTTTTGAGACAGGGTATCCCTGTAGCCCCAGCTGACCTGGCACTCGCAATATAGACTAGATTGGCCTTGTGAGATCGACCTGCCTTTGCCTCCCTCCCCAAGTGCTGTGATTAAAGGCCACCACGCCTGACTGGGTTCAAGTTTTTAAAGCAACATCCTTGAGGCACAATGTACAGAGAGTACACAGATTGACAATATACAGCCTACCATTTAACTACAGCCTAACCTACATAGAAAGTATTTCCATTAGTCTGAATGTTTTTCCACAACCTCCACATGTACTGAGCCTACGTTTGTACTCAGGCGGTCATGAACCTTCTTTATGTCTTTTTATTTAGTCTACTGTTCATCTGTCTGTCTGTCTGTTTTGTGGCGCCGAAGATAGAACCTAAGGCCTTGCTTATTTAGGCATTCTTGTTCTACCACTGAGCCACATCCCCAGCCCTTTTTATATTTTTTATTTTGAGATGGTCTGGCTAAGTTATCCAGGTTGGCCTCGATCTCCCACTATAGCCTAGATATGAGTGATAATCTATTTTACAGATAGACCACAATTTGTTTACCTATCTATTGTTGACAAATATTTTAAATTTGGGGCTATGACAAATAAAACTACTATAAATGTTTGTCTGAAAAATACTTTCATTTGTTGCATTTAAAAACCTAAAAGTAGAATTTCTGAGTTATATGGAAAGCGAATTGCTTTATAAAAACTTGCTGATCTGTTTCAAGGTGGTTACATGCTTGCATTGTTACCAGCAACGTGTTTGAGGTCCCACTGTTGCGCTCTTGTGTCTCAGGAGCCTGGTTCCTCTAAGGGACAGGGCCTGCTGTGGAGAACTGACTGCAGAGAGTTAGCCACAGAGGGAGGGGCTTCTGGGCACCATCTTGGACAGGAGCCAGGACCTGAGTGCTGGAGAACGAATGGCCCATCTTTTACCAACCTGAAGCGAGACTACAGGTCCCTGAGGCATGGGCAAAAGCTAACGGTGACTATGGGTGGGCCCATGGGCATGATCTGGAGTGGCAGGCTTGCAATCTGGAATGGTGGGCTCTGAGCCACACACAGAGCTGGACACCCAGTGTTTGTGCCTTTGTGAGTTACCTGAGTTACCCACCTCCACGGTATAAACTATAATAAATTCACATAAAAATATGTTATATGGTTTGTCTGATAGCACAAGAGACCCTGGTAGCGTCTCAGAGGTGTGAAATGGTACCTCCATTGTGGTTTTAATTTGTACCTTCTGTTGACTTATG
>NW_008360324.1:4887932-4923277 GCF_000622305.1 Nannospalax galili | reverse complement strand
AGAGAGAGAGAGAGAGAGAGAGAGAGAGAGAGAGAGAGAGAGAGGCAGGGTGAGGCTATAAACTCTCAAAGCCCTCCCCCAGTGACATACTTCCTCCAGCAGGACTCCATGTCCTAAAGGTTTCATAACCTCCCCACACAGCACCACCTACTGGGGACCAAGTGTTCAAATTCATGAGCCTATGAGGGGCATTTCTCATTCAAACCACCACACTCCTCTCATTGTTTGGTTTTAAAAGTTCTTTATATATTCTACTTTTAAAATAAATTTAAAGTATATGGCAAGATATTTGAATATTTGTGGTAACAGTCTCCTGTAAAATAGGTCTTTTATAAGTATTTCCTTCCAGTTATAGTTTCTCTTTTAATTTTCTTGGTAATATCACTAAAAACAATGCATTTTTAATTTTAATGAATTCCACCGTATCATGGACTGTGCCTTTGGTGCCATAGCTAAACCATCACTGGTAAACCCACGATCATCTAGATTTTCCCCCATGTTATTGTCTAGGAATTTTATAGTTTTGACTTTTATTTATTTTTTCTTCCAGAGAATCAAATCGTTTATTGATTACACATGATAATGGATGATACACGAGCTTCATTCCCATCTAATATTTTATCTGGTACCATGATTCAATTTAGATATTGCGCAGGATGTGCCAACAACCATTTTTTATAAACAAATAATTCTGTGATGTTGCTTGGGTGACCCTTCAATGGTGAAACTCATTAAGGTCACAATAGTAACTGTCAGTTCAACTACACCAAGGTTTGTGACGACAACAGCTTCTCCACCCATGTAATCATAAATAAATTTCAAATGGAACCTGGCATCACTCTGAAGGAATTCTAACTTCACACTGTTGGAGAAGTGTACCAAGATGGCTTCAGAGTAGACTAACTTTATACAGCACATTAAAAAAAACAAAAAAGACATTTATTCAGCGTCATGATCAGACTATTAAATTTAGCAATCAACAGCATGGGTGAGTTTTGACTTTTAGAAGTTCATAACAAATCTTGGGTTGAATTTTGTAAAGAAAGAAGATCTGTGTTCAGCTTTATCTACTTAATTCATTAATCAATTGATTTGCATGTGAATGTCCTAAGGATCTTGGCGCTTTTCCTTCATTATGTTGTTATGTTGTTTTTCCTCTTTGTCAAAGATCATTTGCAAATATTGTTGTGGATCTGACCTTTGAACTCGCCCTGGTTGACTATAACTTTACAGTAGCCCCTGAAGACAGATAATATTAGTCTTCTGACTTAATTTTTCTCTTTCAATAGTATATTGTTTATTCTGGGTCTGTTGCCTCTCATATGAAGTCCATATCTATTTTCCAATATATACAAAATAACTTGGGCAGGTACTGACTATGATTGCCTTAAAGCTATAGGACTTTCTTATTCATAAACATGGAATTTGATTTGCTTCACCAGAGTTTTGTAGATTTTCTTACACAGAGTCTATATCTATTTTATCAGATTTCTAATAACTTGGTTTTAGCTGCTAATGTAAATTATATTGTTTTTAAACTTTAAATTCTACTTGTCCATTGTTTGTATAGAAGGAAGTAACTGATTTTTGTATATTACCTTTGGATCCTGCAGCCTTACAATGGCTGCTTATTCATTCCAGGAGTTTTTGTTGAATTTTCAGGTTTCTACACAGATAACCATGCTAACTATAAAAGCATATTTTAATTTCTTCCTTTTCAGTCAGTACAGTGTTTCTTTCTTTCATCCTCTTTCTTCCTTCCTTGTCCTTCCTTCCTTTCCTTCCTTCCTTGTCCTTCCTTCCTTCGTTCCTTCCTTCCTTCCTTCCTTGTCCTTCCTTCCTTCCTCCCTTCCTTCCTTGTCCTTCCTTCCTTCCTCCCTTCCTTCCTTGTCCTTCCTTCCTTCCTTCCTTCCTTCCTTGGCCTTTCTTTCTTTCTTTCTTTCTTTCTTTCTTTCTTTTTTTCTTTCTTTCTTCTTGTCTTATTGCATCAGCTATGACTGCAAAGCTGAAAGGCGTGGCGAGAACCATCATCTTTGCCTTCCTCTTGGTCTTAAAGGGAAGGATCCTAGTTTATTGCCATTTGGGATCATATGGCTATAAAGGATTTTTAAAAAGTGTTTATTTTTATTTTATGTGTTTTGCTTGCATGTATGTAGCTGTTACCTGTGTATGCAATCCACAGAGGCCAGAAGAGGGCATCAGATTCTTTGGAACTGGAGTTACAGAGTGCTGTTAGCCACAATGTAGATGCTGGGAACTGCACCAGGGTCATCTGTAAGAGCAGACAGAGCTCTTAACAATAGAGCCATCGCTCCAGCCCCAGCTGTAGGGGGGTTTTGTAAATATTTTTTATCAGTTGAAAGGAAATTCCCCTTTCTTCTACGATTTTTCTTCTTTAAGCTGTTGAAGACGTTCTTGTTTGTTGACTATTAAGCTGTCATTGTTGGCTTCAGTGGTCAACTTGACACATCAGGGAAGAGGGAACCTCAAGTGAGGAATTTCTTCCATCAGACTGGCCTGTGGCCATGTCTGTGGGGCTTTTCCTCGATTGCTAATTGATGGAGGAGGGTCCAACCCACTATGGGTGGTGCCATCTGGGACAGTTGGGCCTGGGCTGTGTAAGAAAAGTGTCTGAGCAAGCCAGAGGAGCAAATCAGTAAACAGCGTTCCTCCACAGTAACTGCTTCAGTTTCTGCCTTTCAGATTCCTGCCTTCAGTTCTTGTCTTAGCTTCCTTTGATGATGTAAGTTGCTAATGGTGAGAATGTTTTATCACAGCAAGCAAGATCAAACTAGAACATAAACCATCCTCATATACCTTGAACAGATCCCATTTGTGTGTGAGGTCTAATTCATTTTATATATCATTGGACTCGGTTTGATAATATTTTGTTGGGATGTTTTGCATCTGTGTTCATGAGGGACATGGTCTATCGTGCTCTCTTGTAATGTCTCTATCTAGTCAATGCATTTGCAAGTATTTCCTGTGCTTTTACCTTCTGAAAGAGATCACAGAGAATTGATATAATTTCTTCCTTTAATTCACTAATAAACCCATATGAACCTAGCACTTTCTTTTGTGAAGTTACTAATTAATGATTCAGTTTCTTTAACAGCTGCAGATGTATTCAGATGGACTAGTTCTTCTTGTTGAGTTGTGTGAGTTTTGGTAAACTGCTTTTCAAAGAATTGATCCATTCAGCTAGGTTCACTAATTCATAGTGAACATGGAATTATTCACGATGTTGCTTTATCATTGTGCTTTATTACCTTTGTGGTCTGTAGAGATGTTCGTTTTCATTTCTACCTAGAGCCTTATTGATACGACTTTATTGATTCTTGTCTATCAGCTTCTTTTTATGGCTCATTGGTTTCTCCTCTTATACGCTATTCTGGTTTGCTTTCTGTGGTTGTAATAAACACCATGACCAAAAGCAACTTGGGGAGGAAAGGGTTTATGTCAGTCTACACTTCCAGGTCACAGAACATCACTGCGGGAAGTCGGGGCAGGAACTCAAGCAGGAAGTATAAAGGAATTGCTGCTTACTGACTCCCTCCCTCCTGGCTCATGTTCAGCCAGCTTCCTTATAACCTGTCCAAGGGTGGCACTGCCCGCAGTGGGCTGGGCTCTCCCACATCAATCAACAATCAAGACAATTCTTCACAGACATGGCCATAGGCCAATCTGATCTGGGAAATCCCTCAATCAAAACTCTTTCTTCCCAGGTGACTATTGGCTGTATTGAGTTGACACTAAAAAGTAACCAGAACATTGCCTGCCTGTCTTCTCCTCACAGGATCGAATTTCATCTTCTTTTTCTAGTTTCCTCAAGTGAAAGCTGCGATTGTCTCTAACTTTCCCCCTCTTCTACACCCACTAAGTTCCCCTGTAAGCACTGTTTGTGCCGCACCCTTCACATTTGGATTATGTGTAATTTCATTTTGATTTTCATTCAAATGAAATTTAAAAGTCTCTTGACGCTTCCCTGTTGGCCTATCTGTTACTTAAAGTGTTCTGCTTACTTTGAAATTTTCCAGGTCTCTTTCTATAGTTGATTTCTAGTTTAATCCTACTTCAGTCAAAGCACAGATACTGTAACATCCGTATTCTTTTTTGTCTGGGGGTTCCAAGTCCTTGGTATAAAATGTGGCCTCTCCGATGACTATTCCATATGAGCTTGATTGAGAATGTCTATTTTGCTGTTGCTGAAGAGTCCATAGAACCTCGCATCTCTTGATGCCCTGTTGTTAGGTGTTTAGATGTTAAGGATTATTGCTGACCCCTTTACTGCTCTGTAATGTCCTTTATTCCTTTATTCTTTTTCTTGCTCCAAAGTCATCCCTGTCTGTCATTTCTGCAGGTACCCCTGCTTTCCTTGATTATTATTTGAATGACTTTGAGTTTGAGTCCTATATTTCATTTATTATTTTTTCTTTTATGTGTATGAGTGTATTGCCTGCCCATATGTACATGCACCCTTGTCATGCAATGCCTGTAGAAGTCAGAAGAGGGCATCAAATTCCCCTGGAACTGGAGTTACCAACAGTTGTTAGCTACTATGTGGGTGTTGGGAATCAAACCTGGGCCCTCTGCAAGAGCAGCCAGTGCTCTTAATCACTGAGACATCTGTCTGGCCCCGTCAATGTCCTTTATTTTTTTTAAGGCAAACTTTCCAAAGCATATATATTTGAAACATTTTTAGACATGTCAGAAATGTATCTGTCAAAACTAATATCTATTGATTCCATCTATTAAGTTGAGAATTTTATTTTTTTTCTTTCTTTGACAAATCCTGAGTGTCATCTTGTAAATACACATAATTCCTTTGGGGCCCAATGAAGGTGAAGATGCTGAGCTCATTTAGTGAGTGCTCCCTAAGGGACACAATGTAAAGAAATCAAAGTGGTTGTGTAACACATGTGCCAAAACTTCTTAAACAAAGTATGACTTGTACTTTGTCCAGCTTAGGAGACTGGCAGCGGATTTGGAAGCAGCTGACTGATGCGACTTGGAGCTCTGTGAACACATCTTTGATGGTCTTCAGCTTTCATTTAGGCATCTTGAGAAAGTCATCTTGTGTCCTCCAACCATATTTAAAATCAGGCGTTTATCAAGGCTTGACTCTAGGCCAGATGCAGAACTAGACATTTCATGTCCACCTCTGCCCTTAATCTTACACAAATATTCAGAGATGGGCAGAATCAGCCCTGTTCTGCAGATTATGAAACTCGACTGAAGACAGAGCTATGTGCCTAAGGCCACAGTCACCAAATGGCAGTAATTTCATGTAACTCTGACTCCTGCTGACTCCAAGCTGTGCTAATCACAATACTGACATTCTCTGATTCATGGGGGCTCAACTTAAGGAACTATCACCTCTGTGTTGTATAGGTCTCATCCTTAAAACCTTTCTGTTTTTCATTCAACATAATATTCTATAAGTTACATGATAAACTCATGCTTTATTACAAAGTAGGTTTCACATTAGAGGATTTTGCCCAACTGTAGCTACTCCCCGTGCCCCTGTTGGTGTGATGCAGGTGTGGGTTTTGTCAAAACAAAGAAGGAGAACCTGCCTGGGCAAAGGGAGCCCTTGGCCTCTCCTCTTGCTGGCCTCTGCTATATTCCCCACCTCCAGCCCCGCTCTCTCAGTCTCTTCCTCTCTAGAGACTGGAAGACCTTCAGACAACCAGGCCTCTCCTTGTAGCTGTTCTCACTTGTTGAAAGGGGCAAGGTCTACATACCATGCACACAGAGAGGGACAGAGAGAGTGCGAGAGAGATGCAGAGAGAGAAAGAGACAGAGAGAGAAAATAAATATAATAAAGTAAAACGTTACTCAAACATTGGCTTGATACTAGAACCTTAAAGGGGAATAAGCATTGCTCAGCTTCCCCTGGAAAAGAAGTCTCACCACAGATGGAAAATTTATTTTTAAAAAGAAAATGAGAATATAAGAGATGTTAAAAGGATATGGGAATGGAGATATTTTCCAAAATAAACAGAAAAAATGAGAAAGCCTAAGCAAGGGATGAAGGTCTGTGTAGGTCTGTTATGATATATAAAGGATGAGACGAAATAATATACACATAATCTTAAAATTTCTATGGTCATAATTTAGTCAACTAGTTTAAGGAACAAAATATATATCTAGTTAAGGTTTATCTGGGACTATTTGGTTTTTTACTCAAGCCTTATCTACATAGCACATGACAATTAAAAGTACCAGACTGGTGGAACTAACCTTATTGGATATTTAACAGCCACAGTTTGAGGCCTATACTAATATGGTCAGACTGACTTAAAAGACAGTTTTTGCCTCTTGCCCTCCAAGGTCGATTAAGTTCCAGGGGACTATGGAACATCTCTCAAAATGTCCTGTAACTGTGGTGAGTCACCTGTCCTCTTGTTCATGGAGGACATGGAGACCCCACGAGATGGACTTGAATCAGTATCCAGTCTGCAAAGAGGAGGGTCAACTCAGAAGAAACATCTCTTCCATGCTTCCAAGTGAAGCCAGCCATGGTTGAGCAGGACCTTTGACTTATCTTCACATAGATGGAACTGGTAAAAGAAAGGAGCCAGGAGCTCCTCCCAAGCCCATGTGACCCCTAAGGAACAGATCGTCAAACAACCTTAAGTGTAAAAATAAATTCGGGCCAACTGTATGTGATCAATATATTTCTTTAAGAGTTCAAGGGATTTCACTTCCCAGACATTAGGCTTAAGTCCAGATAAAAAGTTATTTAGACAATTTCTCATAGATGATTTTGTTCCTAATCAGAAAATGCTGCTCAGATGTAAGACTTCAAATCTTGGACTGCAATACTCTAGTGCCCACCTGGAGCTAAGGGAGACAACCTGCTATTTTTTTTAGAATGACACTTAAATTTGTTTTCTCCCTGTATCTAGAAGCCTTTGAGAGGGAACTGACACTGATCCTAACCACTCTAATACCTATCAAAATGCCTAAAAGCAAATCTTGAATCCATCAATCTCGAGTCCAGCCTTGGCAGACAAAAGAAAAATGAGGAGGAACCCAATAGAGGGATGCTTTTGGAAGCCCTTGTCAAGAAATCCCAATGGACTCTAATATGAACATTTGAAAATTGCCCTGCTCTGACTTTTTTCTAGTTCCCTAACTTGTAATGCTAATTGAACTCAGAGATCTACCTGCCTCCGCCTCCCATGTACTGGGACTAAAGGCGTGCACCACCATGCCTGGCTCAGAAATGCTACTTTACCATTGCGTTCCTTCATAGATGACTCTTATTTTTGTAATTAAAAATTATGCTATTATGGAAGAAGCCAAAGCAGTCTGTGTCCCAATTCCCTATCCGCAAGTTGGGTAACCGCTTCAGAGGATAGTGTGATAAGAATAAGAGGTAGGAATTGTCTGGGCAGTTAGGGTATAAAGACCCCAAAGAAAAGTAACCTGTTTCTTGGCTAAAACTCACAATGTCCTTGGACCTCTTAGCCATCTACTCTGTTTCACAGGTTAAAAATGTCAAAATTATTTGGGAGCTTTTATCTAATTGTGGTCGTATGAATGAAAATGTCCCCCATAGGCTCCAAGTGTTTGGACATTTTGTTCCCAGATGATGGCACTGTTTTGGGAGGTTTTAGAAGGTGTGGCTATCCTGGAGGAAACACATCACTGGGGGTGGGCTTACAGAGTTCTTAAGCCTTGCCAGATCTCCAGTCACCCTCTTGCTTCCTGTGCCTGTGTGATGATGTGAGAGCTTAGCTTCTGCTGCTCCTGCTCCAGCCACCATACCTCCCCGCCAAGACAGACTGTAATTCCCCTGGAACTGTAAGCTCAAATAAACTCTTCCTTCTATTAATTGCTTGGGTCAATGTTTTTATCACAGCAACAGAAAAGTGACTAATACACTAATCCTTAAAAGATTTTAAGGTTACTTCTTCAGAGGGGGGAATGTTAGAGTAGCCAAAAGCCCCATAAAAAATAAATCAATCAAAAAAGAAGAAAGGGTACATGAAGTTATCAGAAAAAAGTGATGGGGAGATATGGCAGGATTTGGAGGGGAGGCAGTGGGCATGGATTTGATCAAAATACCTTATATGCATGCATGAAATTCCCAATAAATTATTTACTTTTAAAAAATCCATATTTCAGGGCTGGAGAGATGGCTCAGTGTTTAAGAACACTGGCTGTTCTTACAGAAGACCGAGGTTCGAATCCTGGCACTCACACGGCAGCTAACAACTGTCTGTAACTCCAGTTCCAGGGGATCCGACAGACTCTTCTGTTTTCTGCGGGCATTGTACAAGTCAGAGATGTAAAGGGAAACAGATACTGAGAAAATCCAGAGAACACAGGACACACTAAAAAATTCATATTTCACTGAAGTGGAAAATCTAAAATAAATGGATGAAATTTTGGATATGAACGACCTACCAAAGTTAAATCAAGATGAAGGAAATAATTTAAATGGACCCAAAACAACCAATTAGATAGAAGCAGTAATTTAAAATCTCCCCACTTAAAAAAAAATCCCAGGAAATAATGAGTTTGGTACAGAATTGTACCAAACCTTCAAAGAAGGTTTACTGATACTACCCAAACTATTTGTAAAGTATAAAAGAAAAGAACATTCCCAAATTGTTTTTAAGAAGGCAGTATGACACTAATATGAAAACCAGACAAGGATCCAACCAAGAATAAAATTAAAATAAATCTCTCTGATGAACATAGATGCAAATTTACAGGTAAATGGACAGAACTGGAAACAATCATCCTGAGGTAACCCAGATCCAGAAACAAACTTGTATAGTTGTCCCTTGGTGTTTGGGGAAAGAGGTTTTAGGACCCCTATGGACAAAAAGAAATCCATGGATTTTCAAGTCATTTATATAAAACTGTATAGTGTTTGCATATAACTCATGTACATCTTTTCATATACCTTTAGTCTTTTCCTGGAGACATAATATCCAAATACAGTGTAAATCTATGTAAGTAATTCCTATATTGTACTTTTTAAGGGGCAGTGGGAAGCCTAACACATTCTTCCTCGAGGATTTCTTTAGTTAATACTATTCCTTAGACCTCAGCTTCCCTATGCAAAAATGAATGTCATGTTCTAGGACCCAGTTAGGGTTTGCTTTCTGTTGTAACAGGAGCTTGAAAAAATCATCTTAAATAAATAAACGAACTTATTTTTCCTTGTACATAGGGTGAAAGGGTGAGCAGTTTAAGTCCACACTGGTGACTCACCAGTGTCACTGATGCACCAGGATCCTTATCATTTTGTGTCGTTATCCTTAATTCACTGCCTCTGTCCTCAGGATAGCATCATGGTTGTTGGGACCCCACCACCATCTTATATTCCCCGACACTGACGTTGTGAGGGAAAGGAGCAAAAGGCACAGCCGGTTCAGGGAATGTTCTCTAAGCTCCAGCAGCATCTCCTTATGTCTATTGGTCCAAGGAGGCACATGTATTTGTAGCTAGATATTTGAAAAGATATCCATTTTGTGCAAGCACATTGCCACCCCCTAAACTCAAATAGGGTTCTGTCGATAAAGAAAAAGGGAAAGATGACTATTTGGTGAGGAATTCCAGACTCTGTTACCAACATGTGATAAATCAACTTGTGCTTTTCTGCTGCTAAGGATGTCCATTATTCACGAATCTGAAAGTGAATGCCCATTTCTGTAGCCCAATTACTGCATTCGAAGCAAAAATATGCAGTGTTGTCGGTACAGTGGTGATACAACTGCCTTCCAGTGCCAGAATGTTCTCCAGGTGTGCTGGACCACTGACAGGCTCACAGATTCACAGGACTGAATTAGAGGCCAGAGACTATGGACCATTCTTCACAGGCTTTCATTGTGCTCTGAGCTGGTCCAGCCCAGGGAAGAACTCATGACACCACTAACCCATTCCTTCCAGTGGGTCACCACAGGAAGCCTCTTCTTCATGATGTCATGGATTCACCCCATGTGAATATAGCAAATGATGTCATCACCATTTCATAGGTAGGAGGACAGAGTGTGAGAGTGACTGGCCACACTCAGTCAGTGGTAGGGCTGTGTGATAGTTTGGATAGATGTCCTCCATTGGTTCAAGTATTTAAACACTTGGTTCTCAGTTGATGGTGATATTTGGGGAGGTTATGGATTCTTTAGGAGGTGAGCCCTGATGGAGGAAATATGTTGTTGAGGTGGGCTTTGAGAGTTTGTAGCCTCACCACACTTCCAGTTCACTTTCTCTGTTTCCTGAGGAATGGAAATGTGATCTCTCAGCTTCCTGCTCTGGCCACTTGCTGCCATGCCTCCCTACCATTATGGACTCCCCCTCTGGAACTGTAAGTCGAAATAAATTCTTTCTCCCATAAGTTGCCCTTTGGTCATAGTATTTCATCACAGTAACAAAAACTAACTAATACAAATCGGGGTTCTCAATCATCTGACTCTGAATCCAAGTCCTTCCTTTACACCGTCTGTAATAACAATCTGTATCCACGTGCCTTCTAATGTCAAACCCATCTTTTCTCTTCCAGCTCATTGGGTCCTCTTAATAATCCTGTAAGGTAAGCACTCATGAACATGTCCAGCCTTTAGCTGGAAACTGAGGCACCATGGTGGTTAAGTAGTAGGGCCAGGACTTGAACCCAGCACTTTAAGTTCATAACAAAGCTCTTTATATTGTAATGAGTTCCCCCAAATACAGCCATCTGGACTCCTGGGAGCTCTCAAAACAGGTTCAGGACAGAGGCTAGGGCAAGCATTCACACAGCCTGGGGTTGCAGTAAGAGGCCTGTTTCTCTATGACCCCCACGTCCCCTGCAGGGCCACGAAGCCCCCATACTCCCGGGTGAACCACCAGGCATCCGTCAGCAGCCTCAGTGTAAATCACATAAAGGAGAATCGCCCTGAGAAATGTTTCCTTTTCCCATGGGATGTGTTTGACACAAGATAAAGGGCGAGGGGAGAAAACAAACTTTGTAAGGCCATGCTGGGGGTGTGTGCTTGCTCTCCCTAACCCCAGCATCCTACCCCCACCACACTCGTGCATGGGAAGACACCTAGGACTCCCTTCCATAAACTTCCCTCTCACGGGGATTTCTTTCTGCAGACCATTTCCCCCAGGGGCAATCATCTGGTGACCTTCTTGACTTGGTATCCTAGGCCCTACTGCCATTGTAAATGGGCAAAGGCTCAGACCCTGCTAAGTTAGAGCAAGAAAGACTGAGCCTGAGGCAGCTTTGCTTCCCAGAAACCTAAATATGTGCTGTGTAAATTAGTGTCATCATCGACTGATTAAACACCTGAGAGAAACAGCCTGCGGGGAGGAATTATGTCGTTACTCAGTTTCAGTATATTTGGGCCATGGTTGTTCAGGCCTGTGTGTGAGCCTCATGGAGATGGGGACCTGTGGCAGACAGAGAGCAGAGTGAGGCAGGAAGGGGCTTGGTGTCACCGTGTTAAGGCGGAATCTACCCAGAGCTCAGGGGCGCTGCCCCAGGCCCTGCTGACCTACTCCTCTGGCCCTGTTGCCCTCCTCCCTCCCTGGACAGTGCCCCATCCTGTGAGGCAGAGGGAAGGGATGGGGAAAGATGTAAGTCTGAGGTTGAGTGAATGGTTTCAGACCTGTGAATGCCTCAGTTTCCAGCTCTGTAAAATAGGCAGAATGGCTCGGTTTCTGTCGGCTCACCAGTGTGCACCACAGGGTACGGGTGACTCCTTCTTCTTGCAGCATGGAGATCATTTAGAAGCACTTCAGGCCACGTCCCTCTGCCTTCTTCCCCGTTGATGCTGGCTTTCCCATGACTGTGACAAAAGACCAGAGACAAAGCAACTTATGAGGAGGAAAGACCAGGTTAGGGAACCTGAGCCAGGAGGACTGTGACTGTGAGGCCAGCCTGAGCTACACAGTGAAATCCTGTATCACAGAACCAAGCTGGGTGGGCACAGCATGCATTTCGGCTCAAGAGTTCATAGATTTCTGTCCATGGTCGATGGTGCATTGGCTCTATTTTTAAAAATTAATTATTTATTTTTACTTTGTGTGTATGAGTGTCTTGCTTGCAGGTATGTAAGTGCACCCATGTCATGCAATGTCTGTGGAGGCAAGAAGAGGGTGTTGGATCCCCTGGAACTGGAGCTGTTAGGTACCATGTGGATATTAGGACTCAAACCTGGGTCCTCCATGAGAGCAGTCGGTTCTCTTAACCACAGAGCCCGCTCTCCATCCCCAGCTCTGTTGTTTATGTTTTGTGGGAAGGCGGAACATCATGGTAGAGACCCTGTGGCACAGCAATGCTGCTCACCTCATGGAGGCTGGGAAGAGCGGGAAGGGGGCTCCCAATAGTCTTTCAAGAATACATTCCCAACGAACCAACTCCCTTCCACTAGCCCCTCTTCTTGAAGGTTCTATCACTACCAACAGCACAGTTTGGGGACCAAGCCCTCAACAAAGGGAACTTAAGGTACAACCCATTATGCTGTTTTGCAGTGGGAGTGGGCTCAGGGGATGAATTATAAAGTTATGCTGCATAAGCCAGAATTCACACAATTCTGTGGAGACAAACCCCATTGGATTCCCAATCTGAATGGAATCTAAAGGTTAGCTCACAATAAAGCTATCAAAATGGAGTAGGGGGCTGGGGAAATGGCTCAGTTCATAAAGTGCTTGCCATACAAGCATGAGGACCTGACTTCAGATCCCCCAGCACCCATGTAAAAAACTGGGTACAGCAGCACACACCTATAATTCCATCACTGGGGAGGCAGAGACAGGAGCATCCCTGGAGCTGTATTGGTGAGCTCTAGTTCAGTGTGAGACCATTTTTTAAAAGAAATGAGGTGGGTGGGCACTGGAGAGATGGCTCAGTGGTTAAGAGCACTGGCTGCTCTTGCAGAGGGCCCAGATTCAATTATCAACACTCACATGGCAGCTAACAACCATCCATAATTCCAGTTCAAGGGGATCTGATGCCCTCTCTGACATCCGTGGGCATTGTATGACATGGGTGCACTCACACACATGCAGGCATAACACTCATACACACAGAATAAAAAAGTTATATTTTTTTAAATGAGGTGGAGAATGAGAAAGAATCTGACATTGTCCTCTGACTTCCACAGGCACATGAATATATGTGCATGTGTACCCTTCACACACACACAACACACACACACACACACAACACACACACACACACACAAATAGGAATCATGTTTGGATGAATGGTTTGGCACAGGAAATAAGGCATATCTAGCAGGGCATTCTGCCTTCTCTGAAGGTCACCCTCACTTCCCTAAGGATCACAATTCTGCTCTTCCAAGAGCCCTGTGATGTCAAAGGAAGCCCGAGATTGCTGTCTCAATTTTTGCAGGCTTGCAAACCAGGACTCGAGGACAGACAGCTTTGCCCAAATCACACAGTCAGTGGGATGGAACTGAGGTAAAGACAAGTCAGGGCTCTTCACCTGGACGTCAGGCTCTATGCGTAAGTTACAGTGAGTTCAGAACTGCACCCATCCTGTCTCCTAATGAAACCAGAAGCTCCTCCTCATGGTGCATAATTAGAACAGGAAGATGGCCATCGAAAGCAGATCCTCAGGGCTGGAGCACTGACTGCTCTTACAGAGGACCTGGGTTCGATTCCCAGCACCCACATGGCAGCTAACAATCATCCTTACTCCAGTTCCAGGGGATCTGACATCCTCTTCTGACCTCCTCGGGCATTGCACGACACAGGGGCATTTACACACATGCAGGCAATCCACTCAGACACATAAAATAAAAATAATAAATAAAAAAGAAAATAGATCCTGGGAATTTTAGTGAGCAGTGGGAAAGAGCGTATACAAATTATGAAATTATGCAATGAGGAAAATATGTCAGTCATAGTTTTTGCTTTGTGCAATATAATCTAGAATTGACTTGTCTATGGATCATTTTTCAGGCACAGTTTTATGATGGCCTTGTATGGCCAGCTTTGGCCTTTGGAAATATAATAATCTAATTGTCCTTTCATTCGTTGACCTAAGAGCTCGTCTGTTACCTCTCAGCCCTGAAACCTTTCTCCTTTGAAGCCCAGGACCCTCTTTCTTCATCTCCCTTGGTGGTTCTTCTTTCACTGCTGACTCAGAAAAGTCTTCCCCAGAGGACAGCTCTCTGTGTCATTACAGTGATACCCAAGCTTGATAAGATTCAATATCTTTGGCCAGGTTTGCCGTGTATTTCCTGAAGATGCCTCACAGTAAGAAGATGGGTTCATTTTAAAAGAGTCCACTCATAGGTGTCTGGTGTGGCATGATTTCCTCCTTGGTTTACTTCATCACTAAAGGCCTGGGCCAATGACTTTTTAGGTGACAAGGGCTGTTAGTGCTGCCTCTTGACACCTAACCAGCCTCAGGGGGCACAAGTTAGCTTAAATCATCATCACTATCATCATCATCATCATCACCATCACTATCATCACCATCACAATCTTTATCACCATCACCATCATTATCACCATTACCATCATCATTACCATCATCATCATTATCATCATCACCACCATCATCAATACCATCACCATCACCATCATCAACACTATCATCACCTTCACCACCACCACCACCACCACCATCATTATTTTGAGACAAGGTTTCATGATCCCAGGATGACTTCATACTTGGTATGCAGCTTAGAATGACCTTGAACTTCTGATCATCCCAAGAGTCGGGCTTACAGGCATGAACCACTGTGCCCTGTTTAGTGCTAGGGATGGAGCCCAGTTTTATTCTGGGTGATAAAATTGCTTTGGATCTAGAGAGGGTAGTTTTACAATACTATGCACTATGAATGCACCAAATGAAGGTGAATTGGTTATTTTGCTTATCTTTTTAATTAATTAATTAATTTATTTATTTATTATTATTTTTTTTGAGGCTCATTCTGTAGCCCAGGCTGGCTTCAAACTGATGGTGATCCTCCTGCCTCAGACTCCTGGATAGCTGGGATTACAGGCATGATTATCAGACCTGTTGAACTGCTTACTTTAAAATAGTTAATACGTGTCATAAATTTCACCTCAAAAAAAAGTTTAAAAGATTCTAGTTACTTTTGCTATGAATGTAAAACTGCTCTAAAAAAAAAAAATATCTTAAAGAAGGAAAAAAATACCAAATAACTATGGAAGAGATGACTAGGTGACCAGGCCAAGGGCAAAGCCTCTCTGTACATATTATGTTAACTTCCCTTTAGCCACTGACTTCCTTCAGGACAGAGGAACTAAGCAGATGGCAAGGGGCACACCTGCTCACCTGCTCTGTCACCTACGCTCCTAGCTTTGTGCTCCTCAGCTGAGCCACTTTCCACAACTGCATTTGGGTATGCTCAGCTGCCAGATGTCTGTCTTCCCCCCGTGAGCCTTGGGGCATCCTAATGACTCACTGATCTTTGGCCGCTGGATCAGCTTCATAGTGCCTAGCACAGAGCAAGAGCTGGAAAATCAGAAGAGCCCTGGTTCTAGTCTTCCAATCCTTAACTGTCTGTGCTACCTGGAGCAAGTAGCTGAACCTCTCTGAGCTTCAATTCCTGGGCTTCAGATCTTTGCTCAGTTGTCCTCCTCAGCTCTACAGGCAACTGTGAATCATGACCAGACTCCAAGGGGTTCTGGAACGTGTATATTGTGGTCCAGTAATGATGCTTGCGTGCATTTTTTTCAACACTTCTGGATGATTCTATTTGTTTGAGCAAAGGACACCACTCTCTCAGTCTTCTGGAATGAGTGGGGAGTTTTCCTCTTGTGCCCTCACGTCCCAAAATAACCTCTAAGGAAAGAGGGACATGTAAGAATAGACTGTCAGAGCCAGGCCTGGTGGTGCACACATCAGAAATTCAACTAACTAGCCAAGACTACATAGTGAGCTTGAGTCTAGCCTGGTCTACATGAGGTCTTATCTCAACACTCCCTTCCCCAAATGAGATCTTGATTCTGTGTCATCTGAAATGTATTTTCTTATGTGTGTGTGTGACGTGAATGCCTGCATGTATATTTGCTAGTGTGTGGGCACACAGGACTGTCAGGTACACATGTACATGCATATGTATGTGTTGGAGACCGGAAGTACATGACAGGAGCCCTCCTCCATCACTCTCAACTTTAGTTACTGAGACGGTGTCTTGTTGAACCCAGAGCTTGCTCATTCTGGCTAGTTTAGCTAGACAGCTTGCCCAAGGAACCCCGTCTTAGCTTTCCAAGTGCTGGGATTCAGGGGACCACCACACCTGCCCAGGGGATCTGAACTCTGGTCCTCAGGGTTGCCCTGAAAGTGCTTCATCCATTAAGCCATCTCTCCAGCCCAACGTTTTTAAACCTCTTTAAAGAACTGAGTGTGTGGGGCTGGCACTGGCTCTTGCAGAGGACCTGGGTTCGAATTCTAGCACCCACATCGTGGCTAACACCCAACCCTTCCAGGGGATCTGATGCCATCTTCTGACGTCCACGGGCATTTCATGACACGAGTGTACTTACATGTATGCAGGAAATGCACTCATACACATAAAATAAATATAAAGAAATTAATAAAATATTAAAAAAATAAAAAACAGGGTGCTTGCTTTCAGACCTCAGGCATGCATTTCCTTCTTTTGGTTTGAGCCCCCAGCAGCACACAGACCTGCAGCAACCTGAGTCCTCACACTTTGAGCCCTCCCCCACCACTGCTGCTCAGCCGGCTTCCAGGGGCTTTTCCCTCAGTGCGTGGGGAACCACCGCCATCTGGAACAGGTTAGCTTCACTCCTGCCTGGAAGCCTGGGGATGGACTAAATGACCCCTACCAATCCCTCTCTGTCCTCAGCCTCTCTAGTTACCTTCTTTTATTTCCAACGAGCACGCTTTCACGAGGGAAAAATGAATCCCGGGCTCCAGCTTCCCTTGGGAGTCAAAATGACTCCACTCTTCAGCCTGGGGAATCGGAGTTTCATGAGAGCAATCTCTCCATGGGCTGGAAGAGGAAACACAGCAACAACACACTATATATTTAGATTCTTCTAGCAGCACATGCTCCTGAAGTTCCGCATTCATGGGAGGCTGGGACCATGAACCCTCTTCCTGCTCCCCCTGGCCACCCCAGGACTCTTGATTGATTTCCCTGCTTGGTGCCCAAATGATCTTTCTACCTGGCAGGGCTGTAGGACGCTGATGATGCCACAGGCCATGCTGCCGGTGCCAGAGCTGTGTCCTTGGGAATGTTTTCTAGATGTTTCCTTCCCTCGGCTTTAGCTGTCAGTGTAGGGGATGAAACTCAAGGTCCTCTGCACGCAGAAAAGTCACAGGAAGAGGAAATGACCCCGAGCCCCTCAACCATTACCAACATTTTGCAATGCAACGCATCTGTCCATTTCTGCCTTTCCTTTCTCCTCCCATAGAACTTTAAAGAAATTCCTGATGGTGTGTCATTTAGCCCCTAAATACTTCCATATGTGACTCTCAATAGGGTAGGGGGAGGGAACAAGGAGGAATTTTTTACCTATGAAACCGAAATCTAAGGCAAAATAATTTCTTCTTATCATTTATTAGCTAGCTCAATTCAAAGGTCTCCTAGTGTCAAAATTTTTTAAAAACTCCCCAAAACAACAAAAAACCCCAGTGCTATTCTACATTTAACTTGTTCAAATAAAGGTCCCCAGATCCACACACTCACTACCTTTGGTGACGTCCCTAGAGTTTCTGAGTTGAGAGACTTGTGTCACCTTGTTCTTTTCTGTGTGTTGATGGTTTAAAAAGCTGTCCCATTAAGCAGCAGTGTCTACAGTTCTAGGTCTGTGGGATGAGCTCGGGGGGTGGTAGCATCATCCCTTCTCTTCCCCTTCCTAGTGAGGTGTGGCTGGGAGCCTTGTGAAGCCCCTGTTTAAAAGACTGTCATGGCAATGGTGTGCAGTGCTGGCCACTGCATCATTTCCGACAGCCTCTACTACTGCTGCTTCTAGTTTTGGTTCCAGGAAAGGTTACTGTGTTCTGTGGGTTTCAGGTTTTGTGCAGCTTAGAGACAAAAGATATGATTTAAATTCCATGTGGTCCATGGCGTCTTTGTGCATGGGCGTGAAGGCTGACCCTAGTGACACTGGCAAAATGCTATTTTTCAGCTTTAATATATATATATATAATTTTATTTTATTGATTTATTAATTAATTAATTTAGTCTTTTTGAGACAGGGACTCCCTGCAGCTCCAGCTAGCCTGGTACTCACTATGTAGACTAGGCTAGCCTTGATCTCACAGAGATCCTCCTGCCTCTGCCTCCTGAGTGCTGGAATTTATTTTTATTTTATGTGTATGTGTTTTGCCTGCAAGTATGAACTGCATGCAATGCAATGCCCACAGAGGTCAGAAGAGGGCGTCAGATCCCCTGGAACCTTGAGGGTGGGTGTTAGCTGCCATGTACGTGCTGAGAACTGAACAGAGGTCCTCTGAAAGAGCAGTAAGTGCTCTTAACCACTGATCCATCTCTCCAGTCCCATTTTCCAGGTTTGGTAGAATTTTGAAAGAGCTGTTAGAGTTTTAAACCCTTCTGTGCTTCAGAGGGAATGACCCCATTGATTTGTGGTAACAAAGGTCTTGCCCTTCCAGACAACAGTGGTTGAGGGTCATGATTAGGGGTGATAGGGAGGCTGTGGTGCTGACTGTGGCACCAGAACTGAGCCAGCAAGAAGAGGCAAGTGTATGTTTGGGTTTCCTGTAAGGTGACATGGGGCATTGTCTGGGTGCCCAGGGTAGAAAAGGCATGTGCTCTCAGGAGGAAACCGAGGGAGGCAGTGAGTTGTCAGAACTGCACTAAGAAGATCAGTGACAGGCTCCATGTAAGACACTTGACTCATAGCTGGGAAGCCTAATAAACCACAAACGTAGGGTTTAGGATTCAGGGAAGAGACTGGAACCCAGGCAGAGGGATCTGGAGTCATAGAGCCACTGAGGCACACCTCATGGTTTAAAGTAACACCTGTATCAGTTACTTTTCCCTTGCTATGATAAAACACCGTGACCAAGGCAACTTATAAAAGGAAGAGTTTATTGGGCTTTCAGTTCTAGAGTCCATCATGGCAGGAGGTGGGGTGGGGGCAAGTGGGATGAGGCTATGAACTCTCAAAGCCCACTCCCAGTAACATGTTTCCTCCAGTAAGGCCACACCTCCAAAATGTTCCATGACCTCTCCCAAACAGCATCACTAACTGACCAAGTGTTCAAATACTTGAGCCTATGGGAAACATTGCTCATTGAACACACCATACCACCTCACCCTCTTCTGCAGATGGAGAAGCTGGACCTGGAAAAAAAGGGTCTCTTCAGAGTGACATTGGACTAGTGATGGGTCAAGAATCCATTTCTTGGTTCTCATCAAACCCTCCCCACTGTATCTGGCCACACTGTTCAGTCTCCTTGAAGACCAATGCCAAGTAAGGAAAAATATGGCTAGCCTGAGGTGTGGGAGACTCCAGTCAAGAAGCCAGACTTCCATGGTGAGCTGCAAGCTGCCTGCCTGCAGTTTTCTTACAGATGTGCAGTAGGCCAAGCAGGTACATGTGAGTCCTCTCCTCACATTAATTAGCAGGTGTGTGTGGATCCAGGTAGCACAGAAGATGCAGAATGAGGCCACATTGACCTAAAGCAAGCTCTAGGACTAAAAAATGATACCCAGGGACTGGGGAGATGGCTGAGTTGGTAGGTAAAGTGCTTGTTGCACAAACACAAAGACCTGAGTTCAAATCCTTAACACTCATAAAAAAGCTTGGGGAAGCAATGTGCATCTATAATTCCAGGAACATAAGGAAGTAGGGGGTGCAGGTAGGTAGATCCATGAGCTCCCTAGTTAGCCAGTCTATCCAAATCAATGAGTTCCAGGTTCAGTGAAAATCCTGTCTCAAAAAAATAAGACACAGGGCTGGTGAGATGGCTCAGGGTTTAAGAGCACTTGCTGTTCTTACAGAGTACTGGAGTTCATTTCCCAGCATTCACCTCTGGAGGTTCACAAATGCTTTTAATTCGAGGTTCAGGGGATCCCACACCCTCTTCTGGCCTTGGCTGGTACTATACTAGTGTGCACATACCCACACACAGACACACACATATACACATACATTAAAAATAAATTTGAGCGGGAGTGGTGGTGCACATTTATTTCCAGCATGTGAGAGGCAGAGGCAGGCAGATATCCATGAGATGGAACCAGTGTGGGCTACATAGTGAATTCCAGGCCACTTGGGGCTACACAGGCACCTTGTCTCAAAACAATACCAATAGCAACAAAAATTAAATTTGTTTTATTCTTTGAGTCCAGAGTTTTATTCTGGGTGATAAAATTGCTTTGGATCTAGAGAGGGTGGTTTTATAACACTGTGAATGCACCAAATGAAGGTGAATTTTTTTTTTTCATATCTTAATTTTTTTTTTTTCTTTAGTTCAGAATTTTTTTTTTGGGGAAAAAATTTGGTTGGGTTTAGAGGGGGGAGTTTTTAATCAACTGTTATGGCCCAAAATAAGGGGAATTTTTTTTTTTTTTGAGACAGGTCTTACTATGTAGCCCAGGCTGGCCTCAAACTTGTGATCCTCTTGTTTCTGTCATCTCCCCAAGTCTCAACCCTGGGATCACAGGTGTGCACCACCACACCTCACTTAAAATAAAATTCTTACTTCACACTTTTGATTGTAGCTCATAGAAAGTGCATATCATTGTTATCTGACACACGGGGCCTCACATTTAAAAATTTTATGAACTAAGAGCTTTCTGGCTAGATATCTTCTATGTTTTTTTTTTTTCTCTCTGAAATTATTTTTCATCTCTCACTGTTTTCTTCAACAAAAATGTCTTCAGAAACATGATTTTTTTTTCTAGTTCCTGTAACTCTTAGGTTCTAATAGTCAAAATTGTTCTCTACAGGCCATCACTGTACACAATTGATTAAAACAACATAAATTACACGTTTGTAAATTTTTAAGGCAAGGATTGGAGAGATGGGCTCAGTGGTTAAGAGTACTGGCGGCTCTTGCAGAGGACTCGGGTTTGAATCCCAGCACCCATATGCTGGCTAACACCCTCTGTATCTCCAGTTCCAAGGGATCTGACACCCTTGGCCTTGAACTTATGGAAATCCTCCTGCTTCTATTTTCCAAGTACTGGAATTACAGGCATGAGTCATCATGCCTGTCTAACAACTTTTTAAAAGAAATCAAATAACACAGTATTTCTTAAACCACAGTGGAATGAGTGACAGAAAAGATAGCAGGGAATTTCAGACCCTGAGCTTGTCCGTGGGAAGAGAGCAAGTCTCAAGGGAAATCCAAAAATACACCGAGCTGAAAGAAGATGAAAATACTACACGTCACAAGGTAAGAGATGTCAAAGCAGAGCTCAAAGAGGAATACATGGTGCTGCAGGCTTGCACTGGGCGAAGGAATCTCGTATCCCAAGCCAAACCTTCCCTTTGAGAACCTAGAGAATGAAAAGCAATGGGAAGTCAGTGGTGAGTGGAAGACAGGAATCCAAGGACCAAGCAGAGACCAGTGAGATGGAAAATCACAAAAGCAAGGAGGAACACCTGTGAGACAAAGAACTGGTTCTTACCTGGGCAAGACCAGTCAGGTTGGCAGATCTTGGGTGGGATTGACAGAGATGAAGGAGAAGCAGCACAGGTGACCAATGTCAGGATTATACAGGAATGTCACTCACAACCCTGAGGACATCAGAATGAGACATCAGCCTCCTCTGGTGAATTTGAAAACCTAGGTGGCATAGACCAATTCCTCAAGAAGCATGAATTGCCACAGTTCACCCAGTACGAAACAGATCATTAGAATAGCAATAAAGCTACTAAGAGAATTAAGTGCAGGTGCTGGAGAGATGCTTCAGTGGTCAATAGCACTGACTGCTCTTTCAAGAGGACCCAGGCTCAGTTCCCTTCACCCACATGATGGCCAACAACTGTCTGTAACTCCAGTTCCAAGGATCCATTGCCCTCTTTTGGTCTCCTCGGTTCCCTGCGTACATGTGGTACACATGAATGCATGCACACAGACATATATACATATATACATGTATATATGTATATATATATACATAAGTATGTATGTAATAAAATATTTTCAAGGAGAAAGAATTAAATTCATAATTTTACAATTATTACATTTATTTATTTATTTGGGGTGGGGAGCAGACATGGTAGAGCATGCATATGGAGGGCAGAGGACAACGTTTGGGAAATGATTCTCTCCTTCCACCACTTAGGTCCTGGGGACCAAACTCAGGTTGTCAGAATTGGTGCTACATGCTTTTACCTGCTAAGTCATGTCAGTGACCCTAAATTCATAGTTTTGAAACTCTCAGAAGACAACATTTCAATCCTAGATGGATTTTAAAGGCAAATTCTACAAAGTGTTTAGAAAAGAATTAATACTAATTCTAAAAATCTTTCAGAAAATTGAAGAGGAAATACTTGCCAGGTCATTTTAGGGAGTTCCCATTACTCCTATACCCAGCCCAGGAAAACACAGTGCTCAGAAAGCATGTACTAGTAAAGTACATAAACACACATAGAAGTTCTTAGTAAAGTCTCAGCGAGAAGAATGCAGCAATGTGTAAAAAGTCACATCTATGCACTGCTAAGTGAGTCACTCCAGGAGAACAAGGCTGGCTCAATATGTTTAAATTATTAGTGTAATCACCCCATCAAGAAACAAAGGCAGAAAAATCAGAAAACCATGTTAACTTACAAAAAAAGCACTTGACAAAATTCAACATCCACTCATCTTTAAAATCCAAAATAAGTTTTTCAGCTTGATCAAGAATGTCTACAAAAGGGGCTGGAGAGATGGTTCAGTAGTTAAGAGCACTGGCTGCTCTTGCAGAAGACCCAGGTTCAGTTCCCAGCACTCACATGGCAGCTAACAGTCATCTGTAACTCAAGTTCCAAGGACCCAACACTCTCTTCTGGTTCTGGGGACACTGCATACACATGGTGCACTTACATGCAGGCAAAACATTGGTACATACGTACATACATACATATAAATAAATAAATTAATTAATAATAAATAAATAAATAATAAAGTTTTAAAAGAATATCTACAAAAAAAAATCCTGCAGTTAATCTTATCCTTAGAGATAAAAACAAAACAAAGTAAATGTTTTCATTCAAAAGGGAACCAGATTAGGACGTCTGCTCTTAACATCCTTATTTAACATAAGGCTAGAAGTTTTGGACAAGGAAAAAAAGGCAAGAAAAGGAAATAAAAAAGCATAGAGGTTAGAAACAAACCTCTCTAGATTCAAAGCAGTTTTATCACCCAGAATAAAACCCTGGGCTCTATTCACAGCATCAAATAAGCCAGACATTGTGGTGCATGCCTGTAATCCCAGCACTCAGGAGGTAGAGACAGGAGGACCAGAAGTTCAAAGTCAACTCTAGCTATATAGTGAGTTCAAAGCCAGCTTGAGGTTGTGAGACTCTGTCTCAAAATGATGATGATGATGGTGATGATGGTGATAATGGTGATGATGGTGATGATGATGGTGGTGATGATGATGGTGGTGGTGGTGGTAATGATGATGGTGATGATGGTGATGATAATGGTGGTGATGATGGTGATGATGGTGGTGGTGATGATGATGGTGGTGATGATGGTGATGATGATGGTGGTGGTGGTAATGATGATGGTAATGATGATGGTGATAATTGTGATGGTGGTGGTGATGATGATAATGGTGGTGATGATGGTGATGGTGGTGGTAGTGATGATGGTGATGGTGGTGGTAGTGATGATGGTGGTGGTGGTGGTAATGATGATGGTGATGATGGTGATGATAATGGTGGTGATGATGGTGATGATGGTGGTGGTGGTGATGATGGTGGTGATGATGGTGATGATGATGGTGATGATGATGGTAATAATGGTGATGGTGGTGTTGGTATTGATGATGATAATGATGATGACAACAATCCAAGAGAACTTGAGATCAAGAGGCAAAGGAGGAGCAATGCTTATTTCCTAAAAAGCCATTGTCCCAGACTGTGAGTGATGAAGTAAACCAATGGAGAAAATCCCAAGGAACCTACAGAAAGAATGTAGAAGAAGTAAATATGTTCAGCAAGTTCAAAAGACAAGAGAGAGGAATGCATGACCCAGTCAGCTGCATTCCCACATGATGGTAATAAATATGTAGACACCAAAATTAAAAGTAAAATATCAGGACCACATACACTTTCTCCTTAAAATGAAATACTTGGATTGAATAGAGCATGTAGATACTAAAAGTAAAACAATGCTGGTGAAATAAATCTAGAAAGTCTAAAGAAATGGATAGGTGTGCTGCATTTATGTGTCAGTGAGCTGGCTCAACAGGTAAAGGTACTTGCTGTCAAACTGATGACCTAAGTTCAATCCCCAGGACCCACAGGTGGGAGAAGAGAACTGACTCCTGAAAGTTGTCCTCTGATCTCCACATGTGTGTCATGGCTTACACTAGCAGCCCCCCCATACACACAGAAATAAAATGTAATAAAAATTTAACAAAAGACTCTATACATCAATTCTCCCCAAATTGATATACATAACACAATTCTTTCTGGATTTTTTGTTTTTGTTTTTTTGAGACAGGGTCTCCTTGTAGCCCCAGCTGGCCAATAACTCGTTATATAGACCAGACTGGCAGAGATCTACCTGCCTCTGCCTCCAGAGTTCTGAGATTAAAGATGTGCTCCAATCATGCCTGGCAGACAACACAATTCTTATCAAAATCTTAGTAAGATTATTGGTATATATATATACAGATTGTTCTAAATTTTATATACAAAGAGAATTGGGTTAGCCAAAATAATTTTGGACAGAAATATACATCAGAAAAGAGTTCATCTACATGATTTGAGACTCAAAGCTGTAGCGGATAGGGATATAGCTCACTTGTTTAGAACGCTTGCCTAGCATGCAGGAGGAGGCCCTGAGCTTCTTCCCCAGCATCCCTTTAAATTGGGTAGAATGACCCTACTTGTAATGCCAGCATTACTCAGAGGCAGGAGGATCAAGAGTTCAAGGTCATGTTCAACTACATAGCAAGGTTGAGGCCAGCTTAGGCTACATAAGACCCTGTCTTTAAAAGCAATTATGCCTCGCTAGGCGTGGTGGCGCACACCTTTAATCCCAGCACTCGGGAGGCAGAGGCAGGCTGATCTCTGTGAGTTCAAGGCCAGCCTGGTCTACATAGTGAGTTGCAGGATAGCTGGGGCTACAGGGAGACCCTGTCTCAAAAAGACCAAAAAAAAAAAAAAATTATACCTCTAATAAATAAAACAGTGGTAAAAGCAAAGGTGTAGAGATTAATGGAACCGAATAGAGAGCTCAGAAGGAGACCCACAGATGTCCCTAGTTGTTTGTTGCAGAGAAGCAAAAGCACTTCTGTGGAAGATCAACCTTACCCAAAGCTGCTAGATGCCCATGGAAGAGGGCCACATGCAGAAACACTTGACTGAGGTTTTACAGCTGATACAAAAATTAACTTAAATTGGGTAGAAACTTAAATGTAACATTTGAAAATAAAATTGTAAAAAAAACCAATGCAGGCAGAAATCGACAGTATCTAGACAACAAGGTTTTATACTCAACATCAAAAACTCTGACAAGCATGAAAAACTAAAACATAATCAGAGAGAAAATATCTGCAAACCACTTGTATTAGTTGCTGTTCTGCTGCTGTGACAAAACACTAGGACCAAAAGTGACTTCTGGAAGAAAGAGCTTATTTTTGCTTGCACTTCCAGAGGGAGAGTCCATAATGGTGGTGGTGGCGGGGGAGATATGACAGCAGGTGACCAGAGCAGGAAGCAGAGAGCCAACATCTTCAAAAGCAGACATGAAATGGAGTGCAAAGTGGAAGCGGGGTGAGGCTATGAACTCTCAAATCCCACCCCCCAGTGGCATGCTTCCTCCAGCAAGGCTGTACCCACTAAAAAGTTCCTTGACGCCCCTCCCCAAGCAGGGCCCTAATGTCCAAATATGTGAGCCTATGGGGGACATTTCTCATTCAAACCATCATACCACATATGTGATAAGGTGTCATAGTAGCATCTAGACTATATTAAAAACTCTCAAAACTCAATAGTAAATGATTAGAGAGCTGACTCAGAGGTTAAGAGTACTCCCTGCTTTTCCAGAAGACCTGGGTTCAGATCCCAGCACTCATATAATGGCTAACAACCATCCACAGCTCCAGTTCCAGGGGATCTGATGCCCTCTTCTGGCCTCCACAAGCATGCCATGCATGAGTGCACTTAAATACATGCAGGCAAAACACTCATACACATAAAATAAAAATAAATAAACTTTGCCAGATGTGGTGGTGCATGCCTTTAGTCCCAGCACTCAGGAGGATGGGATCATGATGCTTCATCAGAGGCAGGATGATTTCTGTGAGCCTGAGGTCAGCTTAGTCTACATAGGGAGTTCCAGGCCAACTAGGGCTACAGGGAGACCCTGTCTCAAAAAGACCAAAAAAAAAAAAAAAATGGGCAAAGATATTGAAATATATGTCACTAAAGGGGGACGTACAGATTACAAATAAGTACAAGAATATATTCAGTGATGAATAAAATCATGAGCTGTCAGCACCTTGCTGGTGGGGTTGTGAGTAGAGCTGCTATTCTGGAAGACTTTGGAAGTTTCTCCCAGCAACTGCACTGCTGGTTATTCACCCCAAAGAATGCTAAGTTGCTTTCACCTCTTTCAACATGAAACAACTCAAGTGTCTTCCATGAATGGATGAATAAACTCATTGTGTCATACCCACACAGGGGGATATTACTCAGCCATGAAAAGGGGGAAATTACCAATACACACAATAACTCACAAGAACCCCTAGAGACTTCCATTGACTAAAAATGAAATCCAATTTCAGAAACATACATACTATAGGATTCCATTTCTATAACATTCTTGAAATGACAAAATTATAGAAATGGACAGGAAATGAGTGGTTGCCATAGTTAAGAAGGGGATGATGTAAGAGGAGAAAACAGTTGTGCAAATATAGAGACATTACACACAGCTGAGAGGAGCTAGGAAGGTTTTCTGTGTATTAGTCACTGTCCTGTTGCTGTGATAAACACCATAAACAAAGTGATGTAGAAGGAAGAGTTTATTTGGCTTATGGTTCCAGAGGGATAAGAGTCCATCATGGAGGGGAGGCATGGCTGGAGGCAGCTGGAACAGAAACCTGAGTGTTCACATCTTCAAACAGGTACAGGAAGCAAAGAAAGACCCACTGAAGGTGGGTAAACTATACTCTCAAAGCCCGCCCCCAGTTGATGTGCTTCCTCCAGCAAGGCCACACCTCCTGGCGGTTTCTTGACCCTCCTCAATCAATGCCACTAACTGACCAAGTGTTCAAATACTTAGAGTCAAACCACCACACTATCTTAACCATATCACATGATGTCCTAGCTCTCACTCACTTTCTCTCTCTCCTCTCTCTCTCTCTCTCTCTCTCTCTCTCTCTGTCTGTGTGTGTGTGTCTTCTCCCTCTGTGTGTATATGTGTATTGTACATTTTCATTTTCATGTGCATACATGTGCATTGTGACTGGTTACATACATGTGTGAGCATGTGGAAGCCAAAAGTTGTCTTGGGGTGTCCTCCCCTGCACTCTCCACCTCATTGTTTTGAGACAGGGCCTCTGTGCTGGTAGGTTTTTGTCAGCTGGAGTCACCTGGGAACAGGGAACCTCAGTTGAGGGATTTCTTCCATCATATTGGCCTGTGACCATATATGTGAGGCATTTTCTTGATTGATAACTGATGATGCAGTAGGGCTCAGCAAACTGTGGGCAGTGCCATCCCTGGGCAGGTGGATCTGCACTGTATAAGAAAGGTAGCTGAACAAGTCAGAGGAGCAAGTCAGTAAGCAGCATTCCTCCATGGTCTCTGCTTCAGTTCCTGCCTCGAGTTCCTGCCCTGGCTTCTGTCCATGATGGACTGTAAGTTATAAGATGAAATAAACCCTTTCCTCCCAGTTGCTTTGGTCATGTCCTTATCACAATTCAAACCAGCTAGCACAGTCTCTCAAGGAATGTAGAGCTCCATGATTGACTAGGTTGGTCAGTCAATGGGCTACAGGGATCTTTCTGTCTATGTCCTACCCCAGAACTGGGGTTAACAGATACACACTGCCAAGCCTGGCTCTTAAGTGGGTGCTGGGAATCTGAACTTGGTCCTCACATTTTCACAGCACAGAACCATCTCCCAGAACCTTATATCCTTGTCTTTTTAGTTTTTGAGACCAAGTTTAACTATGTAGCTCAGGCTGGCCTCAAAGGATCCTCCTGCCTCGGTCTCTGGAGTACTGGGAGTGCCAGACCTGCATCTCCAAGTCTGGCTCTCAGGATGATTTCTTGCAGCTGTGTATGTACCTCTCTATATTTCCTCAGTTAAGACTGTTAGATGGGTTGGAGAGATGGCTCAGTGGTTAAGAGCACCAGCTGCTCTTGCAGGTGACCCAGGTTCAATTCCCAGCACCTACATGGCAGCTGACAACCATCCTTAACTCCAGTTCCAGAGGCTCTGAGGCCCTCTTCTGACCCCTAGTCATTGCAGGACACAGATGCACTCACATACATGCAGGCAATACATTCATCCACATAAAATAAAAATAATAAATAAAAATTTTAAAAGAATGTTAGAAATGGTTGTATGAATTTGAATGCATATATTTATGCACAGAATCATTTGTTGGTCCGTCCCTCCTGCTTTGCATTTTTATAGAATCAGTGCTGGGAAACTTGGTTCACATAAGTAGTTTGCTTGCTTGAGGTTTTATTATAGCAGTATGATTTAACTCTCTGAACTCTTTCCAAGCTCTGTGCCAAAAATAACATATGGTTCTATCAGTGAGAATTATTTTTAATAATCTATCAGCTGACAACTCGATTAAGCCCCCGTCTGATGTTACCGGAGGCAGGAGGCTGGGAACCCTCTGAGCTGCAGAGATTTATTACTGGGCCTTAGGGTTGCTTCCCTTGTTGGGGAATCTGCCAAAAGTCCCTTACCAGGCCTTGCGCATGATCAGTCATCCACATTATTCCTCCTCTTACTGCGCCTTCTAATCCGATGATCCAGAAAGCGTTCGTTAGCAGCACTGGGATGCGGCTCCTCTCAATCTGTAGTCACCAGAGCTTTATGAGCTGGCTGCTCACCTTCCGCTTTGATTTTATTGTCATCAAAATGGAAAGGGCCTCGGGTTTGGCAGCATCATTTACAGACAACACAGCGCTGCTGGCCACTGGCCACCATCCCTGTGGTCCAACTCCCAGAAAGGACTTGCTCATTGTCCCTTCTAAAGTTTGTAGTCTTCATTTGTCAGTCCAGTTCAGGGCAGTAATATATGTTCCCAGGACAAACATTCTGAATTCTAACTCAGAGATGATAGAGGCCAGACAGACAGACAGATAGATAGATAGATAGATAGGTAGATGATAGATAGATGATTGATAGATAGATGATAGATGATAGCTAGCTAGATAGATAGATGATAGATAATATATAGATAGGTGATAGATAGATAATATATAGATTGATAGATGATGGATAGATGGCTGATAGTTAAATAATAGATGACAAATGATAGATAGCTAGATGATTTATTGATAGATGATAGATACTAGATGACAGATTTCAAGTGATAGTTGATTGATAGGTAAATAGGTGATTGGTAGATGATTGATAGAAAGATACTAGACAGATAATAGATCACAGATAAGTGGATGATAGATGAGTGATAACAGGCAGATAGATGATTGCTAGAAAGATATATAACAGATGATAGATGGCTGATAGATGATTGATAAATAGATGATTGCTTGATAGGTAGATGATTGATAGAAGGATATATACTAGATAAATGATGGATAGATAACAGATGGATGAAAGATAGATGATTGATAGACAATAGATACATAGATAGACCTGTAGATAGGTACTAATGATTGATGATAGATGATAAATGGATTATAGTGGATAGATAAGTAGATAGATAGGTATATGATAGACGATTTATAGACAGATGATTGATTGATTGATAGATAGATAGATAGATAGATAGATAGAAGATAGATGCTAGATGATACATGGATGATAGAGGATAGAGAGGAAAGTTAGCTGATATAGATGGATAGTTGGATGGATGGATGGATGGATAGATAGATGATAGATGATATAGATAGGTAGATGATAGATAGATAGATGGCAGATGGTGGACGAAACATGGATGGATGGTTGGTAGATAGACTGATAGATGATAGTGTGATAGATAATCAATAGATGATAAATAGAAGGTGACTGATGATTGATAGATGATAGTAATAGATGCATCAGAGATGACAGAGAACAGATGATTGATAATAAATAGATGATATGTAGGTTGATGATAGATGATGTATATGTAGAAAGAGATGATAGAGAACATGTTGATAGGTGACAGCTAGACACTAAGTAGATGGACAGTTGAGGCTGACAGAGGCAGGGCCTGGAGCCCATGGCAAGATCATGGCTCAGATGAAATACACCTTGGCCTCCAGTGCTGGCTATGTTTGCTCATCTAGTTTTCCTGGGATCTAGCAGGATGACACTATTTTCTTTTGCAGTCACTGAAGGAAGGAAGAGGACCACCGAACAGATGGTATGGGGTTGCAGTATACCTGAATTTTAAGTACCCCCAGATGGACGGCAAGTTGGCTGTTTGTGCCGTGATGCTTTGTTGTGACAGAACCCTGTGTCCAGCAGGGAAGGTTAAGCTAAGGATCCACAATGCCCTGGTTGACACTGGCTGTCCTTTGCCCAGCATTGTTTGCAGTCACTGAAGGAAGGAAGAGGACCACCGAACAGATGGTATGGGGTTGCAGTATACCTGAATTTTAAGTACCCCCAGATGGACGGCAAGTTGGCTGTTTGTGCCGTGATGCTTTGTTGTGACAGAACCCTGTGTCCAGCAGGGAAGGTTAAGCTAAGGATCCACAATGCCCTGGTTGACACTGGCTGTCCTTTGCCCAGCATTGTGGGGTGCCGCAAGCCACGACTCTGACCAGCAGAGCCGAGGAAAGGACAGCAAGGACGCCAAGATGAGGTTCACTTCACTTTTTCTTCTCCTTCCCACATCTCCCCCTTCTTTAGTTAATTTTGGCCTGGGGACCGTGTCTGTCTTAGGTTGTCTCCCACCATACTTCATCCTTACCCGTCATGGACACGACAGCCAGCTGCTGACAAAGGGCTGTCGGTCTGTCTTAGGTTGGTATGAGTATGGGGAAATCTTACCTGTCATTGACTACCGGTCCAGCATAATTAGCCACACAGCGGGGGATCCTCCTGCCTCGAGCACTGCCATGACCTGAACCAACATCTGTTGATTCGCTGCTGTATGTTGCCTGATATGCCTGATATACCATAGCATCCCTCCACATGCTACAACGAGGAGGAATCCCCAGAATCCCATGCCTCCCCATTCTTTCAGGAAGCTGAAGGTAGCTCTCATAGTCTCAAGCCATTGTTGTAAGGAGGCAATCTCGACCCGTGTGTTGTTCACAGCAATCACAGCCCGCCGCAGCTCATTTATCTTCTTATCGAATTCTGCACTCCAATTTCCTTTCAGCATTGCTCCAATCTCTCGAGATAGATTACCTGCTCGGGAAAAATTCTGAAACTCTACAGAAGTTATACAAAGCCCAGACATGAGCTGAATGCAGGGAACAAATATCATCTGCCCCAGGATATCCACTTGTTCTTGTAACAAATCTACTCTCTGATTGACCATCATAATTCCAGCCTTAAGCTGGGCATTAATATTTTCCTGAAGAGCAAGGGCATCAGCAGTATTAGAGGATAGATTATTCAGTGTTGCTGCTGTGTTTACAGAGGTTGCTAGCACCGCCACGGCAACCGCTGTGGCTGCAGCAGAAGCCGCTATGGCAGCTATGATGGCAGCTGTAATGCCAAAATCTCTCTTAGGCCTCAGCAGCACTGAGAGGTCCGTATCCTGTACACGGACAGGCATAGGTACCATGGTGGGCATCCTTAATACCACTGCCCATTTAGAGTGGCATTATAAATGGACTCATAGGGGACTGTAGGTAAGGCCATAGTGGAGTTGGTGGTATAAAACCGAGGCAATACTCCGGCATCATGCGTTACTAGCAGAGGTAGCGGGAACGTCTTTACGAGACCCCACAGGACTCGTTCTTCTGCACTCACCTTCTGGGTTAGCTGACTCACCAGCATCATGAACATCAGCATCAGCACTTGTTGCTTCCTTTGGCTGGTCATGCAGAGGTCGGGTAAGCCGTTCTGGCACCCAAATGGGCACATCATAGTCCTTTGGGAACATGCAAACAGCCCCTCGTGTCCAAGTGAGGACAGGGGAGGGTCCCCTCCAAGTCCCAGAGAGGACATCCTTCCACATGACCGATACCCTAGGCTGGGAGCTGGGGTCAGTATGGCGAGCAGCTGCAGAGCGACCCTCAGTGTCTAAGTCCAAAAAACTTTTTGTAAAAAGAATGATGTTTAATTTATCCTTAGGGGATCTGAAGTCCTTCCCTATTCCCCCTTTTTGTTTTATAAGAGCTTGCTTGATACTAGCATTTGCACGCTCCACGATTCCTTGACCTTGGGGGCTATAGGGCAGTCCATGAGTTAACTTTATGCCCATCGTTTTACAGAAAGAAGTAAAGCGGGTTGAAGTATATGTGGGGCTGTTATCTGTTTTAATTTGTTGGGGAAGCCCCCAGGCTGCAAATGCCTGGAAGCAATGTGATATGACACGTTGAGCCTTTTCACCTGTCTGTGCTGTGGCATAGATAACGCCAGAGCAAGTGTCTACAGAGAAATGTACATACTTAAGGGTACCAAAGTCAGATATATGAGTGACATCCATTTGCCACAATGCCAGGGGCCTAAGGCCTCTGGGATTAACACCCACAGAGCGCTGGGGAAGGAGAGTTAAGCAGTGTTTACAGCTTAAAACAATATCACGGGCCTGATCCCTAGTAATCTGAAACCTATATTTTAATGTTTTAGCATTGACATGAAATTTAGCATGGAATTCCTTGGCTAATTGTACTGCATCAGCTGAGAGAAAGGCAAAAATGGCTTTGGTATACTTATCTGCAATAGCATTACCCTGCGAAATAGGTCCAGGAAGGCCTGAATGAGCACACGTATGAATGATGCAAAAGGGGTGTTTATGTGCCCAGATGCATGCCTGGAGGGCATGCAACAGGGAGAAAACTGTGGAGGTTGGCTTGAGGATACCCACACACTCCAGGCTCCTTACAGCCTGCACCACATATAGACTATCTGAAATCAGATTAAAAGGCTCCTGAACTGCATAGAAAGCTTGCAAGACAGTGGCTAATTCAGCAGCTTGGGGTGATAAAAATGGGAAAATATGTGTTTGCGGGACTTGGCCCTCAATATAGATGACTCCAGTGCCTCCTTTTGATTCGTCTGTAAAAATATTTATGGCATTGGCAATAGGCTGTGATCGCGTAACCTTAGGAAATATGACAGGGTGCTCGAGGACAAACTGTAAGAGGGGATTGGGAGGATAATGATTATCAAAAATGCCTGACATAGTTGTGTTAAGCACTGCCCAATCATCATCGCATGCTGCGAGCGTCTCTATTTGCTTAGATGTGTAAGGGGTGAGAAAGATATCGGGCTGTTTGCCCAATGCACACAGGCTAATCTTCAAGGCTTTGAGAGCTATTTGAGCAATGGCAGCAGGGTACCAAGGAAGCACTTTCCCAGGCGAAGAAGGTGGATACACCCATAACAGAGGCCCTGACTGCCAAAATACCCCTGTAGGGGATTTCTCAGAGGCAAAAATACAGAAAAGGAGAGGTTTGCTAGGATCTATGCGATCCACTTGGGCTTGTGCCAATCTAGTTTCTACTAATGCGATGCAGCGACGTGCCTCCTGAGTCAAGTAGCGGGGGGATTGTAAATCAGAATCTCCTCGTAGTATATCAAAAAGGGGTTGTAATTCTGCATTGGTGAGTTTGCAATAGGGTCGAAGCCAATTCAAATCTCCTAAGAACTTTTGGAAGTCATTTAAGGTTTGAAGTGTATCCGTTCTAAGTACAATTTTGGAAGGCTGGACCATGGTGTTCGTTAATTTTGTACCTAAGTATTCTTTCACTGGCTGAGTCTGGACCTTTTCAGGAGCTATGTGAAGGTTCCATCGACATAACTGTTGGGTTAGATCCAGAAAGGCCTTCTGTAATTCTTCTTCAGTACTGGCACAGAGCAAGATGTCATCCATATAATGGTAAATTACAGTATGAGGAAAATGCTCTCTGACAGGCACAAGGTAGGGCTATTTGCCATGCCTTGAGGCAGAGCAATCCATTCAAAATGAGCATCAGGGGAGGCATGATTCATAGAGGGTAAAGTAAAGGCAAATTTATCAGTGTCTGAATCATGTAAAGGTATAGAGAAGAAGCAGTCTTTTATATCTATGATTATAGTTGGCCAGTCCTTAGGCAAAGCAGTTATTAGCGGAAGGCCTAATTGAACTGGACCCATGATTTCCATGCTATTATTTACAGCTCTCAAGTCATGTAACAGTCTCCATTTACCAGACTTCTTTTTAATCACAAAAATGGGTGTATTCCATGGAGAAGTGGAGGGCTTGAGATGTCCGGGCTGTGAGTAGTTTCTCCTTGGGCAGGGGCCACTGAGGCACCCACACTGGTGTAACAGTCTTCCATTTTATAGGTATCTGCTCAGTGGCCCCTAAGAAAAACCCAGGCCCTTGCGATATTGCCTCTCCTTAATTGGGACGGGTGACTGGCGTCCATCTTCGCATAGGCCAAGCCCTCTTCCAGGAGTATACCCCATGGCTTTCATCATGTTGTTGCTCTGGGGACTATAAAGGTCTTCAGTAACAAGTCTAACCCCCATTTCCTGCATAACGTCGCGACCCCACAGCGTCATGGGGATATTCAACATAAAAGGCTGGAACACCCCAGAATGACCCTCATCAACCTGCCAAGTGAGGAATCCTGCACTACACTTTGGCTCCTGAGCATATCCGATACCCCTCAGAATTTGAGCTGAATCTTGAGTTGGCCAGTTACATGGCCAATCAGTAGATTTAATAATGCTTTGGTCTGCCCCCGAATCTAAGAGTCCCCATAATTTGATACCCTGCACTTTCAATTTAGCCATAGGTCTTTGGCCCATATCCAGGTTGAGCCAGACTCCAGGAGTCCCTGATGAGCCAAATCCTCCCTCGCCACGTTTACAGGTTTTACTTGGGAATAATGAGTGGCAACTGGGGAGAACTAACAGTTGGGCTA
>NW_008360324.1:4879719-4887425 GCF_000622305.1 Nannospalax galili | reverse complement strand
AATCTCACTTAAAATGTCCCTTTTGGCCACAAGCAAAACATCCTTCTGATATCCCTCTACGGGGTCCTCCTATCGGTAAATTTCCTGGAGGGTGCCCTTGGAATCCTGCCATAATGGCTGCAGCCAAGGCCTGACCTTGTATAAAGCCTTCATTTATATCCCTGCAAACTTTGATCCATACATCCAGGGTCTTGCTCCTGTAAGGCCTGATAGCATCTCGACATGGCTTGTTAGCCTGCTCATAGACCAATTGCTTAATCAATGGCATAGCAGAATCTACATTTGGAAATACCCTTCCAGCAGTCTCTACTAATCTAGCTAGGAAGTCTGCGAATGATTCATTATTTCCCTGTATGACTTTAGATAGGCTGGCTCCTAAATTCCCTGTGCCAGATAACATTTTCCAAGCTTTTAATGCACATTAATCTGGTTATACACTTGAACAGGATATCCAGTCTGATTATTAACAAACTGCCCTTGGCCCATGAGCATGTCCACACTCCAAGCAGGTTGCCCATTCCTCGCGTTCACAGCTGCCTGCTCCACACAATACTCTAAGTATGCGGCCTTCCAATTTAAATATTCCCCTCCAGACAAAACAGCTCGGCAGAGATTCTGCCAATCAAAAGGAGTCAAACAAAAACGCTGGAGAGCCTCCACTTGTGTCAATGTATAGGCTGCTTGGATGCCATAAGTGGCCACTGACTCTTTCAGGTGCTGAATCACCTTCCAATCTAATTGCTCATGGATTCTTTGATTGTTATTGTCCTGAAATACAGGGAAAGCTCCCACCTGATTCTCTATCAGGGTCCACACTCTAGGGTGCTGACTCCGCCCTTCTGGCCCCTTATGAGGCAGCTTGTAATGGGGAGGCAGGACCCGGGGAGGGGCTGATGGCTCTGGCGGCTTTAACCTTCTAAAATTGCTACAGTGGTCCCCCTGGGATGCACTTAATTGTGAAAAGAGACTTGCCAAATCATCCTCCTCCATAATAGCTTCTTCCAATTCTAAGTCTTTCAAGCTCTTAGTTCCCTGATGACTAATTAGCGAAGCTTCCTCACGCACTTCCTCCATCACTTGCTCTCCAATTTCTATGTCCTCAGTATATCTTCCCATCTTATCCTCCAGGCAGGTCCGGATTGAGCCCCAAATTGCTAAAGTGCCAGGAGGAAGAGGGGCCTTCTTATCCGCCTCCTTGAGATCCTTTCCAAGCCTACTCCAAAGCGGGAGATTAATAAATCCTTCCTCAAGAAACCAAGGGGCCTCCCGTGCAACTGTATCTAAAAACTTTTCTACAGTATCGACCTTTTTTCAAAAGCTGCACTATCGCAGTTCTTACTTCCATTTTTGAACCCGCTGATCCCCTGTTGATGCGACTTGTCCCTTCGCCACTACCTGTGGTCCTAACTTTGTCCCTTGATCCCGGGAACTTTAATAGTGCTATCCCTATGCCGCTTACCTGCGGACCTTACCCTTCGTTCTCTGTCCGAAAGAGCGATTTCCCCATACGGGCCACCACTTGCCGCAAGCCACCACTTGCCGCAAGCCACAGTCAAGGAAAGGACAACACGGATGCCAAGATGAGGTTCATTTCACTTTTTTCTTCTTTATTCCTCATCATCCCCCAATATATATCCTCAGTAGATCCCTCCCACAGTCAGGTCATAACCGGGAGCCAATCAGTCATGAACACGGGACTAGCATGCAGGCAGAGCAGCATCACATTGGGCCATGCAGTAAAATCATGCTCGGTGATGTCTCTTGTCAGGCAGGCTGCACGTGATCAGGCTTAAAGCGCTTGTGCGAGTTGGAACAAACAACTGTGGGTCACAAGGCTTGGCCACCAGCCAGGGCGCCATCTTGGTTGGCTGGACCGCCCGCCGGCTTCCCACAGTGGGGATGAGAGCAGATGATTGGGTCGAACTGGCAGGGCTCAGGCTTTCCTCCCTGGGTCCTGGAAGGCTGCTGAGAAAGGGCAGCAGGATCCAAGAGCAACCATGACAAGGACGTAATTTGATGGAGTAAGGTTAGCGGACCAACACCTTCTGAAAACATCCACAGCTGTCCCCTGCCTGATAAATGGAAACTTCCTGTGATTCTTTGCTCACCGCAGTTCCATTATCATGTTCAATGACAGAAGAGGCACAGAGAGAAGAATCCGTCCTTTTCTTTTTTCAGGTTCTGAACTGTTGGTAGTCAAGTGGATTCATTTATACCGAAGTGTTAATGGCTTACAATAGTTATACCCACCAAAGATCCATTCCAGCTTGAGGCTCTGTGGAATGAAAATTAAATAATCAAATCACCAAAAAACAAGACAGAAGAGAACCAGGAGAAAGGAAAAAAAAAGAGAGGATGAAGCTATATCCCTCAGACAGTCCAATCAGGAGCCTCCATACAGCAGCACTCTGTAACAGAGATTCTGATAGGACCCACAGATACCAGGCCAGTAGATGGCAGTCTTCCTGTTAACTGTTCACCAGAGGGGTTAGTTGACATAATGTATAGTTGGAAAGGAAGCAACTGGTACAGTGCAAACTAGAGAACCATGTGGAGGGGATCTGTGACTCCTCCAAATTAACTCCTTCCCAGATTTGGCCATTGTCTATAACATTCCTATTTAGTCAAAACTTTGTGGCAGAGGGCCGATGGGGGGGTCAGAAAACTGGGGTGAGTCATTAACACTTTAGCAAGAACTACTTTGGCCTATTAACTCAGGATAGAGGGGACCTCGACAAAGTAGAAGAGACTTGTGAGCACTAAAACGAAGCTTTGGCAGTTTCTTGTGAAGACCTTCTCTGGGACAGGCCCCTGGGCTCCTGACCACCACATTCCTTCACAAAGAAGCAGGCAATGTGAGAGGTTGGAATGAATCATTTGTGTCCAGGTCCTACATTGCTGCTTCCAGCTGCTGTTCCACAAGGAGAACAGGGTCCCCACAGGCTTGCTGGACATCCCAGAAAGTCCCTCAGACTGCATCTTGAGGCAGAGGCCACACAGCTCCTTGGCTCCCTCCACACAGATGACCGTGGGTCTATCTGGACCACACTGCCTTCCTCTTTATATGGCTGGGTAAGTACAGGGAATGAGGTGCTGAGGAGGCATGACCCTGGCTCAGTAGTTGTCTCATGACAAACCACAAGGAAGAGCCACTTCCAATAGGACATCAGCCTTGGAAAAGGCTCCATGGTCACTGTGGAGAAAGTGGGGCCCCAAGAGTGGAACAAAGGGAAAAGTCACAGAGAAATTGATCATAAATCAACCAAGTTGGGGGCTGGAGAGACAGCTCAGCAGTTAAGAGCATTGGCTGCTCTTGCAGACAACCC
This sequence comes from Nannospalax galili, assembly GCF_000622305.1. NCBI lineage: Eukaryota > Metazoa > Chordata > Mammalia > Rodentia > Spalacidae > Nannospalax > Nannospalax galili. Next base: position 4,884,099 of record NW_008360324.1, on the reverse strand, counting down.
AGGTTCAATTCCCAGTATCCACACGGTGGTTAATGACTGTCCAAAACTCCAGTTCCGGGGGATCTGATGCCCTCTTCTGATCTTCTGACATGCATGCACTCACATACACATAGGCAAAGCACTCATATAAGTAACATGAAATAAATCAATCTTAGAAAAATGTCACCTCCTGTCAGAGACATTTGAAGCCCAGGGAGCACTGTGTGTCATGCAGTTGAGCTCTTGACAGTTGAGCACTCCCGTGACATGCCATCTGTGTGGTTACCACTACAAAGATAGAGATAATACGGCTCAGAGGAGTTCAGTGACAGAAGCGGAGCCGAGCCCCTGCTCACTGGTGAGGATGCCTCCTTATACACCAGCTGCTCCAGGAGGGCCCTAGCACAGGGCCACGAGAGCTGGCCTCCGGACTTCCAAAAGGAATGCTGCAGAGAGGGCCACAGAGTCCAGGATCACAAAAGTTCTCCAGTCCAGGGGAAGTCGGTCCTGTGGTGGTTCGGCAAATGTGCATGGAGCCAGGCATCATCCCAGGGACTAAGATGGTGTTACCAAAGGGAGGAGGAGGGAGGGGAGGAAGGAGGAGGCAGGGAGGGAAAGAGGGAGGTAAGGAGGGAAAGGGGGAGGAAGGGAAGGGAAGAGGGAGGGAGAGAGACAGGCAAGGGGGGAGGGGAAGAAGGGAGGCACCAATATGTTATCCATTTTTAAAGGTTTAACAGAAAGGAAACACAACTGTGGTAGGTGTTGCCTTAAAGAAAACAAGTGCTGGGGCTGGAGAGCTGGCTCAGTGGTTAAGAGCACTGGCTGCTCTTGCAGAAGATCTAGGTTCAATTCGCAGCACCCACATGGTGTTCTAGGGGTCCAATGCCCTCTTCTGACCTCCTTGGGCATTATATAACACAGGTGCAATTACATACATGCAGGCAATACACTCATACATGTTAAATAAAATAACAAATAAAATATTTTTTAAAAAAGAAAAGCAGTGCTTTGAGAAACCTTCCTGAGAATCAGAGCTTAGTATGACAGCCAGAACCTTCTTCAGACTGGGAGTCACCTTTCAGCTGAATCCAAGATGCCAGGTAAAGAGGCAGAGACCAGCTCACCAGCCTACAGCAAAGCCCCAGGGCAGGAGGTCTTGGCTCTTCACAGGCTGGGAAGGAAGTGGCCCTGGCATGGGAAGAGGGAACAGGAGCCCCGCCCCTAGTGAGGCTGGAGAATGGAGCTGGGTCTCAGCCTGCAGCAGGGAAAGCCAGTGGAGGCCATCAGAGCAGGAGTGGTTGGAGAAGGGCATGAGCAAGCTCTGGTAAGTGGGTGTATTCCCAGCCCACTGTGTGAAGCCCTGGATGAAGGGGAAGAGCTACAAGGTCAGCCAAAGAGATGGATGCAGATCAGAAAATTGCCCTTACAGAGAACCAGGGTTGACTTTCCAAGACCCACATGGAGGCTACCAACCATCCATAAGTCTAGTTTCAGGGGAAATCTCATGCCCTCTTCTGGCCTCTGCAGACACTGCCTGCATGTGTTACATGCAGGCAAAACATTCATAAACAAAGAAACAAACAAACAAATGAATAAATAAATGTTGCTCTCTATCCAGATGGTTCTCCAGGCCCTTCAGGAGAGGATACTGCTGGTCAGAGTATGTCCTCATGGAGGGAAGGAGATGGAAGAGAGGAAAGAACAGGCAGCTCAGGAGTCACCCAGCAGCTGTGCACTGGGCTCCACTTTTACTGAGCTCTTCCTGTCTCCAACCAGTGATGCATGGGAGGTGGGGTGTGCTGGGACTCCCCATACCCAACCTTAATCAATGCTGCTGTTTGGGGCAGGAGTCCCCGAGGTCCACCTCCAACTGCCCACAATTCTTGCTTCCTTCCCACCAGAGAAGGAGAAGGTGCAGGGAGCCAAGCTGAAAGTCAGAGGCCCAGAAAAAAGCAGTACCATCTTAGAGACAAGTTCCTAAGTCAGAACATTAGCCTCTGTGCACAGAAGAATGTAGGAGGGCTGCACAGCATGCAGACCCAGCCCACTGTGAGACCCACAAACCAGACCGGAGGAAGAAGTGAGGGCTCTGAACAGGAGCCTCTGACTACACCTGGTTCCTCACCTCCTCAACGGCCTCCATCAAGACCTGCTTTTTCTCAGTTTCCCCAATCCCTGAGTTTGCCTGAGGGAGGCAGTGGGAAGGCAGGGAGGGAGAGAACCAGGCACTCCCAGTTGTCCACCATGCTATTCAGTGCTTGGCACTGGGGAGAAACGTGGCGAATTCACACTTTCTCTTCCTCCTCCTCCTCCTTCTCCTCTTCCTCCTCCTCCTCTTCCTCCTCCTCCTCTTCCTCTTCCTCTTCCTCCTCTTCCTCCTCCTCCTCCTCTTCCCTCCTCCTCTTCCTCATCCTCCTCCTCCTTCTCCTCTTCCTCCTCCTCCTCTTCCTCTTCTTCCTCTTCTTCTTATCTTGGTCTTTTGGGGACAGGGTCTCCCTGTAGCCCCAGCTGGCCAGGAAGTCGCTATGTAGACCAGGCTGGACTTGATCTCACAAAGATCTGCCTGTCTCTACCTCCTGAGTGCTAGGATTACAAGCATGAGCCAGCATGCCTGGCCCCACATTTCTTTTAATTTTTTAAAAATTTTATTTACTTTCATTTTATATATGAGCATATTGTCTGCATGTATATAAATGCGCCTTTGTTGTGCAGTGCCTGTGGATGTCAGAAGAGGGCATCAGATCCCCCAGAACTGGAGTTATGGATGGTTGTTAGCCACCACATGGGTACTGGGAACCAAACTCAGGTCCTCTACAAGAGCACCCAGTGCTCTTAACCACTGAGCCATGTCTCCAACTCCATTTCTTTTTAATTTTTAAAATTTATTTACTTGTATGTGTATGAGTATTTTACCTGCATGTATGCGTGTATACCTGTTCCTGGAACTGGAGTTATAGATGATTATTAGCCACCATGTGGGTGCTGAGGACTGAACCCTGGTCCTCTGCAAGAATAGCCAGTGCTCTTACCCTCTGAGCCATCTCTCCAGCCCCTACCACATTCTTTTTGAGTCTCTTCCTGCAGAAACTCTTTTCTACCATTCCCCTCCCATTCGCTACCCTTAAACCCCAAATCTCAAGACCTTTGTCAAGGACACATTTCCTAAGAATCCTTCAAAGTCAAAAGCATCTTTGCCTAATGTCTGCTACAATTAAGAGTTAAGAAGTCCCATAGATGGAACAGTAAAAGAAAGGAGCCAGGGCTCCTCCCAAGCCCATGTGATCCCTGAGGAACAGATCCTCAAACGACCTAAAGAGTAAAAATAAATTGGCTTATTTAGGCCAACTGTATGGCCTTAAACACCCAAAAGGAAAGTATAACCAAAGATTAAAGTGATCAGTATATATCTTTAAGAGTTCAAGGGATTGCACTTCCCAGACATTAGGCTTAAGTCCATGTAAAATGTTATTTAGACAATTATTTCTCATTGATAATTTTGTTTCTAAGCAGAAACTGCTCCTTAGATGTAAGACTTCAGATCTTGGTCTGTAATATGTAGTGCCCACCTGTAGCTAAGCGAGACAACCCACTATTGTTCTAAAATGATGGCTAAATTTGTTTTCTCCCCCTATCTAGAAGCCTTTGAGAGAGAATTGACACTGATTCTAACCATGCCAACAGCTATCAAAATACCTTGAAAACAAATCCTGAATCCATCACTAGAGTTCAGCCTTGGAAGTCAAAAGGAAAATGAGGAGGAACCCAATAGAGGGATGCTTTTGGAAGCTCTCCTCAAGAAATCCCAATGGGCTCTGATATGAACATTTGGAATTTGCCCTGTTCTGATTTTTTTCTGGTTCTCTGTCTAGAACTTGTAATGTTAACTACTCTTGCCTTTACTTCTCCTTCACATCCCCTATTCAACAGTCAAGGACTTTCTTTTCTCCCTACAGATAAGAGTTATGCAATTTGGGAGTCTTCTAGATAGACCCACTGAAGTAGGTACCCCAATTGCTTCACCCTCATCCCTATTCAGCATGGAAGAAGCCAGGGAGGTCTGCATCCTGATTCCCTATCGGTAACATCTTCAGGGGATGGTATGATAAGAACAGAAAGTAGGAATTGTCTAGGCAGTTAGGGTAAAAAGACCCCAAAGAAAAGTAGCCAGTTTCTTAGCTAAAAGTCAAAATGTCCTTGGGCCTCTTAGCAACATACTCTGTTCCAAAGCCCAAAATTGTCAAAAGTATTTGGGAGCTCTTATCTAATCCTTAAAAGATTTTACGGTTACCTCTTCAGAAGGGGGAATGTTAGAGTAGCAAAATGCCCCATTAAAAAAGAAAAAGAGAAAAAAGAAAAGAAAGAAAGAAAGAAAGAAAGAAAGAAAGAAAGAAAGAAAGAAAG
>NW_008360324.1:4862028-4879683 GCF_000622305.1 Nannospalax galili | reverse complement strand
ATGGGAGGTGTTGGAGGGGAGGGAGTGGGCATGGATTTGATCAAGACACCTTATATGCATGCATGAAATTCTCAATAATTTTTTTTTAAAGAAAACAATCAGAAGAAATTTTTATTTATAGCAAAAGTCTGGGATATAAAATGAACAATTAAATAACAACTTTAAAAAGAGTTAAGAAGTCCCTGGACTGTAGGGGTTCTTTTGAGTAACCAAAGCCCTCACACTGAAGGACAGGTGCAACTGGAATGAGTGTCCCCTCCGCAAGCAGGTCTACCAGGCAATCAGTGTTCCTGCCCTGTTCACAGAGGCCAGATGTGTGTGACACACAACAGGAAATTTGCAGGACAGTGAGGTGAAGGGGGTACAAGAGCCCATTATGGTTCCTATTTGTGAGAAATCATGGACTGAGATTTCTCCAGAGTCAGACCCTCCAGTCTCCTGCTTCCACCTCTGACTTGTGACCCCGTTTGTTTCATCTTTCTTAAATGCTCTCCATCACTTGGTTCTTCAGACAGCTGTTATCGGCTCCTCCACTTAAAGTGAAGATATGTATGTCACATTTAACAATGGCATCTCCAGAACTTCAAGCTCATGAGTGGTGCTCGGTGAATATTTGACTGACTGAATAAATGTTGCTTTAAAAAAACTGCCAGCTGTCATCTGCCCCCGCCACCACTCATCAGAAGATAAAGCTTTGAAGGGCAAGCACCCCTTCTTTTTCATTGGTTACGGTGTCATCAAAACCTAGAACCTATGGCAGGGGAGTTGGCTCAGCAGTTAAGAGCACTGGCTGCCCTTACAGAGCACCCAGCTTGGATTCCAAGCTAACCACCATCCATAACTCCAGTTCCAGGAGATCCAGCACCCTCTTCTGGCCTCCACGGGCAGTGCATGCATGGGTGCAGTTACATACATGCAGGCAAAATATTCATACACATAACATAAATAAACAAAATAAATAATTGGAAAATATTGCCAGATAGATGAATGAATGAGAGAGCTGAGTATTGGCAGAAGAGTCCAGGAAGAATTCCAGGAGGAAAGGGAAACTGAGGTGGCCTTGGCAGGCATCACAGATTTTGGATAACATCATAATACTCTTCTTGTTACACAAGATCAGATCTTACTAACAGTAAAAAGCACTTGCTAACAACTGAGCGGGAGACCAGGTTGGGGGCCACTATTACTGTGCATTCTGTTCCACAGAACATACTCAGTGGAGCTCATAAGTCAACCTGAAAGAATTTTCTGTATTAAAAATACCAGCTTTGACGCATTCTTGTCCCAGTAGTGAGCCATTATTGTGCCAACCCTCCCAACAGCTGTGGACCAGAGGAAAAGCATCTGCTCCTCCCCCAGCTCCCCACTCTGCTCCTGCCTACTGCCTGCTGTCTAAGCAGCTGGTGGCTCATGGGAGACCACCCCAGACCCTCAGCCCTCTTCACAGCTGCCTGAGTAGCTGGAACCTCTGCAACCATGGAATTTAACAACTGAGGTTACAGGGAGGGGGCTTGGCCTACCGAGGAGGAAGCTGTGCATGTGTGCATGCGTGCGTATGCGTATGTATGCGTTGTTGTGTTTGGGGGTATTTTGTGTGCTGTACATAAATACCTGTGTACATAGAGGCCAGAGAAGGACATAAGGTGTCATGCCCTCTCACTCTCAGCTTTACTCCTTTGATGCAGAGTCTCTCACTGAGCATGGAGCTAGGCTGGTAGCCAGCAAGCCTTAGTGACCCTCCAATCTTCATCCCCCAGAGTGCTAGCCTTCTTTTATAAGTGGATGCTGGGATTTGAACTCCAGTCCTCGCGTTTATGCAGCAGTCCAATCTTACCCACTGAGCCTACTATCTCTCCAGCCTCAGAGGGGGACTTTTAATCTCTACATGTCCAGAGGGAACACAGGTCAGACTATAAGTCTTTAGGAGTTGTGACAAGAACCTCTCTGTGTGGCTGCAGCCTTGTGGCACTGCCCTGCCCTGCACTGTGGGATGGGAAGGACTACAGGTTGGGTACCCCTAGAACCCTATTTCTATACACCTTCCTGTAGACTCATCTCCAAACCTGTAGCAGGCTGGATCTGGCCAGGGCATCCAGATTGTGCAGACAGAGGCCCTCTATGGGTGCAATGCTACAGCCCAGGGGAGCACCTTCCTACTGCATGATCACCAAGCCTCTGGTCACCATGGGGACCAAGTGGGTATCCCAAGTGTAGATTCTCCAGGAAACTGCAGAGGCTGTTGCTCTGTGGTGATTTCCCACCAGAAACCCTCTGACTCACTAGATGTGGCTTCAGGGCCTCGCCAAGGACGTGTGGACACACTGTGCTATCCTAGAAATTATCCCAGGAGTCACAGGGCATCAGGATGTCTTGTCTCCTTAGCCCTCCAGGCCGCCATGGGGCCTCTTCACAACCTTTGGAGGGTATGTTTTCGTCTACTCAGAATGATGCAGTTTCAGGTTGAGAAGAACAGCTGGTGTTTGGCAGGCCTGGCAGGAATTCTCATTTTTCTATGATTTAAAATGTAATCCATTACTTTCAACACACACACAAAAGCCTCACATAAACAGTTAAGTCTTTGTTGAGAGGCAGCATGGTTCTGGAGCTGTGGAACCAAATGAGTCATTCTAAATTGGATTCTTTGTCATCTAGATATGGCGTCAGGTAAGCTGGCTTCCAGCTCAGAGCTGGAGTGCCCCTCCCCCATCTTCATTTTATTTTAGATATTTTTAAATTTTATTTTTATTTTATGTCTGTTAAGTTCTGCCTGCATGTATGTAAGTGTACCACATGAATACAGTGCCCTTGGAGGCCAGAAGAGACTGTCAAATCCTCCAGAACTGGAGTTACATGTGGTTGTTAGCCTCCAGGTATACTTTTAATTTATTTGTTTTTATTTTATGTGTATGAGTGTTCTGCCTATATGTATGTAAGTGCATCATGTGCACGCAATGCCTGTGGAGACCAGAAAAGGGCACTGGATCTCCTGGAACTGAGTTATGGACAGTTGTTATGTGGGTGCTGGGAACTGAACACAGATCCTCTACAAGAGCTACCAGTGCTCTTAAGCACTGAGCCATCTTCACCCCAGGTCTCCCGTCTTTAAATCGGAGTTGGCAAAACTGAACACACAGAATGAGGATGTTGCCCTGCCTGCCTGGTCACAGTGCTTGGAGCAGTGATGGACCCTGGCACCCCTCAAGAAAGCCACTGCCTAAAAGTGAGGCTAGTAAGACCTACCGGTAGCCAATAGCCGGTGGCCGCTAGCCCATCCCAGCCTCTCTCAGGACATTGGAACTTGAGGCTGTCTATGAGGCGACCCAGGCGCTCAGACAGAGAGAAGAGCCAGGGAAACCAGGAAGAAACAGGGCCGGGAAGCAGGAAGAAGGGTGTGAAGAAATGAGGTCATTTGATAGTCAGGCTGAAGATGTGTAGGCGAGTAGGTGTCAGATGCTCCAGAGTGAAGGCAGGACCACAGGCCATGCCAGGAGCAGACTGGAAGGCAGCCACCACCATGAGACTGCCATAGCTGTGGGCAGAGCAGGTGAGCAGGCCTGGTAGACAGGGTTCTGCAAGATGGATGGTTCTAGAGAAGCCCCAGGGTACCCATACTTCTGTGTCCTCCAGACCCTCCACAGGCAGCCCAGGTTCCACAAGCCCAGCTCAGCCAGACAACTGCTTTTGAAAATAAGTCTCCAGTATCTTGTGGCATTAGGGAAAGAAAAAGAATAGAATGCTTTTGTGGACAGGAAGCACTTCATCTCTGATTCTCATGGAAATTGAGCTGATAAAGGGCACATGCAAGCATGCACGCACGCTCTCACACATGCACACGTGCTCATATTGTAACTGAGAAGAAACAGATTGACTTCCCAAGGCTGTCACTTGTACCTCAGAACCTTAGAACAGCCTCCTGATCTGTCTGAGATGTTATTGTCTCTCCAAAAGGCAGCCATACAACCTATAGGCTAGGACTGTGACAGGAGACAGAGCCTGAGATGCTGGTGCATGCCCCTGCCATGTGAGTGTAGGGGAGACACACCCTTTGAGAACACCTCAGACCGATAACAATTGTTATGTCCACTTGCATCATTACCATCTGACCTTGTTCCTCCATGTGTCTGTCACACAGGGATTCTGCCCTTACTTTTGTTCTGTGAGAAGTTTGGAAGGAACAGAGGGAGTTAAGGCCAGGAACAGAGGGAATGCAAGCTGCCCTGAGTTATCACAGGATGAAGACCTAGAACCTAACTTAATAAAAGGACAATTCCAGCTGGGTATGGTGGCTCACACCCATAGTCCCAGCACCCAGGAGACTGAGGAGGGAGGATCATGATTCAAGACCAGCTTGTGATGCATAGGGAAGTGACGGAAGGGAATTGAAGGGAGAGAGGGAGGGAAGGCAGGGAGGGAGGAAGGAAGGGAGGGAGAGAAGAAGGATGGGAGGAGGGATGGAGGGACAGAAGGGGGGGAAGAGGGATAGAGGGAGGGCAGGAGGGAGGGAAGGGGAAGAGTGGGAAGAAGATAATGAATAGGGAGGATAGGAAGAGCGAGCGAGAAAAAGGAAAGCAGGAGTGGAGGGAGGGGACAGTCCCTCCCTGTCTCTCCTGGGCTCCACCTGTAGTGGACCTCTGCTTCTGTCCTCTCTACTAGTGATGGACCAGGGACAAGAAGGGCTCCAGCTGCAATAAGTTCCTAGAAAGTGCAGTGGGATAGACGCCATTCCTTTGTTGTGAGTCATTGGTCCAAGCAAAGCCCATGAATATTTCCAAGTCCATTCCTAGCGCTCAGAGGTAGACCCAGCAACTCCAGCAGCTGCACAAGGTAGAAAGCAGTTCCCCAGCTCTCGGCTCTGGATTCGGCCTTTGGAAAGAGTCCTCAGCTAAAAGTAGGGAAGCACACAGAAGGTCATCTCATCCATGTCCTGTCCAAGTGTTATAAGACATGGGTATCTAGGATTCTATGTAACTCATTCCATGTGAGGACCAGGGTAACACACCTGTGGGGACAAGAAGCTAGTGTCTCCTTCACCACCACCACCACCCCCCCGCCACTAAAAGGGGCTGCTGAAGAGAGGGAGAGGAGAAACACCTCTTGCTTCTTCTTTGGTGTCCCTTGTCTATCCCCACTGTCTTCCTTCCTGCCAGGATCCTTGGGATGGTCAAGTTGACAGGATCTGGAATCATCTGAGGAACAAGCCTTCAGGCACACTGGTGAGGTATTTTCCTGACTAGGTTCACTGAAGTGGGAAGGACTGACCTTGAATGTGGGAAGCACCATCCCCTGGGCTTGGGTCCTGGACTGAATACAAAAGAGAAACCAAGTTGAGCAGGTGTGTCTACCTCTCTCTCCGCTTCCTGACTGTGGACACAGTGTGACTTACTCCTGCTGCCGTGCTTCCCTGCCACAATAGACTGTACTCTGCAACTGTGAGCCAAAGTAAATCCTTCTTTTCTTAAGTTGCTTCTATCAGGGCATTTTGTTACAGCAACAGAAAAGTGGCTGGAGAATCCCTGCTTTAGTTTGTTTTCTGTTGCTGTGATGAACACCCTGGCCAAAAGGAACTTGAGAAGGAAAATCCTGTTCTGGCAGTTCTCAGTGGTGGGGGTAGAAGCCCTTTCCCTGATGGTGAATGCCACAGCCCCTAGGTACATCACCCCAGGGAACCAAACCTTTTGCCTCAGTTTATTTAGAGAGTGCAGTGACTTTGCCCCGGGAGATTTTATTACTGTCCCTTTACAAAGGAAAACACTGGGGTACCTACTACTGGTGTTCCATCCCTGGACGAGGTCTCTGGAATCTTTAGGAATGGCTTTGAAAAACCCAAGCAAGTACCCACTTCTGCTTCCTGTTTATTCAGAAAGAAAGGCACACTGGCAGGTGATACTATAGTGAACTGCTCCCACTGCCCCTCTGGGACACACAGTTAAGTGTCCTCTCCTGAATGCTGACTGTCCTTTTCCCCTGGCTTAATTACCAGGCAAGCATTAAGAGTCCCCACAGAGTTCTGTCTGTGCCCTCTACAGTTGCCTGCAGAAGCATTTCCTCCATGTGCCTGCCTGCTGGAATTTCTGAGCCTCCCCAGGGATGAGCAAGATCCTAGAGGGAATGGCAGGGGCCTGAGGGCATCCAGGGGCCAGTGACCCTCAGGCTGTCTATCCCGGAAACCCTCCAGTCACTTTGGATTTACCAGTGCAGGAAGGAAGGTTCTTCTTAGCATCCAGTTTCCTGTGGTCAGGGGACAATCTCAAAGAGTTTCCAGTGCCTGGGCTAGGAGCCAGCTGTCTTGGATGGTCAGAAGGTGAAATTTGAATGCTGGTGAATGGGAGAGCGGAAGTTCAGCAAGGCTGAGTTGAGCCCATTCATGAAAAAGATCAAGTTTCACTTCCTTAGTGCAGGAAGGAAGGTTCTTCTTAGCATCCAGTTTCCTGTGGTCAGGGGACAATCTCAAAGAGTTTCCAGTGCCTGGGCTAGGAGCCAGCTGTCTTGGATGGTCAGAAGGTGAAATTTGAATGCTGGTGAATGGGAGAGCGGAAGTTCAGCAAGGCTGAGTTGAGCCCATTCATGAAAAAGATCAAGTTTCACTTCCTTACTGCCAGGAGTGTGTGTTCACGGGAGTGTGTGTGTGTGTGTGTGTGTGTGTGTGTGTGTGTGTGTGTGTGTGTGTGTCATCAGCTCACACGAGAGCAAACAACTACTTTCTGTCTCATTTCTTCCCCCAACTCCCACTCTTCCCTTTTTTTTTTTTCCCTTGTCTCAAAATATAAAGTTCATCCTCAGGAAACTGCCAAAGAATGTGTAGCTGGTCTGTGGTTTGCTGAAAAAAGAAAGAAAAAAATAAAAGAGAGAGATTCATGCAGAAAGCAGCATTCCCCCTTCCCCGTGTGCTCTCTCTCTCTCTCTCTCCCTCTCTCCTGCACCTACCCCACATGCCCAGTGGTCCAGGGGACTTCTTTTCCAGCCCTCCTGGTTTGGGGTGGTACAGTCAGTCCTTGGTAGGCACTCAGCTGGGAAGGAAATAGAGGCTGACCCCACAGAGCAGTCCTGAGGCCAAACACTGCGGGGGTGGGGGGCATTCAAGGCCATGCAGTTGTTGCACATCAGGAGCCACTCAGTTCCTCTCATGGGCCATGCCCATGACTGGATGCAAGGCCTCCCACTTTAGCCAGGTATGATGGTACACAACTTTAATCCCTGCATTCAGGAGGCAGAGGCAGGTGGATCTCTGTCAGTTCAAAACCAGTCTGGTCTACATAGTGAGTTCCAGGCCAGCCAGGGCTACATAGTGAGACCCTGTTTCAAACAGACAAACAAAATACCCTCCCATTTTAGAAGGCCTGGTATAGCTACTCACTGCTCAGTCTTGATTTATAAGCTCAACTCCTAGTGGTGAGTTCCCCCATGGGGTTGTTGCAGTGAGCAGAAAGGCAAGCCCAGCCTCCTTCACACCCAGGTGGTGTGCTGCCTACCACCTGGAGGCGGTCTGCTCCATGTTCAGCAATACAGGGAAGATACCACCACTTTGCCAGGCTGTTCAAGTCTCAGGAAGGGTAGAGGCACCTCTTTTGCCTTAGAATTAGAAATCTGAAGGCTCGTTGAACAAGTGCCCACCTCAGCTGCACCCTCTCCCTGAGCCACTGGCACCTTGCAGTCATTTGAGTGAGAAGACCAAGACCAAGCCAAAGTCCTTGAAGGGGCTAAAGGGAGGGAATGGGAGATACAAACCCCTAAGCAGCCCCAGTTGTGTATCTCAGGCTCCAGCCAAGAAGTGCTTGGTGGGCTCCCACAGTGACTTCGCAGCACGCTGGGAGGCAGTGCACCTGTCAGCAGTGGGAGGGCACATGGGTACTTTCCCCACCTGTGGCCAACATCCCCTTGCTGTTGATGCCCCAGGAAATCTCATTCCTGCTGACCCTGCACCTTCATGACAATTATTACTCATGCAGTCTCCCCAGGTGGGAGGGGAGTGATTCGGCGAGTGCCATGCTCCTTGTTTCACAGATGCCCACTGAGGCTCGAGCTGCTAGCATTCTCCCTGCCCTGACTCTTGGGTTGTTCAGGCGGTGCGGAACACACAGAGCTACTTTGGGAGCCTGGGGAAATGGCTCAGTGCTTGCTGTGGAAGCATGAGGACCTGAACTCTGATCCTCAGCACACCTGTAAAAGCAGGCCAAGGTGGTGGCTGTAACCCAGTGCTGAGGGTGGGGAAAGGTGGAGACACACACATCCTGAGGACTGGCTGGCCAGTTGGTCTGACTGAATCAGTGAACTCAAGGGTCAGTGAGAGACCTTGTCTGAAAAAACAAGGTAGAGAGAATCCATTGAGGAAGATAACCTATATGGACATTAAGCCTACACACACACACACACACACACACACACACACCTACCCAGAGAGAGAGAGAGACAGAGAGAACGAGAGAAAGAGAGCGAGCTATTTTTATCTTCTCCCACCAAGTTATTCTTCACTGAGTTGAACGGAAGCTTCTAGTCATCCCCTCCCTCTCAAAGAGCTCTTTCAGGAAATGGGCCCCGCTCCCCTTCTCCTTGACCCTGGATGGGACCATACACTGTACATCCAGCATGGCCTTCCTAGGACTTCAGGAACTCCAAGGCTGCAAACACCAAGTGGAGAGAGATGGGCTTCCGCTAAGGAATCTCTCCCTGCCTTCACTTCCTCCCCCTCCCATCCCCCACATCCCAAGTCACCCACTGACAGAGAAGGAGAGGAAACATCTGGCCAAGGTTCAGCACCCTCACCCTGGTGCCAGGGAGACTTGTGGGAAGAGATGGCTGGAGGTCTTGCAACCTTGAAATAAACCAACTGTTCGGCTGCTGTCTTCCCCATCCCCACCTTAACACTGAACCAGCAAGCAACAGCCTCACCCAGCCATCAACCCAGCAGGCAGCTGTTGCTGCTTCTTCCAGAAGCATGAGGGATTCCTGCCTTAAGTGGGACTCCAGGATGTTTCCACAAAGATGACACTGATGGTCACAGGGCCAGAGAGGAACAGCATACTTGATATTGCTGTAAATCTCTCCACCTTCCCCTCCCTCCCTCCTTCCCTCCCTCTCCAAGTCATCTTTATCCCTGTCCAATCATCCTTAACTGTCCATGGCAGACACTTGCACAAATCTTATCTAATCACTGCAATGGCCCTGGGGAGCAGGGCTTCATCTTCTTACAGATGTAGATGCACAGAGAGGCTAAACAGTTTGGCCAAGACCACACCATTGCCAAGTGTCCGAGATTAGCTTCAAGCCCTACCCAACTCCAAAGCTTATCTGCCCAGTTTTTAGACCACGCTGCCTCTCTTAGTGCCCCTAAATCCCTTCTCCCTGCAGGCCTAGATCTAGGAAGTCATTTCCATCTTGCAACAACAGATCACACCCAGTCATCCTGTTTTCCTTCTCTTGTTCATTTCAGTCATTTTATCATGTGCTAAGTTAAAAAGTCATTATTCATCATATGGTCAGCATATGTTGCACACTGAGAAAGAAGAAACTTTTTATTTTATTTGTTTGGGTTTTGTTGTTTTGAGAGAGAGTCTAGATGTATAGCCCAGGCTGGCTGTGAACACTCCAGCCTCTTGCCTCCACCTCCTAATTATTGAGACTCCAAGTGAATTCCACCAGGCCTGCCTAAGAACAAAATGGTTTTTATTTATGTTTTTATGTATATGAGTTTTGTCTGCATGTATGTACGTACACCATGTGCATGCAGTTCCTGCAGAGGCCAGGAGAGGGCATCAGATACCCTGGAACTGGAGTTAAAGATGGGTGTTTGCTACCATGTAGGTGCTGCAAACTGAACTGGGTCCTCTGCAAGAGCAGCCAATGCTCTTAACCACTGAGCCATCTCTCTGACCCCTAGAACAAAATCTTTTAAACACTGACTGAATGGACCTGTTTTAACCCTCTATCACATCTTCTGGTGACTTATAAAAACTAAATAAAACTGGTAAGTACCAACTGGGAGTTGTGTGATGTGCTAACTGTTCAGAGGGGTCTACAGCGAGGCCTGGCCTCGTGGCAGTAGGGGGGACTCTGGCAGGTCTTCAATGAAGGCTGGTGACCATCTTTAGCCAAAGGATAAAGAGGAACAAGAGTCTGGTGCCAGCAAAGAAGACAGTATATCCAAGACACCGAGGAAGACTGCTCATCTGCAGGGGAAGTGTGGTTTATCGACAGTGGGTGATTACAAAGAGATGTTGGGGCCTGTCAAGATAGTGCTCTGGGTGACCCAAAGGACTGACATTGAACCTGTGGGCCAGCGAGAGGTCACGATTCATGTGGTTTCTAGAGGTCACCTTTGGAGGAGCAGAGGAGAAATGTGGATGGACTTGGCAACTCCTGTAATCACAACTTTCTGAGGCTGCTGGCACCACTGCTTCTGGGGGTGATGAAGGGCAGTGATGAAGATGGAGGGATGGAAGGAAGTTGGCAGGCCTGACTTTGCATCCAGGGTTTGCTGTCATCAGTGGTGTGGGCCTGAGCTGATATTTTAACCCCTCTGAGCCTCTTTCTCTTATCTACAAAATGGGAATCAGTGTTTACTTGAAGGGTAATTGTAAGAATTCCATGAAATAGGTATGTCAGGAATTTAGCATCCTAGGAGCATGGTGGTGCATACCTGAGATCTCAGCACTTGGTATGCAGACAAGAGTTTGAGGTATGGCTGGGCTACATAGTAAGACCTTGTCTCAAAAGACTAAGGGCTTGGGGGTATTGTTCTTGCTTAGCATATGCAAGGACCTGGATTCATTCTCAAGCAATGAGAGAAAGAAAGGAAGGGAGGGAGGGAGGGAAAGAGAAAGAAAAAGAAAGAAAAGGGGGAAGGAGGGAGAGAGGGAAGGGGGGAGGGAGGGAGGGGGAGGGAGGAAAGGAAATAAGTTTTAATATAGTGCCTGGCATAAGCAAACTCCCCCAGTACTGTCCTGGGGTCTGGGTTACTATGTCAACTCATTAACTGGTTGGAAAGGATAAAAATAAACAAATGTCCATCAGCCAATGTGTTTGGGGTTTTATAGGCTTCCTCTCCATTTTTACAAGGACACATGGGGTTAGGCCTCCATATCTAGGGAAAAGAGTTGAGTGCAAGGTGCTCATGTTCCCCCCAACAAGAAACCTTCCAGAAGCCTCATGAACAACAGCATTGTGCCAGGACCCTGAATGAGTCTAGAGACACACATGTGCATAAACACACACACACACACACACACACACACACACACACACACACACACACTGATACACAAAGAGATCAATATGTAACTTGCATGATAAATAAATGAGCCCTTCCATGGGTGGAAAGAGAACATTTATGACAAACATTATAAGGAGGGGTCCACACACTGGGCACTGCACAGCATTCTTTTTCATGTACTTGGCCCTGGGAATTTGGAAATGAAGGACTAAAACTACTCTCAGAGTGGGAAGGCATGACATCAACACACAACACGTCTGAGCAGAGCTTGGGGCCACCCTGGGCAGCAATTCTCAGTCCTGTCCTACAGCCTCCCTTGTCACTTATGTGAAGTGTCACTCATAGGCTTGAGGGTTAGTCTAAGGGGAGAAGTAAGTCACAACAATGATTCTTAGGGAAGGCCCAATGCAAAATGGACTATGGTCCTGAAGTCAGCTGTGTTTTTCTTGTGACAATGGGTCCCCCATCACATTGTCATCACCAGATACCCTTGCAGATGTTAGTGTTACAGCAAACTTCTGTGTGTCCTCTGTATACTCACTGCAGAGGTTAACTCTGTCAACTTGATGAGCTCTGGAATCACCTAAGAGATATACCTCTAAGCATGTCTGAGGGGTGGGTGTTTCCAGAGAGGATTAACTGAAGGGAGAAAATCCACTCTCAGAGTGGGTCTAATGGTGGCCCAGATATAAAGAGGTCCAAGAAAAAAGCAGCATTGACTTCCCATCTGCCTGGGGATCTAACTGAGCAGGTGTGTCTATTGCTGCTGCTGTTCCCATCATCCTCTGCTGCCACCAGACTCCAGATCTTCAACCCTCCAACGCAGACTGAATACCAAGGAAACGTGTCAGGTCTTCAGTGTAGGACTGGCCCTGCTGATGTGGTAAGGGCCTTCCCAGAACAAAGGAAAAAGCAAGGCTGTATGATCAGTGTCTGTGTGGGCATGCTTAACCTGTCCCAACCCTGGGTCATAGAAAATCCACTCAGAATGTATGTTACCAATAAGGGAGACTAAGAGACAAAAATGTAAGGGAAACTAATGAAGAGCAAATGCCCTGCTATGAATGTGAATCCCATGAGCTGGTGTCCACAAAGGTTCATGCTGCCTCCTGGCTGAAAACCTCTATGGCCTGTCTCTTTGTATAAGCTTCCGTCAATACTTCTTGAGGGATTCATCAGGGATTCAGGGATGATGGTTTCATCTTCCTTCATGCCAGGGTACAGGCCCTGAGATGCCAGGAGCTGTGACCTTGCCTGGTGCCAGCAGACCAACTGAAAGTTCTAACTTGACCAAAGGCCCAAACGAGTGTGAAGTCCTGATCCACAGGTTCATGGGGATCCTCATAGGACTTAAGGTGGTCAGAGGAACATGTCCCAGGCTTATGCCCAGAACCAGTGCCCCAAGGAAGATCCCTAATGGGATCCTAATGATGAACAGGAGTGAATGCCCGTCAACTACTGGAGGTTGTAGCAAAGGTATTTGTCAACTGGGACCAAGAGGCCTGATGAAAAGTAGACCAAAAAATGAAAAAGAAAGTAAATCTGCTTGCTGCCGCTCTTGTGAAATTATTGGGACACTCCCAGAGAGTGCCCTGTCAGACTGGGGCTGAGGCCATAGAAAGGCCACTTCGCCCAGAAGTGAGATTGGGATGGAACCAGTGTGCCTGCTGCAGCCAAAAAGATCACTGGAAAAATGAATGTTTGCAACAGACTGAGAATTATCACCCAGTTCCTGGATGGAGGAGGAGGGGCTGGCTCACTCAAAGATAGTACCAATCAATGCAGTGACTATGAAGCCACTGAGGGTGACTTTGTTGGTTTAGTTGCCATGGGAAACCATGGGGAAGATCAACAGAATGGGCCCCATTTTGTTAGGGGAGCCTATGGTCCAAATGACTGTAGGAGGCTGGCCCATTGTAGGGCAGAATATTCTGTGGTGACTTAACCCATGGGCCCTCTCTTGCAAAGACAAGTTACTATTGTGGGGGCCACAGACAGCTGAGCTTGTTGTCTCTTCTTACTGCCTCAACAATGCATTAAACAGCTATGAAGTCCATCACAAATCCCTATACCTCCATGGCTGACCTTCGGCTTTCATGGATTGAGACCTATTGGGAAAACTGCAGGCCCAGATAACTTTCAACTCACACAGTTGAGCATCCCTGACCTAGCTGTGGGTAACTCTCTAGTCATTTGTCTTCAAGGAGAGAAAGGTATTAAACCATCTGTAGTTTCATTCGGATGTCCACAGCTGGCAATGAGGGTAAGGTGGCATTCCTCACCTGGCCCCATCCATTCTGGGACACCTCTGAGACCCAGTGTTTGAGCGGAGGCCTGGTTACAGGGAGGGGAGGTGTCATGCAGACCAAAGTCCTGTCAGGGTGAGCTGCTTCCCGGGAGCCCAACTCTCCCAAGTCTCTCCATCGAGCCTCCAGGCTACATTTTCTAGTCAGATTCCATCACAATGCATCCAAGCTCTGCAAGTTAGGTCGGGTGGGTTGTGTCCATATTTATAAGCAAGGAAACAGATTATCAAGGAATATTTCATACACCTAAGCGTGTGAAGGAGGAAAGCCTAGCCTGGATCTCAAGCTTGTTTTTGACTCCACATTCCCTGTTCTTTCTTGCCTTTAGGGCACCCTTGACTTCAAAGACTTTCCTCTCTGGTAGCCCTCACCCAAGGGAGACATCATATGTGGTGGGGAAGGAGGCAGAGAGGGGTCAGTGCTATCACCTGCCCTGAGCTCCCCCTGTAAGGAGTACTCAGATTTGAGACATGACTCTTCCCTCCCTTCAGAGGACAGCATAGAGAAGAAACAAGGGCCATGCCTGTCTCCTCTGGATGACAGTCCTTCCTGTTCAGGAAGGAAGCACTGAGAACAGCACTCAGGAGATGATGACCAGGTCTGCACCTTCCTTTTTCTGCTTACAATTTCCACACCTTCCATCACCCTAGCCCCCCAGAGGTCATTCCCATGTGATCTGGCAACCAAGAACCCAGGGCCAGTGCTTCATCCTTTCCTCCCAAGTCATGTAACTCCGTGTTGACAATTCATTCTCATTCTATTTCTGCCTTCAGTCAAGAACCTATCAAATCTTTAAGGGGTCAAGATGAATGGGCCACCCTGTTTTTGCTGGGAATGGAAGCCATGGCCTCACACATCCTTTCTTGGTTTCTTTGGCCCATCAGCCTTTATGCTTCATAAAACGCTAGCTTGTGTTCTGCACATTTTCTCTGAATTATAGTCCTAACCCAAGATTTTAAGTTTTGGCTCTCGTATTTTAGTTTTTTTTTTTTTTTTCGGTCTTTTTAAGATGGTCTCCCTGTAGCTCCAGCTGTCCTGGAACTCACTATGTAGACCAGGCTGGCCTTAAACTCACAGAGATCCGCCTGCCTCTGCCTCCCAAGTACTGGGATTAAAGGCATGTGCCACCATGCCCGGCCTCGTATTTTAGTTTTTAATTCAACTGAAATTTAAAAGAGGTGTGTGTGTGTGTGTGTGTGTGTGTGTGTGTGTGTGTGTACTATATAAGGTACAGATGGAATTTCATATGAGAAATAAATTTCTTTAATACCACTCATTGACTAATCTGTTTTTCCCACTGGTCTCCAAAAGTAGCTTTTTAAATTTTTTACAGTTTTTCTATAGCCCCGACAGGTCTAGAACTCACTGTATAGGCCAGGCTGGCCTCAATCTCATAGAGATCTACCTGTCTCTGCCTCCTGAGTGCTGGGATTAAAGGTGTGTGCCACCATACCTGGCTCCAAAAGTAGTTTTATCTTATTTCAAATTTCTAAATATATCTGAGTTTCTAGACTCTCTTCTGTTCTACTGATTTGTCTATCCCTTCATCAGTATCAAGAATCTTAATTTTCATAGCTTTCTAACAAGTGTTCGTGAATTAGGGCTGGATAATTTCCTCACCTCAGCTTCTGTAGGATTTTCTCACCTATCCCTAGTCTTTTGTCCTTTAAATAAATATGGGGATCAGCTTAGCACATCCTACCAAATTTCACCAAATCTAAAAATAGACCAAAATGAGAATTGCATCAGTGCACTATTAAATCCTACCTTCCAGAACATGTCCTTTCATTTGAACATTCCAAATTAGACTTGTCAACATGTTCAGATGACGTTTTGGGTTTTCCCTCATAAAGGTCTGGCATATCTGCTAAATATTACTTAGTATCTTATTTTGTTACCCTTGTGTTATTTTTTTTTTCTTTAAGTTTCCAGGGTTTGATAGTGCATTAAAAGTTGACTTTTAGGGCTGGAGGGATAGCTCAGCAGTTAAGAGCACTTGCTGTTCTTCCAGAGGACCTAAGTTCGATTCCTACCTCCTATATTGGGCAGCACACAACTACCTGTAACTCTAGAGGATCTGATGTTCCTTCTGGTCTCCTCAGATACCTGTACACACATGTGCATATACACACATATATAAAAATAAATCTTAAAAAATGACTTTTGTATAGTATTTTAGCTGACAACTTTGATAAGCTCTCCTATTCATCCTAGTAATATGACTGAAGACCACTTTCAAGTATCTCTGTATAATCAGATAATCTTCCAATATGATAACTTTGTTTCTTTCCATTTCTTGTAACTTTCACTTTCTTTTTCTTTCATTATATACATTTCTGTGCTAGAAGGTCAAGCCACACAAGTAAAAACAATGTGGGGAAATAGGTATAGGTTACTACTCTTCCTAAGGGGAAATGTAAATATTTACTGTATAATATTACTTATTATATCTTTGAGAGAGGGAGGGAGAGAGAGAGAACCAATATACAGAAGGTATAATGCAATTATAAGGTATAATTACAATGTTAATTCCTAGCTGGACAAACATTGCTATCACAGGCAAACAGTGAACGACATCAGGTGCTTTCTGCCTCTATTGAGGTGATCATAAGAATCCTCTTCTTTTAATGACTGCTGTATCATGAACAATGTTTAAAAATGTTCTATGTCGTGGAACACATTTGACTTCATTACAACTGATTCTCTCTCTACTGGTAGCTAGTATTGATATGTTAAGAGTGCATTTAGGATTTTGCATCTTTTTATATTTGGTGACGTGATCCTAGAATTTTTCCCCCATCTACAGTTAGGTTTGCTTTGGTATCTCGGTTATGGCGGCCTCTTCAGATGGCTCGAGGAATGCTCACTTTTCTTCTACTCTATAGAATAATCTAAATAATATTGGAATCATCTTTTTCTTTAATGTTTGGCATATCTCACGTATAAAATCATCTGAGCTTGAAATTTTCTTCACAGGGGATTTGTTAAGTGGTCCTTACCAAAATTCAGAGGTTTTAGTTGGTCACGTTCAGGACATTCATCTCCTCTTGAGCCATCTTAGCAATCAGTACTTTGCTAGCAGTCTATCCTTTTCCTGTCCTTTTCTTCAGGTTTGCTGGCAACATGTGGCACCTGAATTTCTCATATTTTTATCCCAGCTGCTTTATTAGTACATGAGTGGATTCCTTAGGGTTGCTGTAACAAAGGATCAGAAACTGGACGGCTTAAACAACACAAAGGTATCATGTTTCTGGAGAATAGAAACCCCAAATCAAAGTGACCATAGTCTTGTCACTGCCCTCCTTCATGGACTGTAGTCTGCCCCTTGCTTCTACCCCAGTTCCTGAATAGACTAGACAGTCTTTAGCACTTTATAGAAGTATTCATCCAGACTCTACCTTCAACCTCACATAGTGACCTCCTGGCTCTACATCTGGTCTCTTCACCTCTTAATAAGGTTCCATTCACAGGAACTCAGGATTAGGTCTTCAACATATCTTTGGGGGACACAACACATAACAAGTAGTTCATAACGAGTAGTTCCATCTATTATCTCCTTTTTAATGTTATTATCTTTGGACCTTTTTTCTTTATCTCTTACTTGTTCCTAATATCTGATACCAACTGCATTTACCATTAAAAATTTTAAATTTATATATTTTGTTTGCATGTGTGCATGCATACACAGTGCACATGTAGAGGTATGGAGGTCAGAGTATAACTTGCAGCAGTTGGTTCTCTCTTTTCACATGTTGGGCAGGATCAGACTCAGGTAATCAGGTGACAAGCTCCAGTACTCACTGAGCATCTCACCGGCCCTAATTTATTGTCTTAAAGAAGCATTATTTGGCTTTACTAATCTCTGTTTTATTTTTTCTCTACTTTGTTTACTCTGATCTTTATTTGTTTATCCCTTTTGCTTTTAAAAACATTATTCTTTTATTTTTCCTAATGCATTTATATAATGTTGCCCCCATCAGTCTTCATTTGCTTCTAATATAGATGTATATAAGCTGTGTATTTCCCTCTAATCAGTTTTAATTGCATTTGCTAAAATTTAGTATTCAGTGTTAACCAGTCACTAATCATTATTTTCTCTTTACTATTATTAGAGTTGAAATTATTAGATTTTTTTTTGGTCTT
>NW_008360324.1:4856292-4861369 GCF_000622305.1 Nannospalax galili | reverse complement strand
GAACTCACAAAGATCTGCCTGCCTCTGCCTCCCAAGTGCTGGGATTAAAGGTGTGAGACACCACACCCAGTGAAATTAGTAGATTTTTTTTTTAAAGAATATCTTTAAAATTCCAAACATGGGAGATTTTAAGGCTTTTGTTGTTGTTATTGATCCCTTGTTTAATTTCTATTTCTTCACAGTTAAAGTATGTAATTGCAAGATACTGACTCAAAATTGTAAAGACTTACTTTATGGTACATTAGGTAGACAACTTGTCTTAAAAGTTCCAAACACAATTGAACAGAATGTGTCTTTCCATTTCTTGGGCTCAGAATTCAGTATATATCCATTAGCTCAAGCTTGCTAACTGTGTTGTTTAAATATTCAAAATTCTGTAATTCTTCTGGTACCTAATCTATCAAACATTGAGTATATTAAAACTTCATACCACAAAGTAGACATTTTTTAGTTTCTCTTTATGGTTCTTAATTTTTGTTATGTATTTTGAAGCTATGTTGTTGGTTATATAAGTTTAATATTGCTAATTCTTCTGTTAAGTTGAAATTTGATCATTATGCAGTGTCTTTTTAGACAAGATTTATTTATTGTTATATGTATGAGTGCTTCGCCTGCATGTATATCCGAATGTATATTAAATGCATGCCTAGTGCCTGCAGAAGCCAGAAGAGGGCATCAGATCCCCTGGAACTGGAGTTACAGACAGTTGTTTTCTGTCATGTGGGTGCTAGGAACTAAAACCTGGGTCCTCTGCAAGAAAGCCAGTGCTCTTAACCACTCAGCCATCTCTCCAGCCCAAATGTAGCATCTATGTCTAGTAAGAGTTTTTACTTTGTAGCAAAATTTATCTGATGTTGATATCGCTCATGTCTTCCTCTTTTATTACTGTGTCAGGTACCTCTTTCCCCATGCTTTGGCTTTCAACCTTTTAGCATCTTTATGTTTTAACTGTGATATTAGAAAACAGAAGAAATTAGATGGTCACATCAAGTCTAACTTCTACAATTTAGTCCAATCATTATGTCCTTTCTTTAAGCATATTTAAATCATTATTTCTGATATAACTGAATTTCTTTCTACCATATCATTCTTTGTTTCTTCCCTTTTTACATGTTATTGTATTAAAAAAATCTATCCCATATTTTTTCCTAGTTCTTTGGAAGCTACACATTTCCATTTTTATTCTTTAAGTGACTTTAAAGACGAAACCTGAAGTAAATATTCTCATCAAGAAAAGGATCCATGGGGCTAGAGTGATGACCTAGCAGTTAGGAACACTTGCTGCTTTTGCAGAAGTTCCCAGCATCTACATAGTGGCTAACAACTATCAGTAACTTCACTTCTAGCAGATCCGATGCCCGTTTCTGGCCTCCGCAGGCACTACGTACATACAAGCAAAATAATCATACACATAAAATACAAATAAATAGGAGCTAGAAAGATGGTTCAGTGGTTAAGAACACTGGCTACTCCTGTAGAGATTCAATTCCCAGCACCCACATGGTGGCTAACAACTGTCTGTAATTCCAGTTCCAGGTGAATTTGAGGCCCTCTTCTGACCTCCCTGTGCATTGCACTACACTGGTGCACTTGCACACATGCAGGCAATACACTCATACACATAAAATAAAAATTAAAAAAACCGAAAGCGGAGGCACACATCTGCAACCCCAGCACACTTATGGCAAGATGAGAGGTGGACACAGAGAATGACCCAGAAGCTTGCAGGTCAGCTAGCCTAGAGTGCACAGAGACAACAGAGCCCCTGCCTCAGCAAGGTGGAAGTAGAGAACTGACTCTGGAAAGTAGTTCTCTGACCTGCATGCGCACTGTAGCTTACACACACACACACACACACACACACACACACACACAAATAAATAAATTAAAATTTAAAACATATCTTTTTCTACCATTACTCTTTTGAATTTTTAGGTTTGGGGGCTGGGGCTGGAGCTCAGGGACTGACACGTAGTCCAGGCCACTGAGCTTTGCCCAGCCTCTTATCCCCATTCTTGAAGGAGTTTATTGCTGTGTTTGTACATCTGGATTGGTTGTTATTTTCTCTATACTATCCCTAATATCTTTAAACAGGCAGTTCAGAAAAAAGAGCTCCTTTTGCTTCTCCACAAGATAAGCAGAAACATGAAAGACCCATGCAAAACCAACTCCTCACAATCTCAAAACTAAAAGCTAATGAAAAGGGCTACAGAGATGACTTAGCAGCTAAGAGCACTGGATCTGGGTTCAGTTCACAGCACCCAATGGCAGCTAACAACTGTCTGCAACTCCAGTTCCAGGGCATCTGACGTCTTCCTCTGGCCTCCACAGGCAATGTACAGCACAGGTGCATCTATCTATATATATATATATATGTGGGTAAAACACTCATATACGGAAAATAAAAATCAATTTAAAACTTTTTAAAAAGCAGAAAGAAAGAAGAAAGGAAGGAGAGAGGGAGGGAGGGAGGGAAGGAAGGAAGGAAGGAAGGAAGGAAGGAAGGAAGGAAGGAAGGAAGGAAGGAAAGAGAGGGGGAAAGGATGAAGGAAAATATTTTCCCCCATTTTGTTTTGTTTTGTTTTTGTGATAGAGGGTCTCATGTAGCTCAGACTGGCCTCAAACTCACTATGTGACAGAGAATGGCTTTGAATTCCTGATTCTCCTACCTCTGCCTTCCAAGTGCTGGATTATAGGTGTGCACCACCTCCCCAATAGAAAAAGTGTTTTGACTTCAGTGTTAAAAATGAGAAACTGAACTACACAAACATCAGGAGACTTGCCAATGGCCAACTATTAGTGTAAAGAACTAAAATGCATCAGCCACCGAAGGCCCCTGCCGCATCCATAGATTCACTCCTGCAGAGCCCTGCCTTCAAACTGTGTTTCCACATCAAGCAGTCATTGGGCCAGAGAGGATATCCTCTATAATTCCTCCAGTGGTCAAAGATTTATTTCCCCATAATACAATGAGCTGTCTTTCAGCAATACAATAATCATCTTTCTTACAATCATGTCAAAAGCCAAAAATTAGAAAAGATTGTCTCACAAGTGTACAGTATTGATGTGGATTGGGGAGTGTTATGTATAAAATTGAGGCTATCCTAAAATATTTGGGTCACTATGTTCGTGGCACCCAGCTGAGTATCTACCCCTGCACCTCCGCTTCTGCAGTCTCCCCTGTTCTCAAAGCATAGAAATTCTCTTCTGTATAACATGCCTGCCTAGCCTTGAAATTCTCAAACCCATTCCTTCTGGGTGTCAAAGGGGAAGAGAATACAAAAACTTAAAATAGTTAAGTGAGGGGAAAAAAAGGAACAGAGAATAAAACATGTTGTAATGAATCACCCTCATTCTGAAAAATCTAGCCAAGGTCAAAAGGGCCCGGGGAACTGCCTCTGAAAAGGAGCCACACTGGGGCCTCCTGGGGAAAAATACTTAACTTCCTCTCTGTGGCAGAATCATCGAAAGAGGAAGCGGTAGAGCTGAAGAATTGCCCTCCAGCGAACCCCCCCTCCCACTTCCAGCAGGGAAGGCCTGCAAAATTAGTCCAGGCCTAAACTCTGCTTCTCAGAGATTGAGGGATGGGGCACCCAGCTCTCTGGCTCCACACCTGAGTCCCTATCTGAGCAAATCCAGGGTGGGACCTGAGAGCATGCCTTTCTAAGAAGTTCTTAAGTAGCTCTCCTATAAGCCAGAACCCCAGAACTGTGTTGGGTATGATGCTGGAGATAGTGTCAGTGCACCTGAGCGGCCATCCCTATCTTTACAGTCCCCTGTACCAGGCTGTGTCAGGTATGTGGTGAGTCTTGAACTGGAAGCTTCTTTATTCTCCCTCCCCGCTCAGTGCCCACATCAGGACCGGTGTCCACCATTAAGGGAAGACACAATATCTCTAGGGCTCGGACCAAGAAACAGACACCCCAAGAACAGACACCCTCCTTCTGAGCACCAGCTTTAACATTCCCGCTGCTTTTTCAGACAAAAAGCACTGAAGAAATGGATAACTAAGAAATGAAGGTGGAAGAAAGATGAGGAGCCAGTGGAAGTAGGGGTTGCCAGCATTGGGAGCCTTCAAGGGGAAATGAGAACCCAGCATGTATCAGAAAAGGCAGAGGCTGAGCTCAGTCAAGTTAGGGCTCAAAAGCAGGAGAGAGGGGCTGAATGGATACCTCAGTAGGCAATCTGCTAGCCTTGCAAGCATGAAAACTTGAGGCCAATTCCAGAAGCCTCGTAAAAATGCCAAGCATGCTGGTGCATACCTGTAGTTCTGGCACTAGGGAGGCAGAGGCAGGGGAATCCTTGGGGCTCTCTGACTAATCAGTCTAGCCAATGAGAGACGACCCTGTCTCAAAGGAGGTGGGCGGCATTCCTGAGGATGACCCCTGAGGTTGCCCTCTGACATCCACACGAACACAGGCACACATGCACATGCATGCACGTTCACACGTGCCTCTCATAGGCACACATTTGAAAAATAGAAAGAGAGAGTTACCAACACTGAGCAGAAGCCTGGAGGCCTGGCCACTAGGGACACCCAGTCTGGCTCTCCTTGTGCATCCCTGTACCTGGCAGTGCTGAGCTGACCTCGCTGGACTCCTCCCAACTCACAGCCCCACCCAGATGCCTTTCCTTGGGACACAGCTGTAGTTCTCCTTCCTGCCTGAAGCCACTTGGACTTCCATGCCACTGTCTGGTACGGGGGCCATGGGGCCCGATTCACGCATTCATTCATTCATTCATTCATTCTTTTTCATGCACATATTTAAAGTTCCCTCTTCTCTCTTCCTCCCTCACCCTCCGAGACCTTCCCTCCCCTTCAACCACCCTCACCCCAACAGTGGCCCATACTGCTCAGCCAGCACCAAGCAGGTTCTCTCCTCTCCCCATAGCTCACATGCCCAACTCCCCACCAGGAGATAACAGCAGGATGAGGGCCAAGGTCAATCTAACTCACCCCCCACCCCCCCACCCTGACTGCCACTATGGGAGAGTAGAGGAGGGGAAGATGACTCCATGGACTGCAGCTGATTTGCAACTCCTCTGAGAACTCAAGATTTTTCTTAAGAAACGAGAG
>NW_008360324.1:4833230-4856276 GCF_000622305.1 Nannospalax galili | reverse complement strand
AGAGAGAGAGAGAGAGAGAGAGAGAGAGAGAGAGAGAGAAGAGAAGAGGAGAGGAGAGGAGAGGAGAGAGAGCCCCCAACTCCTGGTTGGCTGGCAGAAGGCCTTGGGAATGCCTTGGGTACCATATATAAGCTTGTATAAGATGGAGCAGCAGACTCCAAGCCACTTTGGAATAAAAGTGGGGTGGGGTGGGGTTGGGGGCAATAATAACACTTATTCCTTGGAGAGGTTCTTATGCCCCTTCCCAGTCTCCACCCCACAGGCTATCCAAGGGCCCTGGGGTTGAAGCATGCCACCGATGAGAGGAGGGGCGAGGGGGGTCTCTTCTGCTTTTCCTTGAGAGTCCTTGCTCAGTCACAGACTGCTGTTTCTCCAGGGATTTCTCCTAGGCAGGCAAATACAGGACCTGGTGTCAGAGGCAAGCCATTCAAAACTACCTTTTTTGATGGAGGAAAGGATTAGAATGAACTTAGAACCATAGAAGCCTTCTTCCCCTCACCTCCCTGGCCCCAAGCTATACCCTTTCCCTAGCATCCCCAGCCCCTCCAGCCACATATTCATTCACCCCAAGCCCTGGCTGCAGTTGGCTGTCTCTTCAGTCAGCCCCACAGGGTGAAAGTGGCCATCAGAGTGGCAGGATGGGGACCTTTGATAGATAGCTATCTTTCCTGACAGTAAAAAGGACCTAATCACTCCAGGCTAGCTGCAGACATAGCCCTATACATGTCACTTTAAAATGACCCTTCCCTGCATAAACCCAGAGCAACTGAGGAGATTGAAATTCTGTCAATTTTTTTCTTTCTTTTCTTCCCTCCAACACAGATCCATGGACCTGGAATCCAGGAGGACTGGGGAGAGGGAGGGGCTGTGGTGAGCTCTAGCGATCTGCAAGGCCACCAGACCAGACACAAGCAGGGCCATGTCTCTCATCAACAAGGGTTCCAGGACATGCGAGGACACCTGTGCATGGAGCCAGGCGGGCTCGCTCCCTCTCCCACTCTCTCTCTCTATCTGTTTCCTTTCTCACGCACCGGCTTGCTCACTGCCAGGATTCTCCGAGCACCCAGCACCAGGTTTCCATTAACGAAGCACATTTTTGTGCTATGGATATGAACCGTGAGGAAAGAAAGCCGACTATTGTCCATGATGGATGGGGGCTTTTGAGGCCTTCCCAGGGTGGTCCTGCCCAGTCAGGATGGAGACGGCAGCCGGCTGGATTGGCATTTCACAGCATTACCATTTCCTGCCTGGGGCTGTGTTAGGGGGTCTGTCTGTCTGCTGTGTCCCCCTCTTTCCACTCCATTCAACAGGGAGGGCTCCCCCCTCTGCCTAGATCCACCCCTCCCCCCACTATTTCAGTTTACCTGGAGCGAAAATGTGTGTTTCTAAACCCTGCCTTTTAAAATCCAAAGTGACAGTCCCATGTGCTTGCTCCAGATGAAGGAAGAGATCGTTTGGGCCGCAGCACCCATAAAATGCCACTCATTTTTCCAGCATTTTAAATCTTCAGAATGCTGAGGCTCTTAGACATTATATGGACTTGCCAAGATGGTCCCACTTAGGGACACACTAATGGCATAAAAAACCTGATGGAAAGCTGAAGGCTGGGACCTGGGTCTTTGGTACTATATTGAGCACAGTCAGCTTGGGGGATAAAGGATTTATGTAGATAACTGAGAGTCCAGGGAAACTTCCTTTAGAACAACTTACCTCGGCCTGTTAATTCCATAGTGTTAAATGCAATGGAAATGGCCCACAGGAACTTCGGTGATGGACAGGCCATCAGAAAATGGCAGAGGGAAAATGAACTTGGGGTTCCACGGTGTCTCCATCTTGACAAGCAGTTGTGGGAACCTAGAGCCTGTCTGTGGAGGGCGCCATTCAGGAAGTGGGTGCTAACGATACAGCCCAGAAAGGCACAGGGTCAGGGAGCGCCCTATCACGGGATGAATTGGGAGTCATTATCCCAGTTCAATGAGGAGAAAAATGGAAGCTCAGTAAAGAAATGGAGTCATTCACCCTAGGTCAAAGCACAGAGAACAAAAGCGAGTTAATCAAATCCTGAATTCAGTTGAAGGGTTTTCAAAGCACTTTGGGAAGCAGGTGGGATGGCTGACTAGAGGCGCAGACCTCCCAGGAGGGACTGGAAGATCATCCTTGCGGTATTCCCTAGCCTTTTCTTTTTAAAATATTTTATTTATTATTTTTATTTTATGTGTATGCGTGTTTTGCCTGCATGTAGGTATGTGCACCCGTGTCGTGCAGTGCCCTCGGAGGACAGAAGAGAATGTTGAATCCCCTGGAACTGGAATTACGGACAGTTATTAGCTGCCATGTGGGTGCTGGGATTCGAACCCAGGTCTTCTACAAGAACAGTGTTCTTAACTGCTATCTCTCCAGCCCTTCCCTAGCCTTTTCTTACTCCAACATAGGAACAAAATATCCCAAGGTAAGTCAGGGGATGCACTGCAGCCTCAAAAAATTTCATGGAAAAAAATAAGATAAACTACCAGAGTTAGTACACATAAAACTTCCTTCACCCTAAGTCTTAGAAATTTACATCTTAGGGGTTGGAGAGATGCCTCAGCGGTTAAGAACACTGGTTGTCCTTGCAGAAGACCCAGGTTCGAATCCCAGCACCCACATGGTAACTAACAACTGTCCGTAACTCCAGTCCCAGGGCATCCGGCCTCTTCTGACCTCCACGGGCATTGTACGACATGGGTGCACTTACCTACATGCAGGCAATACACACATACACATAAAAAAGTAAAAAATGATAAATAAAATATTTAAAAAAAGAAATTTACATCTTAAAGTTTCTGAGAAGTCTTGCAGGCAAAGTAAAGGAAAGACAAAATAGCCAAAGTAAGAAAGCTCCCTTCCTCCTCCTCCTCCTCCTCCTCCTCATCCTCCTCCTCTTCTTCCTCCTCCTCCTCCTCTTCCTCCTCCTCCTCCTCCTCTTCCTCCTCCTCCTCGTCCTCCTCCTCTTCTTCCTCCTCGTCCTCCTCCTCTTCCTCCTCCTCCTCCTCCTCTTCCTCCTCCTCCTCGTCCTCCTCCTCTTCTTCCTCCTCGTCCTCCTCCTCTTCCTCCTCCTCCTCTTCCTCATCCTCCTGCTGCTCCTCTTCCTCAAATATTGAGGGGTCTGCTTTGTTGAGCCCAGCATTATTTCCCCTGGGAATTCTTTTACTTCATCCCCTGGCATGCTGTAAATAATGCCAGGAACAAAGCATTCTGGGAAACACATTTTGGAAAATAAGGTCCTGAGTCCTCCAACAACATAGCAAGGAGTTTGGCTAGGTAGTGAGCCTGTTGATACTGCTGATGGCAGGCAAACAGTGGATGCTGAAAGGTGATCCAGGCAGAATTGCTTTGCATAGGGATGGAGAGAGAAGCCTCCTGAAACTCTTCCCACTTGTGTTTTCCTGGTAGAGTCGATGCTCCCAGAGGGATGCCCCAAAAGAAGAACTCTTTTTCCTGAGAAGGTTTTAGAGGCCAATCTACATGCTCAATTGACAAGGATCCTCTAGATGTTAGATCCTCCAGCTGACACCTAAAAATGAATCACATCTGAGCTGGAGCGATGGCTCAACAGTTAAAAACACATGCCACTCTTTTCTCTCTTTGTTCAACCACCCCTTTTCTGGAGACTGCGTCTGGATGCTCCTAACACGGTATGGTGTAAAGAAGTTGAGAGTCTACTCCAAGAGTCAGTGAGGCCTACAGTGGGCTGGAGATGTAACCCAATGGCAGAGCACGTGTTTACTATGCAGGAAACCCTGGGTTCCATCTTCGCTGCTAAAAATAATAATAATAATTAAGCACAGTTCTCTGTCCTCTTCCTCCCCACCCTGCCCCTGGCCCCACCTTTTGATCTCCTATGGGCCCAACATGAAGCTCTCCCCTGGGATCTCTTCATTCCCCAGTTGGTGTGGATGAGTCTGGCAGCCATATCTATACCCTGCTCTCTCCTCCTCTTCCTCCTCTCCTTGGTACACACATGCTTCCCCCCCACCATGTTCCTGTAGCCTCTCCCCTCTTCCGTTTCCTAACTAGAGCTTTCTTTCCATCCACTGAGCTGTGAGGTTTGCTCCAGGAGGTTCCAGAAACTTCTATTTAGCTGGGCCTTTGGCCAATCCTTGGCCTCCAGATGCCCAATTCCTGAGCAATCTACGTAAGAAATCTATGTGACGGGTGAGTGTCTCCAAAGGATGCCCTTTCCCAGGCCTCTGCCATGGAGAACATCTGCGTTTTCCTAAGACAGCACCTCTGGCCACGCCCTCAGCCACTGGGCCAGCTGGAACACACGTTTGCAGGGATGGGCTTGGAATGGGTCTGGGCTCTTGTTTAGAGGCAAGATATTCTGTTCTACATCCCTAGAGGTTCAGCAAATGATCCAGAGTTAGCTTGGAACTCCCACAATTTCCAAGTCTCAGAAGTGTTGAGGAGAAATTAGAAGATGGTAGCTTTGTGCTATGCCCAATGCACAGCTCCTCCCCTGTTAAAGAAAAGAAAGAACTCAAGAATTCAGGCTTCTCTAGTGGGTGGGAAGGAGCGACTCCCAGAGAGGAGGCAAGGGGGCCTGGGAAAAGGTCATGACCCACTAAACACACAGGCAAAGGGGCCCAGGGCTGTGGCTGACTGGATCCCCAGGTGAGGGAGGAAATAGGGACATGTCAGGTCCTGACATGGTTGTAATGATCACAGACCCTTCTGGTTTCCAGGCACCTCCGAAGGTCATGTCCTCCATCCTCCTGCTTCCGGGTAGGCTGTGTCTAAAGTAGTCAAGATGTAAAGCCCTTGTTCCCACGGGTTCTCAGAGGAGGGAGGCAGGCTCCTTTTTATTGAAGATTAGGTTCAGCATCCTGGTGTTGACTTTTTCCAAATCATTCAGAGATCTTGGTTTCCAAAGGTTGTGTTGATACTGTTTTGTGTCCGGGCTGGACAGCTGAACTCTTCAACCTCTAGTCAGTTGTGCAACAATCCCTAGTTTCTCAGGTATCAGATCCCCCTAAAACTGGAGTTAAAGATGGTTATTAGCTGCCATATGGGTGCTTGAAACCAAACCCAGGTCCCCTATAAGAGCAGCCAGTGCTCTTAACCACTGAGCCATCTCTAGCCCCTTCAGTTTTTTTCTTGAGTCTACAAATGGTCTAGAGTATTGTCCTAATGGTAGAGAGGGACTTGGATGAAGGTACTGTCAGGGCCACCTTGCCTGACCTGCCTTCCACTCCCAGCCAGGTTATGCCCCTCCATTGCATTCCTGTCCCTGTCAGTGCCTTGACTGACCTTTGTGAAAGGCCAGTAGAGTGTTTCAGTAACAAGGCTAGCAACTCTGAATAGCACAGCTGTATAATTTATTATCCCATCAGGAAGAGTGAAAGG
Organism: Nannospalax galili; assembly: GCF_000622305.1. Classification (NCBI taxonomy): domain Eukaryota; kingdom Metazoa; phylum Chordata; class Mammalia; order Rodentia; family Spalacidae; genus Nannospalax; species Nannospalax galili. The sequence continues at coordinate 4,850,891 of NW_008360324.1, read as the reverse complement.
GTCCATCATTAATTATGTGGACAGCATGCATGAACCAGGATTTTCCCAGGCAAAAGAACATACTGGCTACCTTGGCCCTGGGTTTGAATCAAGTTTCTTCGACTTGTTCCTTAGCTGATCCAGAGCAATTTAATTTCTTTTTAAAAATATTTTATTATTTTATGTGTGTGAGTATATTGCCTGCAAGCATATAAGTGCACTTGTGTCGTGCGAGGCCCAAGGAGATCAGAAGAGGGCATTGGATTCCCCTGTAACTGGAGTTAGAAATGGTTGTTAACCGAAATGTGGGTGCTTGGAATCAAACCTGGGTCCTCTTCAAGAAGACCACTGCCATCTCTCCAGCCCTAGTTTGCTGTTTTGAATTTAAGTTTCTCTCTCCCTCCCTCCTTCCCCTTTCCCTTTCCCTCCCTCCCTCCCTCCCTCCCTCCCTTCCTTCCTTCCTTCCTTCCTTCCTTCCTTCCTTCCTTCCTGCCAAGATCAAATACCCACCCAGAGAGCAAAGGATCTCAGCCTTTCAAGAACTTGGGCATGATTGAGGACAGTGGGAAAAAATAAGACACCCACGAAGCCCTGGAGATGCTGGGCCAGTGGGTCAGGGGTCAGCACTGGGTGAGTCATAAGGATTTGGGCAGGTGGCTGGCCCATGGGTCAATAGGACAATAACTTTGTCTTTGGGTCATGTGTAAAGTGATGGGCACACAGAGGGTACCATGCCTGCGCACCCATCCCAAGAGATCCCCCACCCTTTCTCTTCTTCCTGCTTCTTCAGGGCCAGGCTGGACCTTGCTCATCTCCAAAGGCCTGTACATTCAGCCTGGTACATGGCACAGTTGGCCAATGTTGAGGACCCAATAATGAGCTAGAGATCCCTTTTTACACAGGTATTTATGGACTAGAGAGGAGATCTTAGAGGCAGGTCCAAGGTTTGGTGTCAGAGCTGATTCCCTGCCCAGACAGTCTGTTAACATGTAGATCTTTTGCTCTGGGCTTATCTGCCTAACTCGCCCAGCTGCTCCGCCTGGGCTGAGGGTGAGCACTGAGCTGCTGAGAAATCCAGCCTGCAGATCTGACAGTTGACAGAGTTTCATCCTGAGATGACTAGGAGTGAAAACTGAAAATGAAACTCCAAACCACTCACATCCGTTCTTTTTTCCCCCAACAAGTGTGGCACCCTTCCTGGCCCAACTTGGAACCCCACTGAAGGCTAAGCTCAGCCCCTAGCATTGCAGGGCCACAGACCTCTGCTCTTTCCTTCCCCCACCGACACACAGAAGTCATAGACAGGGGTCCCTGAAGGAGACACACCCTTCCGGCAGAGCTAACATCAGCCCTCTAACCAGCACTCACTCTTTTTTACTATGCCAATTTTACTTATTAAATAACCACTTCTTCCCTCTGGAAAATCCGTCTAAGATACATATAATGGCTAAGTTTCTGAGTGCATATTATACCAGTTCAAAAATGAATTGGCATTAGTCAAGTTTAAAAAAACACCAAAAAACAGAGAAAGAATATTTACACACACACACACAAACACACACACACACACACACACACACACACACACACACACTGGGGAGATGGTTTAGTGGTAAAGTACTTGTGGTACAATTATGAGGACCCCACTTCAAATCCCCAGAACCCACATAAAAGCTAGACACTGAGCACAAGTGTCTGGAATCCCATAAGCACCTGCAGGGAGATAGGAAGGAGAGACAGGTGAACTCCCCCACCCCAAACTCCCAGGCCAGTTACCCTGGTATATACACTGTGGCAAGCAACAAAGAGAGCCTGTGTCAAACAAAATAGTCTGTGAGGATCAATACCTGGCCGCCACAAGAATGCCATGGCGCCTGCCCACTTGCATTCACAAGCACAAACACACACTGTGTGTGTCTACGCACACACTGAGGGGGGTCTGGGGTGCGTCACATTGGTAGTACACTTGCCTAGCATGCTTGAGGCCCTGAGTTCCATCTCCAGCACCACATTCACATACCAAAGGGCAACAAAAAGCTGGGCATGGTGGGGCATGCTTGTAATCCCCACACTCAGGAGGTAGAGGCTGAAGGGTCAGAAGTTCATCTTTTCACAACTGCTCTTCTCCCATGATACAAAAGCAAAGTGCATCTCTCTGGTCTGCAACAGCTTCTGGTGGTCCAAATATAATCACCCTGGGGAGTCAAACGATCAGAAAGCCTTCTTTGGTCAATGATCTTGTTTTAAGCATGCCTCACAGTGGGTGGTCCATGGTGGAAATGGAGTATTTTGTTGTCACAAGATGGAGGGCAGAGGTGGGATTGACAACTACCTCTATTGAACATCCTCACTTCTTGTTCCAAAGGGAAACAGAAGGAAAGTCTTGCCCCAAAGAGAGGGGCTATGAGACCAAAGCTGAGAACTTAGTCAGGATGAATCATTAAAAAGTTTCTCATGTTTAGGGGAAAGAAATAAAAGGGGTACAAATAGGAAAGGAAGAAATCAAATCGTCCTTCTTTGCAGATGATGAGATTCTACACTTAGAGAACCCTAATGACTCCACCAGAAAACACCCGGTAGACATTTTCAAAAAAGTAACAGGATAGAAAATCAACACAAAAAATCAGCAGCCCTACAACTGACTGATGAGCAGAGAACAAGAGGCTGCAGAGCGCTTATCCCTGAACAGGACACCTATGTCAAACTTCTGCCTCCCAAGGCTCGGGGATCATTGTGGAAGAGGACACAGAGACTGTAAGAACTAGAGGTGGTCGATGACCACAAGGAAACAGTCGTGCAGACAGCTGGTCAGTTGCTCATATGAACTCACAGCAATGGTGACAGCATGCACAAGTCCTATGCAAGCTTAAACCAGACAAAATTTCAGCATAGACATGGGAAAGTGGGTAAGAAACCCCAACTCAACCTAAGGAAGTTTTGACCACTGATGACTGCTGGGAGGGGCAGAGTCAGTCTCTTTCAAGGATGGAACTCTTGGTAGGTTTACCAGGCTCCAGTGGCTGAACCTACACTGAAGGGCATTTGGGGACACAAATTAGACTGTAGTTTATATATATATATTTTTTTAGATAAGAGGGGTGCAGATAAGGAAGGAGATTTAAATAACACCAAATCATATTGTATGAAAATCAGAAAAAATTAATTTAAAAAATCAGTAACCTTTGTAAGTACCAATAATGGATGTACCAAGAAAGAAATCATGGGAAAAAAATTCTATTTACAGTAGTGTCAAAGAATTTTTAGAACTATCTAAGAACAAACCTAACAAAGGAGGTAAAATAACTTCATTCTAGAAAACTTAAAATTTGAAGAAAGATATTGAAGAAATGCTAGAAAACAGAAAGACCTCTTAGGTTCATGCTTTGGTAGTATTACCATTATGGAAAAGATTCTATTAGCAAAGCAGTCCACAGATTCAACCCAATCCCCATCAAAACTCCAATGACATGCCTCACCGAACTAGGAAAAACAATCCCAAAATTCACATGGAGAAGCCAAAGACTCCAAATAACCAAAGCAATCCTGAGCAGGAAGAGCAGTGCTGGGGTTATCACAACACTTCATCTCAAATTCTGCTACAGAGACATAGTAACAAGACAGCATGACACCAGAACCAAAGCAGACATGGAGTCCAATGAAATATAATAGGGGACCCAGAGATAAACCCACAGAGCTATAGCCACTTACTCTTTGTCAAAGGTATCCAAAGGCACATTGGAAAAAACAGCTTCTTTAACAAGTGCTGGGAAAACCAGAAATCCACGTGTAGAAAAATGATTAGTCAAAATGGGTGAAAATCCTTGGTATAAGGCCAGAAGTTGCTAAGGGAAAGTGTGGGCAAGTTCAGGGTATAGACTTAGACAAGGACTTTCTGAGTGAGACTGGACTAACACAGGAACTAATCCCAAGAATTGACCAACGCAATTCCATGAAATTGAAAAACTTCTGCACAGCAAGGTAAACAATCAGCAGGGCAAAGGGGCAACATAATGGGAGAATTTTGCCAACTATACATCTGATGAGATCAGTATCTAGAATATATAAAGAAAAAAAATTTGATACCCAAAGGGCTAGAGAGATGCCTCAGGGGTTAAGAGCATTGGCTGCTCTTGCAGAGGATCTGGTTTCAATTCCCGGCACCCACATGGCAGCTAACAACCATCCATAATTCCTGTTCCAGGGGAATCTGATGCAATCTTCTGACCAACTCAGGCATTACAAGACATGGGTGCACTTACATACATGAAGGCAATACACTCACACACATAATACAAAAATAATAAATTTTTAAAAACCCAAAAATTTGGTATCCCCCAAATGAAACCAAATCACCCAATCATGAAGTAGCCTAACAAATTAAATAGGGAGCTCTCCAAGGAAGAACTACAAATAGTCAATAGATATTTGACAAAGTAGTCAACATTCTTAGCCCAGGGAATGCAAATTAAAACTATTTTGAGGGGGCTGGAGAAATGGCACAGTGTTTAAGAGCATTGGCTTCTCTTGCAGAGGACCTAGGTTTGGTTCCCAGCATGTACATGACAGATAACAACCATCTTCAACTCTGTTTCCAGAGGATCTGACTCCCTCTTCTGGCACCTGCAGGTATTGCACACTTGGGTGTACCTATATATGCAGGCAATATACTCATACTCATAAAATAAAATTAATAAAAACAATACAACAAAAGTACTTTGAGATTCTGTTCCACTCTAGTCTGAAAAACAAATGCTGAAAAATGCTAGTGAGGTTGTGGGGAAAGAGGAATGCTTAATCACTGCTGGTGGGAGTGTGAACTGGTACAGCCACGATAGAAATCAGTGTGGAGGTTTCTCAACAAACTAAAAATGCAGCTACAGTGATGGTTAATTTCCATGGTGAACTTGACTAGATTAAGAAACACCTAGAGCATCAATGAGACACACTTTTTGGTCTATCTCTGAGAATGTTTCCAAAGAGATTAACTAAATATGAACAGTAACATCCAATGGGCCAGGGACCTAGACTGAATAAAGGAAGGAAGGAGAAAGCAGGCTGAGCGTCGGCATTGACCTTCTCTGCTCCCTGATTGGAGTTGTGGACCAAGCCACTCCCCCTACTTTGCTTTTCCCACCATGATGGACTGTGTTCCTTTGAACCATGAGCCAGAATAAACCTTCCTCCATTTCATTGCTTTTTCTCAGGTATTTAGTGAAAATCTCAGAGCAGGCAGGGGCATGCCTTTTCTCTCAATCTGCCCTCAAATCAGGACAGAGCTCATGTCCTTGCCCACACGTGTCCACAGTTTTCTGGATGCCTGCTTGTCTGGCTGGCACAGACTCCATTATTTCTACATGGCTCTGGTCCTAGTTCACGTGCTATCTCTTGGCCTCCTATCTCTTCATTCTTGAAACTTTTTAAATACAATAATAAGCCTGGTTTCCTGGACACCTCTTTTGGATGATGCTGGCCTTTGGTCTCCCCCAGCCAGTTGTTCCCATGTTGTACAGTAGACCTTGTCACCCCCACCATAATTTCAACCTACCATCTACTCTAACTCCACCTTGTATCTTTCCAGTTCTTTTCTAGGGCCTCAGTTCCAATCATCCTATCAGCTCCTCTGATCTAGTTTACCTTCCCTGGCCCCATCTTACCATCTTCCATTCTATGTCAATCATGACCTAAGGAAGATAGGAGCTAGGAAGCATAGGATAGCTAGCAGAGGTGTCAGGAGACCACCAGGAATGTGTGAACACTCGCCCTGCTGCCACTCAGAACATCAAAGCAAAGTGTGGTCCTTCAAGGCTTAAGACTCAAGAGTCCTATTGGCATTGGTGGTTCAGTGGTAGAATTCTCGCCTGCCCCACAGGAGGCCCGGGTTCAATTCTTGGTCAATGCAGATTTAAACTTTGGGGCTGGAGCGATGGCTCAGCGGTTAAGAACACTGATTGTTCTTGCAGAAGACCAGGGTTCGAATCCCAGCACCCACATGGCAGCTAACAACTGTCCATAACTCCAGTTCTAGGGGATTTGATAGCCTCTTCTGTCCTCCGTGGGCATTGCACGAATCGGGTGCACTTACCTACATGTAAGCAATACAAGCATACACATAAAAAAATAATAATAATAAATAAAATATTTTTTAAAAAAGACTCAAAGGTCTAGAGCTACAGGAGAGTTTGTGAGGATTTCCTACAGGAAATCCATCACTGTACCATGTGGTTCCTTGGGGCCAGCCCTTTGTAATTCAGTAGTTTAGGACATAGCCCCAAGCTAAAGACTCCCTTCTCACAGAGCATCTTGTGTTCACACTTCTCAAGAGAAAGGACCCACTGCATAGGGAGGATGACTATGTGACTGGCTTTGGCCAAGCTCTCCCAAAGGAACCAAAGCTCTGGCTTGGGTGTCTATCCCACGGCTAGGCTTCTAGGGCAAGGATGCCAGAACCCCTGGCAACAGGACGTGACCACTGGCTGCCACGACAAGTCCTGAGAGCATCAAAGTTCACGTGGGCCCACACTCAGTTCTGGGAAACAGCTGTTGCTCTTGTCTTTCACTGGTCCAAGGACTTGGTGCATCTGTCTTCAAGGGGAATTTTGCTGGCAGTCCCCAGGTTTTCATAGACAGAATCGTGATGCCTTGGTCAGACGCAAAAAAGAGACCAGTTTCACTGGACTAACCACACTGTGAACTTACTTCATTTGTAAAGCCCAAGACAGGGGTTCAGTAGACAACTGCATGTTCCATTTCTAACTCCAAACTTTATCCCAGGAGAAGCATGTGATGTTTCCAAGTAGATGGATATGGGTTCAAATCCTGACGTGAACTTCTACTAGCTGTGAGACCCGACAGTTTTTCTACACCCTCTAACCTGTTTTCTCAGCTGTAGAATAGAATAGTGTGGTGTTAGCCCTTTCTGAGTCTCACTGAGATTTAAAGGACTTGACTTTGACACCTAGCCTGAATAGGTTATTACAGCATGACTTTGTTTACCCAGAAACGCTTGTGAGCCTCTTGTAACTTGTCCTAGAGCAGAAGATCTGGGTTCAAATTTAGCTTTGGACTTAGTGGCATTGGTCCTTGATAGTGTTACTCTACCTCTCTCTCTTGCCCTGCAACCCAGCAAGAGAAATCTAACACCTTGTCTTTAAAGCTGAGAAAAAGCTTAGGGATTGGAAATGTAGTTTACTTGGTGGTAGAGCACTTCCCTAGCACCCTCAGGGTCCTGAACTGATCCCCAGCACATACATATATTAACATATCTGAGCAAACCCCTTCTTTGACCCCCCGGAGATCAGAAGTAGACAGAGCTTCATGAAGGAAATGCAAATGGTGATCAGGAATCAGAAGTTAGAGGGCTGCTCTGTGACCCAAGCTTGGAGGACTGACAGGTCACTGCCTTCTTCCTCAGTCTCATTTTCCTCAAGGCATCAGAAAGGCCCCACAAGGAGACCAGAAGATAGGCCCAGAGAATGAGCTGGGGAATCAAAGATCCTGGGGTCCACTCCACTCTCTGAGTCTCAATCCCCCAAATGTGCTCCCCACAGTGTGAAAATTGAGAAGTTACACTGAAGGGAATTTCCACAGCACCAAATTCAAACAAGATTTAAAATAATCCCTCTTCCTGAAATGGAGGGAAGTCCATGAAGGGGAAACACCTGATATGAATTTCACCTCATGCCACAGAGAGGAAGACAGGGTCTCCCCGTGGAGCCCAGGGTCTGAGGACTGCTGAGCTACTTCTTTCCTAGGGCAGCTCAGGGTTCAAATAAATTGAAGATCAGAGACTGTCTGAAGTTCAACAGTTCCCAGATTTCTACAAATGGTAGGTCAGCAAACTTCACCAAAACAAATTGAGACCCAAAGCTGAAGGTTTTTATGACTAAGAAGGATGAATGGAGGGATGGACATGCTGTGTGAAATCACGATTATTTTTCAGAACAGCCCAGTAGCAAATGGTAAGACATAGTCTCAGGATAAAGATGATTCTTCAAGGAATATGTCTTGCCCATGTGCACAGTGTTTCTTTTCCTATAAACCAACAAAAAGTTCATTGAGGGGCCTGTCCTGAGCCCTTGGTTAGGAGCTTCCGAGTTCAGTGACGGAAGTGGGACTCCTGGTGGATGTGATGGAAGTGAAAGTCTCCTGAAAGTGATCCTCCTCCTCCCTTCCCTCCTCCCTTCCCTCCCCCCTCTTTCCCTCCTCTCCATCTCTCTCTTTCCGTCTCTCTCTTCCTGTCTTTCTTTTTCTTTGTCCTTCTCTCCTCTTCTTCCTTCCTCTTTATCTACGACCCCCGCCATCCCCTCTGGAGAAAGCCTACCTACACCTCGGGTAGTTAGGGAGATAGTGTGTTTACTAAGTGGGACCGGAAGGTTGGAGCAACAGGGAAGGGGGAAGCCCTCAGCCTGCCCATGGCAGGAAGAACCCGTCTGTCTATTTTAAGAAGATGGCAAAAGCTGGACCGCACCTGGGCTTCCAGCTCCAGAGAGACTCATCCCATGAAGCAGCTTGCAGTTCCTCCTGGGCCCACCTGGCTCAGCGGTCCCAGCACCTGCATGGCTCGGGTGCCCACTTTATCATTCTATGCTGGTCTTAATGGCCCCAGAGGCAGCCTCCCAAGCTAGAACTTCTGGCTTGAGCTGTCCAGGTTTTCCCCTGAAGCGTCAATTGCCGGGTTTGTTAGTGTGCTATCACCAAGTCACGTGGTTTTTACAGGCCTGCCCAACTCTATTATTTTTAGTGGGACAATTTTTTTAAAGACTGTACATGTAGGCTATGGTATAAAACTTGGACTAGCCCAATGCCCCTTATCTTTAGCTAAACCTTAGTACAAGTCAGAGCCACAGGATACCAGGTGGCAGTTAAAAACACAGAGCTGGGTGGAAAAACCCCACCTCAGCCAAAGCGAACAGCAGCGGACTGCAGAGTGATACACACTGTAAGATATTATTCACTGGGTGGGGGAGGGGAAACAACCTTCAAAACAAAACCTTTATTCTCTTCGCTTCATATACTCCATATATCTGTAAGTCCAGGGGCACCCTGGGTAATTGGTTCTCCCCAAGTGGGGGAGGGGAAAACAAGCCCAACCCTACGGCCCTTAAGTCTAGATTCATGGTTCCTCCGGCCCCCCTTTGGTTGGCCAAAGAGTCCTCTACCTAAAGAAATGTTCCCCTGTTCTAGTTCACACTGCAAACTGGGAGCCACAGTTCTCTTCTTAAAGACCCCAGAGCCACTCCTAGGGCCCTTTTCTGCATCCATTTTCCTGGTAGATGGACCTTTGCACAACTCAGACGAGATGCGCAGGTGTAGGAATAAAGGGTGCAGGGAGTACTGGCTCCTGGTCCACAGACCATCGATGCAGGCCTGTCGGGGTTCTGTGGATGCCACATACTTCGCCTACTTCATCCATCCTTACAGGAAGACCTATTTTTGCCTTGTTCCCTTGCTTAGCGAGTAAGTAAAGGAATGAAAAAAAGAAGCAAATGTTTCCCACTCATTCAGAAATCCGAACTAACAAGTCTGTAATGGCGACTCTCGTTCTGGCTTCCAGGAGCTAAACAGGGAGGGGAAGGGGGAAAATGAAGTCACAAGGGAAATAAGGGGCTCTGTTTCCCTCGTCCGACAGCTGTAAAGAGCTTCCTGATTCTAAAGAAAGCAAGCACATTTTAACGTCTGTATAAATCTATATAGGGTGAGAATGGACTTCCCCGGAAGCAAAAGCCGTGGCCATCAGAATTTGCAGCCCTCTTCCAGTCATAACCAGCTTACAGCCAACCCCAGACAAAGGTCCAGGAAAGTCCTGAGCAGGTCATACAGGGCCGCCTGTCCTCATAGCCCTCAGAGCTGTCAGTCAAGGGACCACAGACCAGGGGACTTCCTGTGGGTGGAGTCTTGAGCCAAGCCTCTGGGCTATTCTGAGGTATCCCCAGTTCCCCACCTTGATTCCAGGAAACCTGCTGGGATTATCAGAAGAGTGCTATCTGGAACTCAGCTGTGTTTAACAAAACTGGAGGGGGTGGGGAACAGGCCACCTGGTGATGAACTGAAAGAGCCTAGTACTGGGAAGCAGGAAGTGAGAGGTTGACCACCTGGGTACACTTAGAAATGACTTGGGCAAGCCATTTAACCCAAGGTACAGCCTAGCCCCTCCCACCTGAGGTAGAAAATTGAGATGTTGCAAAAATTTAATAAGAATATATGTATGAAACTGTCACAAAAACAAAAGAAATAAATACTGAGATAAAGCAATCCAATTTTAAAGAGATGGAAGACCCTGACATGCACCTTGCCAAAAATCTAGCCCTGCTGAATAAACACATGGATAGATGTTCCACCAGGAAACATTAGGAAATGCAGACAAATACATCCCAACAACAGTGAGACACCAACACACACCCTTAAGAATGGCCAAACCAACACCATTAAGTGCTGGTGAGGATGTGGAGCAACTGGAACTCTATTGCTGATGGAAACACAAACTGACGCAGCCACTTTGGAACATAGTTTGCAATCTGTTACAAAGATATAATTCTGCTATTAATCAAATTCTTTGATGTTACCCAAAGAAGCTGAAAACTTACCTTCAGACAAAAACCTGCATACCCATATTTATAGCCACTTTATTCAAAATTGCCAAAACTTGGACAAAGTTGTCCTTCCACAGGTAACTAAATTGTGGTGCACCTGACAATGGGATATTATTTAACACTAAAAAAAATGAATGCTAAAAACATCAAAAGTCACAAGGAACCTTGGAAGTATATTAGTGAAAAGAGCCACTCTGAGACAGCCACACACTGTGTAATTCCAACCATGTGACATTCTAGAAAAGGGCTGTGGATACCAAAGGTGCCAGGTGAGATGAGTAGGTGGAGCACAGAGGACTTTCAGGGCAGAGGCAGTGCTTTACTCGTAGGTACATATTCCCTCTGCCCAAACCCATGGGATGCACATACCAGGAGAAAGCCCAGTGTAAGCTATGGGCTTTGGGTTGCTATAACACTTGAAATGAAGGTACAGCTCTGGCAGAGGATATTGGTAAGGAGGACACTGTATGTGGGGTGAGGGAAGTGGAAGTGTGGGAAATCCATGTCTTCTTCTGTATTTTATGATAAACTTGAAACTGCTCAAAAAGGTTAACTTCTTTGAAACAATTTAAATGAGATCATGAGGGTGGAAGCAATTTAAAGGATAAAGCTCTGTGAAAACATAAGAACTGGATCTGCGGAGATGCTTACCACACAAAAGACCCCAGTTGGAACCCAGCACCCAAGTAAGAAGCCAGGCATGGTGGGATGCACTTGTAATCCCAGTGCTGAGGAGGCAGAGACAGGCAAATCCCTAGGGCTCACTGGCCAGCAAGCCTAGCCAAGTGGGCAAGCCCAGGGTTCTAGTAAGAGACACTGTCTCAAAAAACAAGGTACCCTGGTATGGTGGTGCATGCTTTTAATTCCAGCACTCAGGACGCAGAAGCAGGTAGATCTCTGTGAGATCCAGGTCAGCCTCATCTACATAGTGAGTTCCAGGCCAACTGGGGCTACAAGGGACACCCTGCCTTAAAAAAAATAAAAATCAAAAGACAAGTGGATGACTCCTGAGAAATGACAACTGAGGTTGACCTCTGGCCTCCACATTCACAAACATGTGCACGAGCAGACAGGCAGACAGACACACAGGGTTCGAATCCCAGCACACACACACACACACACACACATACACACACACACATCTATGAGCTCATTCCAATCCAGTTCTTTACAAATGTTATCTTCCCCTGGAAGCCTTCCCTGGCTCCCTAGGCTGGAAGAGAAAAACCTGATTGAGTTTTCTTTTTCAATATCTTTGTATTTATTCTTTGAGAATTTTATATGTGCACACATTGTATGCCTATCCTAGCCACCCCCCCATTCTCCCCTCCAACTCTTCTAAGAATGTAACTCTCCAACCCCCTCCCAAGTTCATATCTTTTGTTTCAATAACCTACTGAGTCCAGTTTGTGCTGCCTACACACTCATGGGTGTGGGGCCATCCACTGGAGCCTGGTCAACCTGCCAGGGAACACACTGTCAAAGAAAACTGACTCTCCTTCCCCCAGCAGCCATCAACTGCCAATAGCTCCTCAGTCAGGGGTGATGGCAGCTGTGCCCCTCCTGCGTCCATGCTGGACCATTGACTGTTGATCTTGTGCAGGTCTTATGCAGGCACCCTCAGCTTCCATGAGTTCATGAATGCAGCCATTCTTCCATGTCCAGAAGACACTGTTTCCCACCGGTCTCCCCAAACTCTGGCTCTATAATCTTTCTACTCCCTCTTTAGAGATGTTCCCTGAACTCTGGGGCTATGGGGTATGATATAGAGGTATAGTAGGTTCTCCCTTGGACCTATGAGCTCCCCAGCCATGGGGATTTGGCCAGATTTACAGTGCCAGGCATGGGTTTCCTCCTGTGGAGAGGGCCTTCAATCCTGGTTGGGTTTTCCATTCCTAGATCCTCTCATGACATCCAACATGCAGTAGGCATTTCATAATTACCTCGAAGCATGTGAAAATGAATCATTCTGTACTTCCACCTCTTCGCTTTGGTGGATTTGGGGTACCCATGGGCTCAGCCTTGCCTGGAGCCCCAGGGTGTGGGCACAATTGCATGGTGTTTGATCCTGACCCACTGTATTTCCTTCAAGCTCCATAAAAGTTGTTATTTCCAGGATCCTATTTCACACAGAAGACAGCTTGTACAAATATCCTAATTCATCAGGCATGCTGGAGTTTGGGGGAGAGGCCTCATCACTGGGTTCCAGGGATGGTCCATGGGCAGATGCCATCAGAGCCATACTAACTCTGACCCTACCACTCCAGCTGACACTGTCACAAGGTACAGAGGCTGCTGCCACTTCAAATCTACCCTCTGTCACTTCAACAGGCCCACGGCAGCTGTGGTTGTGGATTCATTGTTTTTCAATTCTCAGTTTTCTTTTTTTTGTCCTTCCACATTCTTGCTAACCTTGTCAGATCTGTCACTCCACCCCTGTCAACATGTTCTCAGCAGGTGACAGTCTTCCTTGCTTCCCACCACTTTGCCTGCCCTCTGTGTCTTCTCTGACTCCCCACACACCCACAGATGAATGGTCCAAACTCCTCTCACTGCAGCTGCTCCACTGTCTCCCTTACTGGAAGTCATATGGCTCCTCCCTATCTTCTTTAAAAAATTTTATTACATTTATTTATTTATTTATTTATTTATTTATTTATTTATTTATTTGTGTGTGTGTGTGTGTGTGTGTGTGTGTGTGATGGTGAGGACAACTTGCTGGTGTCATCTCTCTCCCTCCACCACGTGAGTCCTGGGGATCGAACTCAGGTCATCAGGTTTTGCAGCAATCACTTTTACCCGCTGAGTCATCTCATAGCCCCCTCCCCATCTTCTTAAAATGCCCACCTGTCCCAGAAACATCCCCTCCATTTACATTATTGAATCCTCTTCTCACTTTCTGCTGGCTTGCAAGTGTCCCCCCAAAGTTAGTGTGTTGGAAACTTAATCTTCAAATTCATATGTTGATAGGGTTTATAAGTGGGATATTTGGGAGAGAACCAGAAATCTGTGAGATCACAGGCAAGAGGCACCAAGATGAGATTGGTGATAGGATTGGTGACATTATAAGAAGAGGAAGAGACATCTTAGTTTCCATACCCTTCACTCTGGCTCCTTTTGCCATGCCCTCTCAAGATATGGGCCCCTTGACCTTGAATGGTAAGCAACAAGCCTCCTTTCTTTATAAATTCCCAGTCTGTGGTCTTCTCTTATAGCAACACAAAAAGAACTCAGTATGGAATTCATCCTCTCCCTCCTCTTCGTCCCCTCTCCTTGTATACCATGCCTCGACAGTCCTGGCCACTTCTCTGGCTTTGATTATTATATGCTGAAGATACTCAAATAGAAACATGGACAGCTCACTGGCATCTCTCTTCTGAGTATCAGTGGGAAATTCCCAACACCCTCCCTGACATCCTCACTTAGATGTCCTACAGGGCCTCTTGGAGTACCTCTCTACTTCAATTGCCTTTTCTTAGAATCTGCTGTCCCCAGTCCCCAGGAAAAGAAGGGGCCATATTTGTCCCTCATTACACTGACCCTGTCCCTAATTCTGCTTACCCCAAACCCCTAGGGAGAGTAACAACACCAATGCCATACTTGGCTGGAGCTGACATAGGAAGCTGTTTACCTATCTTGAGACACTACGACTGAAATCAGAAGGTGGGAGACACTTGTCCTCACCGTGGCTTCTGAACAACACAAGCACAGATGACACACATCCTTCCCAGAACATTTTTCTTCTCCAATTGGCTAAACCAGAACTTTTGGAGCTGGGCTTTCCATCCTGTCCCTTCATTGTGTGTTTCCAATCACTGACCACTGGATCAGCCTCTCATTGACCTGTCATTCTTGCCTCACATTGCAGAGTATTACTTTTCCAACATAAACTCATGGGACTGCTCTCATAAACAACTGCCTGTCTCTTCCTCCCCACACATGACTTGTCCACTCAGTAAAGTGCAAGCCCCCTCCACCTGGCACAAGACACTTGTCTACCTAGCCTGATTCCATGTCAACCACCCATGGACTGAACCTTGCTCCTCTACATTGATGACCTGATGGGGTTTAGAATCACCACAGAGAGACATGTCAGGGTGAATCAGTGAAGATGTTCCCAGAGTGGCTTAACTGAGGAGGGAAGGTCCATCTTGAATGTGGGTGGCTCCAGCCCATGGGCTGAGGTCCTAAACTGACTAAAAATGAGAAAGCAAGCTAAGCTCCAGTTTTCAGTTCTGCCTCCCCATCCAGATGCAATGTGACCAGCTGCCTCAAGCTCCTGCCACCACAGCTAGAAGCTGCCACCGTCCTCACCTCAATGGACTGTACCTTCAATCATGAACCAAAACAAAACCTGACTTCCTTCAATTGTCTTTGTCGGATATTGCGACACAAGAACAATGATGAAGGTCCCCTCCAAGTGCTCTGCTCACTTTAACCTATGGACCATTTAGTGTGCTTTTCCTCCCCATGCCCTTTCGCTATATTATTCTTCCTCAGTCTCTAGGTATACCCTTAACTCCTTAGGAAATCTCCTGCCCAGGAATGATGGTATAATTAGTTGTCCTCCCATGAACCCACAAGCATCCTCTGTTCAACCCAACATGTCATCCCCCGTAATGTGGTACAATTCCCTCTGCATTGGTCTGACTTCCAATCTAGATTGGAAACCACCTGATAGAACTCTGCCACTGTACTGGGTGATCCTAGTCTAAAACACAACAGGTAAAACCTTTGAATGAGTTCATGGAATCTTTATTGCTTTATCAGTGCTTATCATTGTTTCATATACTGATGATTCAAAGACTAAAATGAATACCCTTAACCAGATCTAGTGATGCTTTGTGGGAAGATGAAATACGAGGATGGCAGTTTCAAAGGCTGTCTTGGCTACAGGAGTGAATTCAAGGTCAGTCTGGGTAACTCAGTAAGACTGTCTCAATATTAAATAAACAATATTAAATAAATGGCTTGTTAGAAAGGTGCTTGTTCCAGTTGTATGAGACCCTAGATTGAATCTTCAGTATATCCTATCTCTCTTTAGCCTTTCTCTCTCTCTCTCTCTCTCTCTCTCTCTCTCTCTCTCTCTCTCCCATTAAGGATACTTACAGACTTGATCTATATCTACCTCTACAAATAGATATAGACTAAGTCTACAGCTAAGTGTGATGAAGTATTATAAATGGCTTGGAAAAGTACTGTGAGAAAGGTGGCCAGGCACGAAGAAAATAACTATTACTAGTTATTTTTAATGTATTTTTGGGGTCTTTTTGACACAGGGTCTCCCTGTAGCCCCAGCTGTCCTGGAACTCACTATGTAGACCAGGCTGGCCTTGAACTCACAGAGATCTGCCTGCCTCTGCCTCCCGAGTGCTAGGATTAAAGGCGTGCGCTACCACGCCCAGCTTAATGTATATTTTTATTGAATTTTGGGGAATTTCATACAATCCCATCATTACATCTCAAGTGATATTTTAAAAGCCTTTGGTGGTCTAGGGGTTAGGATTCAGTACTCTCTCAAGTGATATTTGAAGCAGTCTATTTTGTACTTTCCTTTTCAAATCATTTCAGATATACAGATGTTGCAAAAAACAGTGCAAAGTTTCCTCATCCCCATCACCCAGCACTCTCAAATATTAACAAGCCCAGAACAATGACCCAGACCAGGAAACGCGCATTGATGTGGTGCTATGTCAAACTTCACCATCTTTTTTCACTGTTGGCTTTGCTCAGTTTGAGGACCCCATCCTGGCTCTGCATTCCACTGCATAGCAAGCACCTGTCCTGTCTCCCTCATCTCCTTTAATCAGTTGCATTTCCTCAGTCTTTTCTTCCTTAAGCTTCACGACCATTACACCTTCAAGGTGCCCTAGCTGGTTATTCAGTAGAAGGTCCCTTCTTCTGCCTTTGTCTTCTGGTTTCTGCGATCCCACTAAAGCCATGCATTTTGGCCCAGAGCACCTCAGCAAAGCTGTTATATTCCCGCCATACCAGGGTCTCATGCTGCCAATATTCCTCATGAGTTCTCTTGGCTAAGGTGGGGTCTGCCAGGTTCCTCTTCTGTAGAGTTGCTGTTTTCCCTACAGAAATCAATCATCAATGAACACGCTGTGAGATGCCCCTTTGAGACTATGCAAAGATCCCATTTCTCTTCGTGTTTTTACCCTCTGCATTTAGCATTGATCCATGAGTCTTACCTACCATGATTATGAATGGAATGTCTGCTAAATGATACTTTTCTGCTTCTAGCCCTTCCCTGTGCACTTGTTAGAATTCTACAGTGAAAAGGAGCTGTTCATTCATTCTGTTTATATATGCATTTATCTATAGCAGTATGTACTCATGGACATTTCTTATTTATTTGCTCATTTATCTATTATGGTACTACCTAGGACCTTCTGTATGCTAAGCAAATGCTGCCCCTCCAAGCTATGTGGTCTTCAACACTCATTTGACTTTTTATTTTGAGACAGGATCTAGCCTGGCCTTGAACTTTCGATCCTCCTGAGTGACTGGGACCATAGGCCTGTACCCCCAGCATAACTTCTACTGTATTTTAATCATAGTTCTGATCTGTTACTATTACTAGTTATTTTTCAATGTGTATTTTTATTGAATTTTTGTGCATGTCATATAATATATCTCAAGCCTATTTAAATCCTATTTAAATCCCTTATCTCCACCCCCCATAGCCCACCCACAGGATTTCATGTATTCTGTCATATAAGTTAAGGCCTACTGAGTTCAGTTTGTGTACCCTCAGTGCTGGAGGGTACCCTCAGTGCTCAGAGGTTAAGAGCACTGATTGTTCTTGCAGAGGACTCGGGTTTGATTCCTAGCATGGTGACTAACAACTGTCTGTAACTCCAGTTCCAGGGGATCCAACACCCTGTCCTGACCTCAGTGGGCATTGCTTGACACAAGTGCACTTACATATATGTAGGCAATACACTTATACACATAAATAAAATTAAAATAATAAAAAAATGAAATATGTAAGTTCGTGCACCCAGGTGTCCCTTAGTGTGAGTTCATTAACTGGAACCTGTTTATTATTTTATTCAGATTACCTCAGCTTTGGCTACATGATAAA
>NW_008360324.1:4824372-4833218 GCF_000622305.1 Nannospalax galili | reverse complement strand
ATTTTTAAATATAAATAATATACATCATTATTATAATAAATGACATTATTATTTTAAATTATTATAAATAATAATATATGTCATTATTAAAGCAGTTAAACTGAGTCAAGTGTAGAGTGCATCCCTGTAGTTCCAGAATCCAGGAGGTTGAGGCAGAAGGATTGCTTCAGCCCAGGGGTTGGAGGCCAGCCTGGGAAAGCCCCCAGTGAGACTCCTGTCTGAAAAAAAAAAAAAAGAACGCTCAACACAGTAAATGAAAATGTGAACTGTCAATGAAGCAAATAAGAAACTAATTCAAGCCCCTGGTTATGTCATTTTCTGCTATTCTTGCTCATTTAAGAGAAGTGATTCTTTCAGATGAGTGGTGCTTCCTGGACAGAGCGGGGTGGGTATTCCAGGTAAACCTCATGGTAGCAAAGGTGCCGATGTGTAGGCAGCCTGGGTCTTGCAGAATGTCACACTGCCTGGACTGTCTGGGGTGCTTGTGGCAATCCTTGTGTGTATGAAGCCAGGTGGGAGATCCAGGCTATATGTGAGGCTGAGGCAGGAGGATCAAGAAAGAGTTCAAGGCCAGGGGCTGGCAAGATGGCTCATAGATAAAGTACTTGCTGTGAAAGTGTGAGGATCAGCATTCAGATTCCCAGAAACCATGTGAAACCAGATTGGGTAGCACACATTTGTAATTTTGGCATTCCTAAGGCAACATGGGAGATAGGGACAGGAGAATTTCAGAAACTGTGGGCCAGTTAGCCTGGCATACAAAGTAGTTAACTAGAGGCCCTGTCTCAAACAAGGCAGACAGAGAGGCTGTCTTCTGACCTCCACACCAGCACTGTGGTACATATATGACTGTATTCACATACATGCCTATGAACACATACACACACACACACACAGAGTTCATAGACACATACACATTAAAAAAAGTTCAAGGCCAGCCAAGGCAAGTTATTGAGACTTTGTCTTATCTTAATAATTAAAAAATAAAAAGAGGGCTGGAGATAGAGCACAGTAGTAGAGTGCTTTGTCTATCCTGTGCAAGGGCTTGGGTTCATCCGGTCCCCAGCAGGGCACACACACACACACACACACACACACACACACACAGGATAGGTGCATGTGAGAGTCAGGCAAGATAAAAAGTCAGAGAAAGAAAAATCAACCCATTAAGCTCATGTCTAGCATGCTATTGTGTCTAGCCTGCACAGACTGAGAAGTTCCCAGTGAGTTTTGAGCAGAGGAATAACGTGTTTAGTTTGGTGATTTTTAAAAGCACATTCTGACTCTAAGACAGGGAGAGCTGTAGAATGATGGTGAGCTGGGAAGTGCATACAACTGACCGGGTAGAGATGCAAAGCCTGAGGGGCTGGATGTGGGTACACAGAGGCAGATCTGAGAGACAGTAAGGAAGTAGGATCTACAGCATTCCATGACTGGATTTGAGAACAAAATCTAGGTCTGGACTGACGGCTCAACAGGTAAAGGCTCTTGCTGCCAAGCCTGATGACCTAAGTTCAACCTCCCGGACCTACTAGATGGAATGACAGACCTGACCCCTACAGATTGACTCTGACCTCCACACTAAATGAATAAATATTTTTTTAAAAAACCAACAAGCAGAAAAACCAAACCCGAAATCTAGAATCACCTCGGAGATAGGGCATTAGCCCTGTCTATGAGGATTATCTTTATTTTGTTAACTGATGTGGGAAGACCTGCCTACTGTGGAAACATTCTCAAACTCTACTGTAACCCTAGCCTTAACCTAAACCTAAATCCTGAGCCTGCCCTAACCCCCTAACCCTACCCTAACTAAACCCTAATTTTAACCCTAATTGATGTGGGAAACATTCTCTAACTCTAACCCTAACCCTAACCTAAACCCACAACCCTACCCTTACCCTAAACTAACCCTAACCCTACTCTACCCTAACACAAACCCCTAACCCTGCCCTGAGGATCCTGAGCTGTGTAAAAGCGAAGAAAGCGAGCTGAGCTCTAGCATGCATTCATTTCATTATTCTCTTCTAACTGCAGGCATACGTGACCACCTGCATAACTTCCCGAAGACTCTGCCGCCATGATTGACCGTAACCTGCTACCGTAAAGCTAGAACCAACTCTTTCTCTCTTAGATTGCCTTTGCCATGGTTTCATCACAGCAACAGGATAAGAGACTAAGACAACTCCCAGCTCCTTGAGGTGGGCAGCTGGGTGGTGGTGCCCTTTGTGAGAATAGTGAAAGAAGAGAAGGGAGGAAGGTGAGCTCAACTCTGCACCCACTTTCTGTCTTGCAAAAGTAGAAGTCCTGAGAACACATGTCTGCTCTTTGCCTAGATTCACCTATAGCCATTTAACCCTGCTTACTTTACTACTTCTTCTAACAGCTTTCATTTTACATAACATCATGTTGGATACTCTTCCTGCTGTGTGGTCCTTTACCCCTGAGTACTCCACTGTGACGCTCATAAGGTAGGGGTCTAATCTCAACTACAGATATCAACTACAGAATTTAAATATTGGCACAATCCTTTTATCTAATCTACTGTTCAAAGGCCAGTTTTACAAACTGGGCCACAAAAAGTCCTATGTAATGTTATTTTCCTCTTTCAACACATCACGGAGTCTAGGTCAGGTATTGCTTTTAGCTGTCCTGTCTCCTCAGCTTCCTTTCATCTGCAATAGCACTTTCACATTGAAATATTATTTGATACACAATGCAAGCCACATTGGTAGCTTGGAATTTTCTAGTAGTTACATTTAAAAAATAAAAAATAAAAGACAACCAGGTGAAATTAACTTCAGAACACAGCTTTGTTTAACTCAGTATCTCCAGCATGTAATATAAAAATTGATTTTACATCTTTATTTTTCTTACTAAAGTCTAGAAGGCTAGGCGGTTCCCAACACTTTTGCTTCACCTCAGTCTCACCAGCCACATTCTGCTTACTGAAGAGCTGCATGTGGCCTATGACTGCCATATTGGACTGTGCAGATTTGGAACAAATTGACTTGTCTTTCAGTTCCTTTTGAAAATAATATAGAGAGCGCTCTTGTTTTTTAGTAAATCAATCTTTCCTCTTTTATTGCTTTTCCTGGAGAGATCCACAGAAATACTTCCCACCCCAGACAAGGCAGCAAGAAACCAAAGAAAGGACTCCTTCCAAGTCCAGCTTGGTGACCCAATGAATTTATTGAGGTCACTTACAGGAGCATGGGTGATTCTCTGGGAACCGCATCACTGAAACACTCTAACACGGGTGGAGGCTCACTACAGCTGCATCCCTGGAGTTCTAACCCAGTCAACATTTCTCAGTGCTCTAGCATCCCCAGAGCACAGCTAGGGCAGGATTATGTACAGCTTGATCGTGGAGGGGGTGGGAAATCAGAGGCTGGGATCTCCGGTTCAGGTCTCATGTTCCCCTCCCTCCATGAGGGAGTGTTTATGGGCACCATCTCATGAATGTCTCCTGTGAGTGATGACAGCTGCTTTGATTAAAAGATGGAGATGGACATGTTTTTCCCAGAGGACAAAGTTCCAATACAGCTTATGTGGTTCTCTGATGGTTTTTCATGATAAAACTTTTGGTCAGCACTGCATATGAGATGTGTCTTTCTTGGGTCATCTCTGCTGCAGACATGGTGGAATCTCCATCTGTCCCTCACTGCTGATGATAAGTTGTGTGTTTGTGTGTAGATGTATGTTCATATGTGTGTACATGTGTACACATGCATGTGGAAGCCAAATGGTCCTCAGGAGCTGTCCATCTTGTTTGGTTTCTTGGGAGGGGGGCAATGTCTTTATTTTTGGTTTTTTGTTTGTCTGTTTGATTTTTTTGTTGTTCTTTGAGACATGGTCTCCCTGTAACCACAGCTGGCCTGAAACTCATAGAGATCCACCTGTCTCCATCTCTCCAGTGCTGGGATTAAAGGAGTATACCACCACACCAGCTCACCTTGTTTTTGAGGTAGAGTCTCTCACTGAACCAAGAGCTCACTGATTCGGTTAGGCTGGCTGGCCAGTGAGTCTCAAAGATCCACCTGTCTCTGCCTGCCCAGTGCTAGGATGCCACCATGCCCAGCCAGGTTTTCATATGGGTGCTGGGGCTAGAACCCAGGTCCTCATGGTTGTATAATAAGCACTTTACCAATGGAACTATCTCCCCAGGCACCCCCATGTTAATTTTGATTACTTAAAGTATTGTCTGATTTCCATCCTATTTAACGATGACATTTCCTTATAATTTTTTTAAGTAAAAGGATCAAACCTTGTGAAATGACTTGCCCAGAGTCTTAAGACAGAGCAAGGATTTGAGCCCTTGATTTTCTTTCTACTATAGTGGCTGTTTCTGGGACAATTTCCTGGACCACGGGCTATGCTAATCATTCTGTATATTTAGTGATGTGAAAAGGAGAGAGTTTGTTTTTATTCCTCTCTGTGGCTCACTGTTGGAGAGCAGAGCCAGACCAAGAAAGCAGGCTTTCTCAAATAACTGCTGCTCCTTCAAACCAGAGTTCTTTAAATATTTGTTCAATATTCTTTGATCCAGCAGAGAAGCTTCCAGAAATTTGAACTACAAATGCACTCACACACAGAGAGATTATCGTTTGCATAGTCCATTGCAGTGTTATTTGTAAGAGCAAAAGGTTAAATCCATTAACGTCCATCACTAGGGAACTAGTTAAATAAATCATGGTGTTAGGAAGTTTGAATAAATCCGAGTCCCTCCTCATGCTTCTCTCTGCTGGGTCTCAGCTTGGAGGGCTATCATGTGGCCATGTAGAATCGGAGATCTTGAGCATAGCCAACCTGGGCTGTCCTTAATGAGAATGAGTGTTTCTCCATCTGCTCCTCAGAAGTGAGAGGGACCAAGCCTCTCATGGGCCTCACCTTAACAGAATGCAAAGAGGTGACAAGGTGGAGTAGGCAAATGAAGGCTGTCAAATGCATGTGACACAGGTCCCGGGCCTTGGAGAACTAAGTTCCCTAGATCCCATAGGTGGTGTGGCCTAAGACCCAGCTGAGATCCAGAGAATCTGAGAAAAGACACAGAAGGTCTTTTTGATTCCTTCAGGATGCCACACAGGCAGAGTTGAGTTGCTCTGGAGTTCACTAAACTCACAAGGGCTGAAGGTTCCTGGGAGGAGGGCATTTGGCTTGTCATTATTCAGGCACCATCTTGGATGAGGGAACAAGAACTGCACACTTAAGACCTTATTACATCTCACTGTGCTGCCTCGTCCTCCCTCCTTCTCCTTCTCCTCCTCTTTGTCTTCTCCCTCCTCCCTCCTCCTCTTCCTCCTTTCCTTTTCTTCCTCTTCTTTTTCTTCCTTATGTCCCTCCTTCTTATTTGAAACAGAGACTCATTCTGTAATCCAGACTGGCCTCGAACTCGTTATGTAGCCCAGGTTAGCCTAAAACTCCCAGAGACCCTCCTTTCTCAGCCTCCTGAGTCCTGGGGTCATAGCTATGTACCACCAACTACCTCTCTCCTTCTCCCAGAGTTTGTTGTTTATTTGTTTTTGTTTTTAGACAGGGTCTTAAGAATTCCAATATGTAGCTGAGGATGACCTTGAACTCCTGATCTTCCTGTCTTTGCCTCCCAGGTGCTGGGATTGCAAGTATGGGCCATCACATCTGGTTTATGTGGTGATGGGGATGGAACTCAGGGCTTTGTGTATGGTAAGCATACGTTTTACTAACTGACCTCCCTAGGAGTTTGGAGTATTGAGCATCAGCTCCTTCACTGGGGCTCTTCCTTGGGGACCTTTCTTTTGCAACTAGACTAGTCAAACCTTCTTCACGTCCATGTCCTTTTGGAGCCCAGATAGGAATTTTGGGTCCCAAACTGCACATTTTTGTGAAGTTGCTTAGGCTTCTTCATCTGTATTCTGAGGTGGACGCCCTTCCTCTCCCACTGTTCCTAATGCAAGGACCACTGTGGCAGAATCCTGAGCAGAAGCCGTGATGATATTTCTGAAATCTGGTTGTAGAAGACTTGAAAGGACGATTTTTTCTACAACCGCTTCTTCATTCAGTCTTTCCCACAGACAGTGAAAGGTGCCAGCTCTCACAAGAGCATAATTATTTCTGGCAGGTCTTTTTCTGTGGTGGTGAACATTGCTCAAATGTTTTATTTCAGGCATCCCCGGTTTCTTCCAGAAAGCTCAACTTCACATCAGTTAAAGCCAAGTTTCAATTGTTCTTTTTATTTCTTAGAAACCAATCTTTACTTGGTTTTCCAATAGTTTTCTATGTATGATCTTCTAGGGTGTTTTTTTTTTGTTTTTTTTTTTTTTGCTTATGTGGTTTCCTATAATAAGAAATATAAAATCATTAATTCTGGGGCCATTAAAAAGCCACCAGTATACAGATGAAATCTTCCCTGTGCTCACATTACAGAGTCAGAAAACCCTCCCTAGAGCTTCCCATTGATCCAGCTCTGACCCAGACCCAGACGTGTCTGTCTTTCCTGACCCCTAACCGTACCTTGATGTATCCCATTTTTCTTGTGATTTCTGCAAGATACTGAATTCTGTGAATTTCTGTTATTCCCTTTGGCATTTCTTGGGTCACAAAAAGGTTCACATCAGGATTCTTTTAGTTTTTCACCCTGATCTTTCTGGTCTTGCTTTCTAAGTCTCCCCAGTTGTAGGCCAAATTTTAGCCCTGCCAGGGCCATTTTATAGCTTAGGCACATTTCCTGTATCAGAATTTAAACTGCGCCATCAACGTGATGTGTCCCTGGCCCCCATAGCCGTACCTCCTTCCACACTGTTCCCACAGATGGCCTGAGAGGCATCTTGCTTCCACTGTGCTTTGATTGGTCTGCCACCTCATGACTGGAGCGTGATCAGCTCATGATCCCCAATGCTAGATGTAAGTGCATGATCAGCATGACCTTTGCTACCATTGGTCCACAATGGGTGCCCTTTCATGTTATTGGATGATTATGTGTATATTTACAGCCTGCTGAACACTAAAGTTGAGTTCCACCCTCTGACGCACTTCTAGGTAAGGACTCGCTGCTACATGGCGTGGACCCACACCCAGTGTTTTGCACCATCGTTGAGCTCCACAATACATTGGGGAACTTGACAGTCATCCTTACCAAGCACACATGATCCACAGCCCTTTACTGGGCAGACAGGGAAGGATGCTTTTCAAACTTTTCTGCATCCTATGAAGGACACTCCAATCTGCTTTTAGGGCAGTTTTGCTTCCCTTCTTCTACTGGGCTCCACAGACATTTAACACTTTCTGAAATAAACATCCAAATTATGGCCCTCGCTTATCTTGTCCTCTTTAAGAATAATTAGCCTTGGGTTTTCAGTAATAGGGAGTGATTTCTCTACCACACACTCCTCTTTGTGATGAAGAATTCCATTCCTTTTGATAGTTTTTTTTACTTTTCTAAGGTCTACCCTTTCATGGGTAAAGCCACTCTTTGAACTTCTGATATTTAAAGCTATAAGCAGTCCATATTAGGAACAGACCCAGAGCCATTTGGAGTGCCATGGTCCAGGTTTCTCTTGAGGCCATGGGCAAGTTACAGGAATTAACTCCTCTACAGTTCCCGTCCTTGGCCTTGAAGACAATATAAAGCAAAATAAAAGAAAAAAAAAAAAGTCTTGAGGAAGTTTATCTTATGTGGCCTTTATAAAGAGGACTGCCCTTAATACCATAAATCTCAAAACTCCCTACTGTCCTGAAAAATACCGTGGTCCTCAGGGTGAAGACCTGGCCTTCTGGCTAAAGACAAGACAGGAAGACTTGCTCCCTAGCATCTAAGAAGGATGTATACTCTTGACTCCTTGCTTCAGTGGTGTGTGGTAGCGTAGTTGGGAGGTTGAGGCAAGAGGATTGTGAGCTTGGCTAGCCTGGGCTACAAAACAGGAACTTGCCTTTAAAAAATCCAGAGAAAGGCCAGGTGTCGTGGCACACGTCTTTAATCCCAGGACTCGGGAGGCAGAGGAAGGCAGATCTCTGTGAGTTCAAGGCCAACATGGCCTACACATACTGAGTTCCAGGCCAAGTGGGATTATAGGGAGACACTGTTTCAAAGATATTTTTTAAAAAATGGAACTGGAACTGATTCTAACCACTCCAACAGCTATCAAAATACCTGAAAGCAAACCCTGAATCCATCACTCTAGAGTCCAACCTTTGAAGACAAAAGAAAAATGAGGAGGAACCCAACAGAGGGATGCTTTTGGAAGCCCTTGTCAAGAAATTCCAATGGACTCACAATAACATTTGAAAATTGACCTGTTCTGACTTTTTTCTAGTTCTCTGGCTAGAATTTGTGATCCAAATCACTCTTGCCTTTACTTCTCCTTTACATCTCCTATTCACGATTCCCCTTAGAGATAAGAGTTATGCAATTTGGGAGTTTTTTAGATAGACACACTGAAGGGATACTCCAGTTGCCTTACCCTGAGTCCCTGTTCAGCATGGAAGAAGCCAGAGGGGTCTGCATCCTGATTCCCTATTGGCAATTTGGGTAACCTGTTCAGAGGATGGTGTGATAAGAATAGGAGGTAGGAATTCACTAGGCAGTTAGGGTGAAAAGATTTCAAAGAAAAGTAGCCAGTTTCTTGGCTAAAAGTCACAATGTCCTTGGGCCTCTTAGCAACATACTGTGTTCCAAATGCCAGAAATGTTGAAAGTATTTGGGATCTTGTATCTAATCCTTAATAGGTTTTAGGGTTACCTCTTCAGAGGGGGGAATGTTAGAGTAGCCAAAAGCCCCATAAAAATAAATAAATCAAAGAAGAAGAGTACATGAAGTTATCAGAAAAAAGTGATGGGGAGATATGGGAGGAGTTGGAAGGGAGGGAGTGGGC